>NW_028185561.1:1620314-1629480 GCF_003343005.1 Rhea americana | reverse complement strand
CCTTTGCCACGGTAGCAATGGCCGCTGGGGAGCGTTTCTCCGCCCCCCCTTCCTCCAGGTCACGTGTCCTCCACGCGTATCGGCGGCAGCGGGGGAGGAGAGCAAAGAGCCGGCGGGGTTGGCGGCGTCACGTGACACCGGCCGTCTTCCCCCACCCCCCGCCCTTCGCGGTCACCGTTGGGCGGGCGGTACGGTGGCCGCGCGGGTTTCCTAGGCAACCGACGGCGGCTGCCGGGCGCGGGTGGGGAGCTGGCTGCGCCGGGCCCGGCCCAGGCACCTCGCGGCGGGGAGCTGCAGGAGCGGGGCCGGCGCCTCGCCGCCGGTTGCCGGCGCTGCYCAGCCCGCGGCAGGAGGGCAGGCCCCGGCGGCGCGGCTGAGGGGAGCGCGCCGCGGGGTGGCGAGGCGGGCCGGCCCCTGGCGGCCGCCTTGGCGAGCGCTGCAGGGTGCTCAGCGGGAGCCGCGGGTCGCGGCTGGTCGTGGGGCTGGTGCGCGAGGCGGGGGCAGGTCAGAGCTGCCGGGGAAGGCGCTGACTGTGCCACACTGCGGCGAGGCTGTGGGAGTTGTCCTGAAGTCCCGTGGTTTAGCTCTGCCTTCCCAAAAGTGTTGCTTTCTGCGCTCTGATAGAATACAAATACCCGGGCAGCTGACTTCACTTTRTGACTTAAAAAGTCTTTTGCGAGCTTCCTGTTTTAAAGTAAGACTGAAAGTATATTTACTAATGATAACTTTATACATGACTTTCTGTTACAGAAATAAGCTGACATGTAGTTGTTATTCTGAACAAAATAGGTAAAGCTTTATATTATTAATTTTTGCAAGAGCTGTGATTACRAAGTAGACATTTAAGTGTGTAAAAAGAAAATCAGGTTTGTTTTTCTGTCAAGCCTGGAGTTAATGTTCTCCATTTGTTTAAGTAGTTGGCATGGCTAGTAAACTGTTAACCTGTCAGTGCTTACAGTGTTCCTTGATTGTAAAAATATAAAAGGATATTGGATTATGTGTGTCATGAGAGGTAACATTCATAATCTTCTTAACATGCTTTCAGAGATATTTTCCAAGTACTTACATAAGGATATCGTATTTAATGAAAAGTCTGSGTAGTCTGCTATAACCTTTTGCTTCCTTCCCCCCTCCCCCCACTGCCAAAGTGTTGGGTGGTCTATGGATGAGTAAAGAGTGAAAACAGGAAGCAGTTGTCACAACTTGCTTGTCAAAATCAATTTACAAGGTAGGTAACAGCCCAGTGCACTGAGAGGGCTCCATCTTGGGAGATTTTTTTTTTCATGGTAAAAACATTTCTGCAAATGTTTGGCCCTTTTATGTGTATGTAACACTTCTCAGCCTGGAAGATCCAAGCGTAGTTTAATGCTGCTGTGTGTATGCATTTTTGAAAGTAACCATGTATGTTGAGCATTGTGATATGCAAAAAGCTATGTAGCATTATGAAYGTGGGTTGTATTTTATATCTGAATAACCAGTACAGACTTTTGGGTGTGGAAAGAAGGCAAGGACCACTGGCTTTTTTCCGTAGCAGGGCAGATCAAACCTGAATACAATTCTGTAATTTTAAAGACTTACTTTTTTTGTTTACTGAGCCCTAAACACAATGGAGAATGAGAGACAAAACTTACAGTGCCAGATACTCACAATTTAGGAAAAGAAACAGAAAGGCATTAAAAACCTGTAGAATGCTTGGGAAGTATCTCTACAATATTCTTGTTTGATTATTGACAAAACTGTTAATTGTTAATGAGTAARAGAGCTGTCTTTTGAAGGAAAATGTAAAGATGGTAAGTAGACTTGTATTGTTTTTATCCTCAAAAGTTAAAATACTGACACTGTTGTTTTGGAATTTAGTATTGATTCTAAGGAATCTAGACAATCCAGGCACTGACTGTCTGCTTCAATAAATGATATAGATTTGGAGGGAATTACAAAAGGGGCTGAAACTTGGTATCCTTCATACAGTTTTGTATGTGGAAGCAGGAAATMTTTAGACTGCCTCTAGTTTCAGAATGCTTTTAATTAACCTTATTTTTATTTAAAATCTTAGTGTTTAAACTCGGTTTTTCAGAAAGTGAAATCCAATTGCACATTATGGCCCATCGATTTTCAAAAGAAGAATTAGATGAGCAGTTTGAACAGTTCCTGAAAGAGGTATGTTTCTGAAGAAAGCTATATTTTCTCACTCTTTTCTCCAGTAAAACATTGACTATGAGAGAGTATGAAATATATAAAAGCACAGCTGCATCTTTAATTCRCACAGTGGTCATCTGTGTGGGTCATAACATAATTGCTAATCTTAAGTCTTACTATTTAGCTGTATTGAAATCAAGAARACAATTCTGTGATTAAATGTGAATGTTTTGTTATTGCTAGGTTATATCTTCAGAAAGACCGCTTCCTCCTTGATTTTGTTTTAATTTGATGGCATGTGTATTTTTTCTCAGTAACAGTAGCAGCGACTTCAAATTGAGTTAATAACTGAAAATAGAGGTAATGAGATCAAAACACTTTTCTGTATTTAGCTGCAAGTTACAGAAAGAATTTCCATATTTTTCTGTGAAATACCTAATTTAATTGAGTTATATAAATATTTTTTTTTAATCCTAACCAAATGAAATTTGCTGTAACGATTGGAAAAATTTAATATGAATGCTTTCATTGCTGATGGTGCATGATGCCTTTGTGTAAAGGCAAAGTCATTCAAAGAGGTGGCTAAGCTAGCAATTATCAGAAATGGCCAGAATGCCATAACTTGATAAATTTTTTTCGTTGGATATAGACTTTTAATTTTGAAACTTAAACCTAAGATTAAAAAAAAAAAACATATATATATGACCTTTACTGGATGCTGTTATAGTATATAAGCATAGTTAAAGGTAGTAAAGAGTATAGGTGGRTCTCTGCTATATTAAAGCATGCTAAAAGTTTTGGGTCATGAAGACTGTACTATAATTTCATTACTTGTGAAAAATGTACTTCTATAAAAATTTCACATTTCCTACTGTGTAGTAGAGAACTCTAGTAACCTGAGGTGGCTTTTTTTCACATTTCCTACTGTGTAGTAGAGAACTCTAGTAACCTGAGGTGGCTTTTTTCACATTTCCTACTGTGTAGTAGAGAACTCTAGTAACCTGAGGTGGCTTTTTTCACAAAGTTTTTAGCTTTCCCAGATAGGTCTGTAGCTCTGCCTTGAACATGCACCTATTGAGGTGTTTTTTACAGATACAGAATAAGTGTAATTTCACTGAGCAATTTTAAATTGAGAGAATAGAATAATAAYGTCACCTGAAGCTTAAGATACACTGGTAACCTAAAGGTAGAGGTAGGCCTTGAAGTGGCTGACATTCTTGATTAAGATGTTCTTGAATTCACTGGAATTATATTAATATAAGTAAAAATGGAACACTTGGCTCTACTTTTCTCTCAAAAGCATTTTACTTATTATTGTTCTGAAGGCAGTTGCTTTGGGGAGGAGGAGAGGTCTATTCTTTTGATTTAGTTTTTGCATTTGACAAAACTCTGCATGTGATAACTTCTAGTATTTTGTTTTTCATTTGATATGCTCTTCTCCCTCCTCGATTATCACCAAATTGAGAATGCATGAGTGGGGGAAAAAAAAATCAGAATAACTGTACTAAACTATCTTAAGCCACATTTGGYGTGTTTCAGAGAATGTAGCTTTTAACAGGCAATGTGTTAATTTTTTTTTCCTCATTTCAAACAAAAACTTTGTAAAGTGCTTAAGCTTGCTTAAATGCATATACTGTCCATCCAGTCATTAAATATTTAAGAAATTGTTTTATGATTTGTTAGTTAGATACAGACCCAAATAACAGGGACATTATCTACTCCATGTTGCTTTACATGCATCCATCTTCCATTGTATCTATCCYTGCTTTTATATAATATAATATTTTATATATATATATGTATAGAATGTAATAGAAATTGTGCAACCTTTTGACATTAGAAATAYGAGAAGGTGGTGTGCTCTGTTTGAAATGCATAGTTGTGTATGTCATGTTTGTGGTGAGATTATAATTGGGGGAGAACAGCAAAAAACATTTTTAATAACTTGARGAAGACTTATTTAAGTGAATCTTTCAGAGAAGAAAAGGAGCAGAATGGTTTCCCCCTTTAAATTGCTCATTCTTATTGTTGGTGAAACTGCTGTTGCTTAGGAAGGATGGCTGTATGTTTGTTTGAGGTGAAAATAYATAAACTTAAAGACTAGATGTCTAGAATGAAAAGGAAGTCTTTTGACATATACATTAAACTTAAAAACTGTCAGTGAAAAGAATATTCTAAGCTGTTGTCATTAGTCATTTGGGTTTCCTTCTGTGTAARAACATTTCATGCATATAGACTAGGTCTTCTAATGATTCCCCAACACTTACAGTACAGTCTGTTGTCATCTATAATTCTCTTCCTATTCTGTTGTTCATGTAGCTGTGATCCTTCTACTTCCCCCCTTGCCCAAATCTACTTACCATACTGTACTTCCCTTACTGTCCACGTTAATTTCCCTTAAGTATCATCCTACGTACTATATAGCTCATACGAGTATTCGGAGTGTTGGCTGTTAAGTTCCCTTGAGAGATGCTATGCGAGGAGTTTTCTGATGTACAGTGCTCCGGTTGTCCTGCTTGAAGTGCCATAACAATCAGCAAATAGTTGACATCTCAGTCCTAAAAATGACTCTTTTTGCTTTTGTTTAACTGGAGATTAGACAAAAAATAAGGTGTCAATTGTTTATTCCTAAAAAGCAAGACTGACTCTTGTCTGAGGGGGAGAGAAAGGAAGAAGTCCAAGCCACTTGTTGAAGCATTGAAAAGCCATTACCAGGCCAAAAAGTTGTGTGGTTTTTTTTTTAAGGAAGAAAAAAACAAGTTTTACTGTTGAAACAGTTGACCTTTTGGAAAAACATGCTGGTATTCTTGTGTCAGCATTTTTTTCACAGCTGCTGCAACTTTACTGTTTGCAGTTGACAAGGTGCTGGATGTAGAAAGTTTCCAGAACTCGAGAGCAACATCTTGGAGTCTTGGTTTCTTTAATTATGATACCCTAAGGAGTATAAGCATCATCTAAGTTCTGCTTGCAAAGCAGGAGATGCTGTTAGACATAACAGGTACAGCAAGTGATAAAAGAACTTGCACCCAGCACCTGTCAGTACTCTTAGTTAGCTGGAGGCAGTGTGAGGAAATTGTTATTTATAGAACGTGTATTAAAAATGTAAAACTAAAACAGTTCTGTGTTACTGAGCCAACTTGCAGAAAGAAGTTGCAGTATATCCTGTTGTCTAGCAGCTTCACAATTTACTAAAATTATGTTTTATTAAATTGAAAGGTTTAGAGCACTTAATTTTCTTTCTGAGGCTCTATGACAGGGATTTAGTTTTATAAGTGTAACTATAAACTCTGAAGATGTTGTTGGTCAAAGCTATCAGCAAGAGTATTATTTCCTTAAAATTATTCTTTTCTTAAATGGTAAGTTTATGTCACCCATATTTGACTTATGAGCTTTCCTGSTAGGCCCATGTACAACTTAAGCTTAGATTGAAACTGGAGGTGAACTTTTATGTTAATGATTGCTATTTAACAGTAATTGGGCAATGGACTACAAAGGACTGTACTAATAAAACATACTGTAGGGTTTTACACAGTAAGTACACACAGTTCTTTATTCCCCACTGTCTGACTTTTTTGTACATTCATGACAAAGTTGTGCAAGAGATGGTATCTCTGACAATAATACTGCTGCTTGAAATTGAATGTGTTAGAAGTTAACCACCCAGTAGAGTGTATGTTCATTTAAAGGCCTACTCTATTCTCTCAGTTAGTTACAGTGTGTAACAACTTGACAAAATCCTGACTACATCCCTTAAAAGTACACAGCAGAGCAGAAACTGTTTTGTTTGGCCTGACTTGATAGAGGGCAACATTACGAATATTCTAAAAGTAAACCTTCACAAGCAACACTCCAGCTCCCAGCAAGTCAGAATTCCGAAATTCACTTTATATTTTGTGTTCATGAAAATTAATAGTAAATGCCAGAGGCATTCCTCTCTGGCTCTGTTTATTAAGCTTTCATATGTATTTGTTAGTCATCCATGTTAAGTCTTCAGTCAGAATCAACTGTGGAGGAAAAAAAGGTCTACAAGATCCTATCAATTTAAGTCACTGCAGAATAGCAGTAAGGGAAAGACTTGTGGACACTTCATATGACAACAGGGCTGTTTTGAAGCCATAAAAAGTCTTTTAAAAAGAAGAACAGAAAAAGAATTGCTATTCCTCTCCTTCTATAAAGTTTTATATCACTTACAGTAGGTTTAGTTAATTAACTGTTCAGACACTGAATAAGAGAATATATTCAYGTAGGAGATATGTTAAGATCAAGGTACATAGGAAGTCTGACATTTCCAGTCCTGGGGAATAAAGACAAGCATCTGATCTCAGAAGTGGCTAAAAGACAGTTCTGATGCCTCTAGTATCCTGACTATACTGTTATATTTCTTTTTTGTGACTATTAAAAAGTGAAGCTTCTGAAGTTTACCAATATGRTGCATTTCATTTGTGAATTCTTCAGAAAGTCTTACACTTCATGGCTTTTTGCTAACACTAATTACTATGTTGTTTAAGACACTTTAGGACAATTGGTTTCAACAATTACAGCTAAAGACAGTTAATATGAAAATGTAAAAACTGTCTTTAATCTTGTGTACAATTTGCTCAGTCTCTTTCAGATGATTCAGTTGGAAGCTCAAAGAAAAAATCCAGCATTCTTGAAACATTGGGACAGCCCAGGAAAAAGGAATCAAAGAAAAAAGATTCAGTGCCATGGTGGATATCTGAGGAAGATTCTGATGATGGTGGTAAATACTATAGTCTTATAACTCTTTGGCCACAGGGTGTCAGACTAGTTCTTTGTCTTGCTTCATATGTGCTTGCTTTCAGGTTAAATCAATGCAACAAAGTGCTTTTGCACGTTGCAAGTTTGCCAATTATAAAATGTGGTTCTCTTATCTAAAAGAGATCAAGATATAAGCAAGTTTTCCACTAGTTTTTCTGAAGCCTTCAAGCTATTAAAGTGAATACATTATAAATAATAAAAATTACTTAGAAAATGTAAGGTGTAAACTCTGGTTAAAAAATGCTTCTAATATTTCACTAATCTGTTTTATCCATTTTAAAAACTAGAGAGAAAAAAAATCTTACAACTTGTATAGTCTTATGCTAATCACTGTATTTATAATTAAGTTGGGAAAGCAAAGAAAATATTTTCAACAGCAGSTGGTTCAAAAATGTGTCTATTTGCTCATGTAGTTGTGGAAGAAAATACAATATTTGCAAGCTTTCCACTTCCAGTTCCGTTTCCTCACTGTTACCCTATTTACTAGTARCCCTACTAGTAGCTATTTTTTCCACAGGCTGATCACCTCTTGTTCTTGCAATAACTGGTGGCATCTTATTTTCATGACTTACATAAAGTTTATGTTTCAGAAGTCAGTTTTTCATATGGTGAAGTTAGAGGTACTGCTGGTAGTCCCTGACTTTAAGACAGGCTCTGTCTTGTCAGTGTTGTCACAGTTAGGAGCCAAATCTTAATCAGCAATTGTGCCATGTAGGCATACRCTTGACAGGTGTTCAGGTATTGTCTGGACTGCTCATCTGTCTCTAGCTTGTAAAATGGTGCTGGAAAACTACGTTGGACACGATATAGTCTGTATCGGACAGTGCAACTRTGTACTAGGTGTGGGTTGCTATGATTTCCTTACAGGTTTTCAAAATACTGAAGGACAGAATGTTCTTGCTGGGCAAAGTGTGAGTATTAAGCAGTTAGCATGATCTCATTTCTGTTCATTTTATTTTGAAATGGTAGAAGCTTGAGAGAATTCAAGGAAAATTTCCTGGGGACTTGAGAAGTTCAGCATCCTTCTGCCTGTGGTTTTTCTGGGATGCTTGAAGCAACCCATAAAGCCMTTTGAAACAGCTCATGCTACTTTATCCACAAACACTGGAGTGGATACTTAAAGGACAGGGTAAATAGACTATAGAGCACAGTKCTTGTGTGAGTTAAGTACCAACACAAAGTTGAATCAGAAGAGATTATGTGAACATTCCAGGTTGTTCATTTCCAAACCAATTCCAACACTTTTTTTTTTTTTTAAGCTAAGAGTAGTTAAATTCCAGGACTGGCAGATAGAGGAAAAGCTATTAGAAGTGAAATATGTTTGATCTGCAATTTATTGACATAGAAACAGTTCCAGTAAATTTTTAAGGTGTCTTTTTAAACAACGTTCTCCTTTAACTGGAAAATATTTAGAAGGTGAGGCTACCAGTTTTGCTAGATAAAGATCCATTTACTTGCAAAAGAAGATAACCTGTTCATAAATTTAATTTTTAGAACTTAGTTGAAGGTAACCTATATGTAAAGCTTTTTGAATCAAAGGTCCACTATGTCTTGCCAGTTTGAC
This sequence comes from Rhea americana, assembly GCF_003343005.1. NCBI lineage: Eukaryota > Metazoa > Chordata > Aves > Rheiformes > Rheidae > Rhea > Rhea americana. Next base: position 1,621,001 of record NW_028185561.1, on the reverse strand, counting down.
GTAATAAAACTGAGCATATCCATAACCATTAGGAATAAGTCAGTATGCTAGAACTGGCTCTGAAGTTCCGCTGAGCACTGTTTGGCCAGCCAGATTTAATTTTACTTCACCTACTTCTCTGTTCATTACCCATACGTGCATAGACTTCCACGCTTGTGTGACATACGTAGTGAACTGTATCCTACCCAGTACTTCTGAAACCTCGGAGCAGAGAGGCCTTTAAGTCTTCCCAGAGGGCTTTCCAGGTGCTGTCTTAGCAGATGATGATGACTCTGAGGTGTGAAGCAGAGCTCTTGATTGCAGGATCCCATGAGGAAAGGGCTATATTTGTCAAACTGGGTGCTCAGAAGTGGCAGCAATTGCCATTTGTATTAATTTGTACAGTGGTAGATTAGGAATTATGTAGTATAGAGGCAACCAGTAGTATGACAAATGCCATTTTGCTAACTAAAGCATAGTTGTCACACAGATCACTTAGTCAGGAGAGCCGTTTGCACAGGCCAGCTTCACCTCTTCAGCGTAAACTGAATTTCCCTCTGTAGCTATAAGAATAGATGACTTTTATGTGGTTATAGTTGAGAATGACGAATCCCACACGTAAGAGAGGATTTATATGCGTGTTCTCACACTACAACCATGCTGTGATTTAAACTCATGTAGATACACCTGCAATATTTTAGAAAGATG
>NW_028185561.1:1574104-1620199 GCF_003343005.1 Rhea americana | reverse complement strand
GTCTCTCCCTGCGAGTCTCTCCCTGCGAGTCTCTCCCTGCGAGTCTCTCCCTGCGAGTCTCTCCCTGCGAGTCTCTTTTGCGTGCTTGTAAGTACTTTGTAAAATACAGTTTTGCTAGGTCTAATATTCTTCAGTGTGTATACATAGTTACATAGTACATTGCTGCGATGTCTTAATAATAGATGAAGGTGGAGCATCATTGCAATATAAAATAGTCCAGGGATGAATTAAAAAGAAAAAGTGATCTAGTTTTTTAGCTTTTGGTAAGATTATTAAATGCATCCTGCTGAAAAATAAATAATATTGCTGTGGTAGTAGCAAATATGGAAATAAGCTAAATTTAATTTCTAAAAAGTTTAAAATCAGCAATATTTAAAATTCTGTGCAGATTTTTTTATCCACCTAGGCCTGACCCTTTAGGTCAGTTGCAGACAGAATTCTYATTAAAGCCTGCAGAGGCTTTCTCTGCATCAGATCTGCAACATTTATCTTCTAGCACCACAAGCTCTAGGCTAATAGAACTATTATTTTCAAAGTGTTTTGTCATCATGAATCAAACTCATGTGAATGTGTAAGTCTTACCTCTACCTCCAGTGAAGCACTGCATTAGATATATCTGGACTGACTGTAGGTGAGTTGTTGTGTTGGGATTGCACAGAGATCCTACCTCAGTTGTATTAATGCGATACAAAGGCTGGCTAACTAGCTTGAACAAGGCACTGTGCTGCTAAATTGTTTCCAGTTTGAGGTTCTCGTTCTGACCTACCTCAGAATCTGTATTGTGCTTTCTTCAGCAACATAAGACAGATGAGCGGAAGACTAAACATATASTATACATCTGTTATCTGATTCTTATTTCCAGTGCATCTTATTGCAGAAGCTGAGAATTCTATATAAAGCCAGTTTTCACTTGGTTTGGTAGATTAATGGTAAACAGCAGAGGCTATTTTCATCTGTTTGGCTGAGAAAAATAAAGCACAATTTAACTAAACTTGTTCTAGGCATTCTAGGCACATTTGAACTCCTGTTTCTTCAGCTTTAAATCAGGATGTGTAAATTATGATTCAAGATAGTGTCTTCCGTATTTGATAGGTTAAAAACTGACCTCTAACTAATATCCTTTCTACTTGCTTTCTTCATTTAAATGATAAAAAGRAATTGGATAATAAGAATTCCTATCCTGTTTTCTTATCTGTTTGTTCTTGCTGTTTSTCTTACTCGTCAAGATTTTCAAACCAGATTTGTTAAACTGGGAAAAAAGAAGAAAATGATGAGAAGCCATGCTGAAATAGTTGAAAATAATGAACAAAAGWTTCCCCATTCAGATTTCCAGTCTGGTATTTGATTGAATATGTTTAGCTCAATTTATTTAAAGTCAGCGTGATATTACGACTGTTTCTTGTACAAAATCCTTTTTACATAGTTCATTTAACCCTAATATTCTTATAAAAGCAAGCTGCCACTTACTTCGTTTGTCATTTCTGAAAGAAACTAATAGCCACGTACACTTTTGTTCTATCATCTTTACCTCTAGTGAGGCAGGAGGATAGACTGTATCAAACGTCAGCCAATGTGRGGAGAAAAATCATGAAAATCTGGAAAAAGCTCAATACTGTTAACAAACTATTATACAGAAAAATCTGTTTTCTGTATTTCAAACTTAAGAAGTATTAATGTTTTTTGTTCTGTTTGTATAAGCTCAAAGTCTCCAGTCAGACAAGTGTTCTRTGTATTTTTTTCATTATTATTGATATGATTCTTTTCCCTCTGTTGAGCACTAGGTTGYTCTGTGCCTGCTGCCCTGAAATAGAAACAATGAAGTACTTGTAGTAATGACAAATTAAGTTGTTCAATCTGCAGAGTAATTTTAGTTAATACTAACCTGTTAGTAACATCGGTGATTAACTTAGTAGGTACYAGGTTAAATGTGGCTTTGGTTTCAAAGTCAAGCAGATCCAATAATATTTTGGAGAGCTATGACAAAGAAATACTTGGCGCTTGGTCTTTAGAGTAATGTTGATGACTCCCTAGCCTATAGAACATTTCCCTTGTGTTAGCTTTCTAGAGAGTATRTGCTGTCCTGTTTTCATAAGCTTCCTTCACATAAAATAATTACAAAGCATCTCAGTCTGGGACATATATTCAGTTTTAGTGTTTGTTTCTCAAATTAGGCTTAACATTTGGAATATTAGCAATCAGAGGAATTTTGGAATTGCCTTTTAAATTACCATTTTAATATGGTGATCTGGTGTTTGCATTATTTTTAATGAAAGGCAATTTGTCAGTCTTTTAAGTTTCCCAGTAAATGTGGCAGAATAAAAAGCTCCCACATGAGCGATGCGTCACTTGATGGACTTGAGTGTTGGTCAAAGGAATAAAGCACACCTGTATTGGATTGGGCAGGATTTCATACCTGTTCTTTCTGTCTTTCAGCTCACATCTGCCATATGATTATCAGCTTCTTCAGTCATCTTGCGTGTTTCTGAGCTGTATTAGCTTCTGATCATATCTCCTCCTCGTCCTGTTTCTAGGTAGCAGCAGTACTTTGCTAGGTCCCCTGTACRCTCTTTGCTCTCTCCCGTATCCAGGCAAATTCACGTGGTCTGTAACTAAGAGCTTGCTCTGATTTGGCCAATTTAGAAGTGTTTCCCCCCRCCCCGACTTTAACGCTTGAACAATGGAAAGCCTCTTTCAGTGCAGCTGGCCAGCCTAACATATGTGGAATGTATGCTGGGAATACCATCTAGGTCCCATGAGAAAGCAGCTCTCAGCAGAGGTACTGTTATCTGGAATTACATTCCACTAATATGAATGGACTGTATTTGATTGCAGTGGCAATTAAGCAAGCCCTAACAAGAATTTAAGGGAGCGATATGCTGTTCTTGTAAATGACAGTGATAGAGACAGTAGTAATTCACATCTTACCTACCTAAATTTTTCTGCTTTTATTTGAACCGACTTAGATGCTTTCTTCAAAAAATTTTAGTACAGAACTTTTTATTGTTGAAGTAGTTGTATCAGTATTATTTTTGTCTTCACATAATACCATAATACATTGAGTTCCTAGAACAATGTATTTGGACACAAGATATTTATGGAATAAGAAGTAATTTATCTTTTAAAAATAATTATCACTTCTGAGAATAACAATAACATTTTAACTCTTAATTTTTAGTTTTGCTACAAAATTGTAGATAATTCAGTTTTCAAGAAACTAGATTGTATCACTTTTTGAGAAGTGGTCATTTGYATTCTCATATCTTATTTTTCTCTTTATTCCCTGTCCATTGTATATGAATATTCATAAATGTTTTATGTACGCTTAAAAGYAGTTCCCCCTAAACCTTCTTCCAGTGCGTGTCGCAGCAAGGCTTTGTCCAAATTCAAAATGTTGGAGAAATTTCATATGGACAAGAAAGATGCATATTTAAACAAAGAAGAAGGAAACCTCACTGACAGTCCAGGCAATTCTGAGGGTAACATATTTACTGTGTCTTTTATAGTATTACAAAACAGCAGTTGCTCAATTCTGAAGGTTCTGGTCAAGTCRGGAGGGGGGAAGCTACTTTTTAAATAGATATCTGTTGTCATATCTAAATGTTTGAGTTCTTTTGTATTCACATTCTTAAACTTTTCTCTGGAATTGTGATGGTTAGAAATATCTTTCTAAATGAAAATCAGGCTCTTATCTTAATTGATTTCAAGGGGTAAGACTTTAAGGAAGAATAACATATATGCTGAACCTTACAAAGTATTGCAAAAATTGACAGTAAAGGAAAGGGCAGTGAAGTCTTTGGAGCTTGAGGAGACTGCTGCTTCAAGAAATTTTTTTGTAATAAGTAACAAATATCCCAGTAAAATAAACCGCTCTAAGTCCCTCAGAAGTCAGTAGGACCATCCTAATAGCCAAAAAACACAGTGAAAATATAGATGCTACAATCCATCTAATTTGATATTTTTTCCASGTTAGATGGATTTCTCAGAGATCAGACTGAGTAAGACTTGCCTTCATTAGCAACAGTAGTATCACTTGTAATGTGTGTTTTAGGATAGTTTATCTAGGAATTAGGAGTGGCTCATTAGTTCAGCTGACTGAGCTGGCTGCAGAACAACTTCTCATTTTCAGATTGTTGTTGGAGATACTATTTTTAGAAAGCTGTAATATGATTGAACTGGAAAAAAATACTTAGATAGCATATATAAATCCCATGGAAAGTGTCTCCTCACTTCTTTGGCCTCCCCCTCTTCCTTCCCCCCAAAAAAAATCTTGTTCTATTAGAATTTCTGGATATCTTTGTTACTGAATCATATTCCCATCTGTTTTCTTGTAAATCTTATGTGGAAGGGCAGTGTCAACTTATCTTAGACTCCACTGATATATTCCTGTTTAAAGAGAGTGTGATGAAGGTTCAGCAGGATTCTGGTTCATTTAAAGTTCTGAAAGGAACTTGTGACCCAGCTGAAAACAGACTCCTGTTTGCTGTCTTAATTTATCCAAATAGCACTCAAATGATGTTATTTTGTGCATTTAGCCGTCACAGAAATTAATTACTTCCACTTTTTCACTTTGYACAGCACTTCGAGCTTTCCATTTCATAGTTTTCAGTGTAGTAGCAAAATGATTTTTGTTTAACTGTTAGCTTTGTATAAATGTGGAACTGGATCTTAAGTCTTTGATATTTRCTTCTAGCGTCATAGGTGAGTTCAGCTCTGTATTGTGGGGGGAATAAGCTAATGTTAGATACAGCAACGTGCAAATCACTTACGAAATGTTAAATATTATGCACTTGGGCTCCCAGTAGGCCTAAGGGACCCTGACTGTAAAGGATTGGCTTGCAAGTCAAGAAACAAGCTGTTCTGCTGCTTAATGAGGAGGCTGTTAATTAGAATGCATGTGCTAAGCATTGGCCATTAGGGAAAAATAAGGAGAAAAAGTGTTGCGACTTTTAACCTCGCCCTTACTGTGGGTACCTTTTCAGTACTGCAGCAAGAGGGCCCTTCATTCTTAAGATACAGGCAAATAAAACAGTTGTTTAAAGGAACTGAGTTGGACTTCTGCTTAACTATGGAAGAGAAAGTAGTTGTGCTCCATGTATGTAATAGCTTAGAGGAAAAGCACTTGACCAGCATGTGGAAGACCGATTTAGTTTCCTTCACTTGAAAGTTTACTGATTATGTGCATCTTCTGCAATCCCTTACTGCCAAGAAATGGGCTTTTGTCAGTATCTCCTCCTAAAGCTATGTCCTTGCGCAAAACATATCGATCCAAACATCACTTGACCAGAGAGCAAGAACAAGTCTGAGTTTATTTTACTGACTGGAGATTCATCTTGGAGAAGGCAAAGATGGTGTCTGCTGTCTTCTGTGAGAACTATTAAATCAAGTCTTTGGATAAAATGCATGAACATCTTTTCTTCCAGCCATTCTCCTAAGAATTCAGGCCTAAAAGTGTGTGTTTTGGGGGCAAGTGAAAGGAACTTGGTGGTGTTTATTTAACTAGTGCAATATTTGATTTGTAATTTTTCCTAAGGGAAGTGTATAAGACAGTGTTCTGATTGGGAGTAGAATTCATTCACAGAGTTATTTAGTAAGGTAATACTGAACCCTTGCAAAAAGAAAGCAACTGCACATTGTAATTTGGAAGCAACTGCACGTTGTAATTTTGAAGAGCTGAAGTTGTATGCTTGTAATCTTGGTTACTGTTTTTCTCCTTAGGTTGTTTAATTTGCATTCAAACAAGAAATACTAATTTCTGTGCAGAGTTTGTATGTGTGGTTATCTTCAAGTCAGTTTTCCCAAATGTTATGCCTGCCGCATGCTGAACTTCAGTCTTGTGTGCAAATATGAAGAATAAAAAGAAAATGTATGTAACATTAAGAATGCTGTAATTAAACTGGTTATACATGTCTCATAAGAGAAACAAAAGTTAAATGAATGTGATTTGTAAGATTGTCATCTAAAAGCTATTTGTATGACAYGTCAGTCTTTTAGTCATTTTCCAGAACCCTCAATCTTAGTCTCATATTGCAACTGCAAAGATGTACAGTCAGCAATATTGCAACTGTTTTTCTAGGAATGTTTGGAAGCAATGGAAGCTTTGTCAAGCTACAGAAGACTTCACAGCCTGTGGGGGAAGCTGATGAGAACACGCATGCAGAAAAGATGCTGTTTCAGAAAAGCAATGGGGTTTCTGTCTCTTTAAGTATAGACAGCCTGGAGACAAATGGTGAGAACTGAGAGCAACCGTTTCATGAGGTTAGCTAGACCTAGGCAAGTTTTTATTACAAACCATTTTCATTAATACATTGCAAGTCAGGATTCTTCAGTTCTGTCAGTTGCATCCAGTGAATTGATGGCTTCTGATGCTGGTGGTATTTCATGCCACTAATATATTATGAGCTGTATCTAGCTGTAGTTAACTATTATGGCTATTCTATGTAAATGTGCTGTACAGTCATTACTAGTTTGTTCTGTGTTTTGAAATTTAGATTCAATTGTAGCTTCTGGGCCTAATCAAAGTATAATGGGAGCTGGATTGGATACCTTAGAAGAACAAGAAGAAAAAGAAACGTTCTTTGCCAAACTTGAACGAGAAGCATCATCTACTATTGATTACTCAAGATTAAATAAAGAGCTGGATTCCAACGATTCTGTAATACTAGCACCATTTGTACGGTAATGTATAGAGAAAAGAAAAGTTATAGACTCTTATTAATGAACGTGTGCGATTTGGGCATCTGAATGCCGTGGTCACTGAGATCTTGYGGGACAAGATCTTGTATAATTTCAATTGGTAAAGCTGCTATTTCTGTAACTTGAGACAGAAGTGATCTTAAATAAGAGAAAAGAGTAAGGTGAGAGTGTGACTCTTTGGACAAACCTATGTAGCCTTGTGCGCAACTCAATAGTGTCAAGTTGATTCAATATTTATTCTTAATTATAAGGTGCAACTAAATAAAAAGAGTTATCCACTGGTAGTAACTAGGTAGTAGATCAGGAGGAATTCTGTTTTTCTAGGAATATTGGAAGCAATGGAAGCTTTGTCAAGCTACAGATCCCTTAAGGCATGATACAACAAATGAATCTGGAAGAACAATACAAAATAATCTTCATAGACTAAGGCAGTTGATGTATAACCAGTAATTATATTCAAACTTCTGCAAGAATAATGGGCAAACAGACAGTTCAGGCTGTCATCACTTAAAAAAAGGGCTAAAACCATGAAGGAAATGTCCAACATGAGAGTACTTGGAGAGTCAGAGTTCTGGAGAGTTTTAAATAAGGGCAAAAACTTTAACTCTACTAGAAGAAGAGAGATAAAGGAGAGAAAGTCAGAAACAAACCTATGATTAAACTTTCCTTGAGAAGCTAATGTACATGTAAGGGAGAATGGAGAAAGGAGGTGGCTTTAGGAGTTGCTTTGACAATTTTATCTATGGACAGTTGTAAAAACATCAATACTTTTTTCTTTAGATCACTGCTGACATTTACCTTCCTTTTTTTCCTATGATTTGATATGATGGAAGAAATCATGTTTTAAATTCACATTTATTTTTATTGCTAACTGTAAGAAATATCAAAATTTTGTGGGGTAAAAAAAAATACTTATTTGCTGTCCAGGACAGTAACATTTTAAGTTTGTTTCTCTCAGAAATGAAAAAAATGAAAAAGGAGAAGAGGAATCGGTACATGAAGAGAAATCTGGTAATGCTATCTTTCTAAATTATGCATTTGAAAATTCTTGCCTATTTCTTGCACGTTTATGCTAAGAGTTGGAAGAACTTCATTATACTGAATTAAAAAGAAAAAAGAAAGCTGAGGAACAGTGCTCCAGTCAAAGTGCAAACACTTTAGAAAATTTTACAACAGGGCAGCAGAGGGTACACCATGGTTCAATGTAATTTGAAGGCCTAGAAAGGGAAAATCATACCTCAGTCTGATAGGGTATTCTCTACTTGGTGTTGCGTATGGAACTAGTCTGGAAATTTGATTCTTCCTGGGTTTCAGATTGACAAAACAGTATAGTATCCTTACTGAACTTCTGATTTTTCTGAAGTTTTCTGTTCTGAGTAATACTTAAACCAGTTGACTTCTGTTCCCTTATCACTATGACCACTGAGGGTGAAACCATCTCAGTGCTAATATAATTTTCACACTAATGATTTGCATTTATCTGCAGCTCTTCTATCAGATTTTGTCTGCTTTTGTATTATGACTGTGCAGCTGGTGTGCAGACAGAGTGGTGTTTTGGGGAGGGGGGAGTTTTTTGTGGAGTGAATATTTAGTCTATTGGCTCATGTCTAAAAGACAAACAGCAAAAAGCTGTCCAACAAAAACTGAAGAAAAATGATCGTGTTGTTGAAACACTTCTCAGTGTTTGGGGGTTTCCAGTATTTTAAGTCTGTCACCTTTCTTATTTTTGTTCCTTGTTTTCATGCCTGGGTTTAATTTCTGTGGTCTGCAGCATTACTCTACCTGACCTTTTCCTGTATTTCATGGTCCTTTTTTTTTCCTCTACTCTCCACACACTGCATTTCTCTCATCCTCCCTCTTTGTCTTTCATTTGGCATTTCTCTTTATACCACTCCTCCTTAATATATGCTAAAGAGTTAATTTGTTGCTTAAAATTACAGCAATAATCTTTTCAAAATCATAAATTAAACTGCATTTTCAAGAAATCCTGTTGTCAGTCTTGAATTTCCCAGACATTTGAAAGGTTATAGTTGTAAACCTTGATCACAGTAGATCTTTTCTTCTTGAAGTCTGATTGCTGTCTAGATTACAAGTGATTCTGATCGTTGTAGCAGAAATACMACGACAACTTTTTTCTAAATGAAACAGTTGAAATGACTGGAGGTTGTTGTGGTCAGTACGGTGAAACTGATACTTTTGATTTTTAGGAAAACATTTTTGCTTCTGTTAAATACCTGAGATGATCAGCTTGTTTTTTTTTTGTGTGTGTGTGTGGGGTCTGGTGGKTTTTTTTTGTTTTGGGGAGGGGGTGGGTCGAGGCCTTGCTAAACTGCAATTTCATGAATTAGAAATGAAATTAATAAAAATACATGTGCAGGAATTGTATAAGCACCATGTATATCTAAGTCACTGTGAAAGAGCTATTTTTCACATTGAGGCTTTTTCTTTCTGTGAGCATGCTAATCAAACTTCTCACAGTCCAAAACCAAAGCAAATGCTGAAATAAGTGCCTCTTCATAGTGTAGCGTTTACATACGATATTGAAGGATGATGGGTCAGTTGCTTTCCTCCTGCATTTTGACACCAATACGCTATACAACTAGAAGCATTGCCCAACACTAGTTTTAAGGGTTACAGTCAGTGATGCCAGTGAACATGGGAGCTTAGTGAAGGAGAGATGTCAGGGATCTAGGTAACTGTAGGAAAAGCATTTGGTTTGTTTGTAAAATTCCTCTTCTGATATGCTTGGGTTTTAAATAATGCTAACTCTTGAGAGCAGCTGTTTGGCCACTGAAGCTGATTAGAGGGAGCAAAGCTACAGATACAGTGCCTGAAAATACTGGAGTGGTCAAGGTACACATATGGAATACCTCATCTGCTAGTGGGGAAATTGCATTATTTCACCCTAAACTGAGAGTTACTGAACAAAAGAGGTCAATGCAAGGAGGCCATGWGGGTTCAGAGATACGGTATATCTGACCATAGGACAAATTTAATTTGAATGTAGAGGTACTGTGTGTGACTTTTACTGTGGGTGTTTTTTTTATGCCACACACAATCTCAAAACCCTTCCGATGTCTTCACGAAAGGAATAGTAGCAGCAGTAGCTTCTTAGTGGAGGGACTGCAGAACAAGAGGAAATAGCTTGCCTTTTTATTGCTGTATCTTCTTTAAATATTCACTCTATTTGATGCTTCGTTTCATTTTTCAGGCAGCTACAGTGAAGATTTTGAAGAGGAGACAGATGTTAATCCTGCCTTTAAAACTGAAGAAAGTCAGGTAAATCAGAACACGAAATCAAGAGCAGATTTAAATTTAAATAGGTATAACTTTACTAAGACTTTATTGTTCTATAAAAAGTATACACTTTCTAGTGATCTGATGCTGAAAAGATTAAGTTCTTCACCAGGACTGCTGCTTACTCGTCCTTTGCATTAAGAACTGGAGAGGGTAGCACAGAAACGAGGAGCTCTCATTGGAGCCTCGGGATGGGGATGATTAACCTCYCACTTTGGAGCTAGTGAGGTGGTATCTCTACCAGCAAGTGGTAGAGCCTGATAGAAGCTGTAGGGAGAAACAGTTGGGACAGAGGACCTGATACTTACACTGTGAGAACTGTGGTGATATTACTACAGACTAGCTTAGTCTGGTCTTTTGGAGTGAACACCTTTGGGTKACTGGACACATCAGGAGGGGGGTATCAGAATACAGAGTATAGAGTATTGAGGACCTGTTGGCATTCCAAGCAGAGTTTTAGAGAAGTGTAAATTCTTGGAGCACTAAAAGCTGCATTAGTTCTTWGTTTTTGGAGCAACTTTTAAAGTTTAAGGATTTTTTTTTTCTGGAAGTTCAAAAAGTAGTATTCCTTTTCTTTTTTTCTTTAGGAGACAAACACTGGCATGCTGGCTAAAGGTAAAATACAAACTTCAGTCAGTAGGAGAATACTAATTGTACTGAAACTTTCTTATCTGATTTTTTAGTTCGATTTTTTTTTTTGAGTCTAATTTTATTGTGTACTATTGAAAGTCCATTGGACTGAAGCGGTTAAAAATAAATCTGCATGTCAGGATTTTGTGGTTATCATTAATGTGTTTTTTTGTTCTATTGCATCTAATCAGTATTGAGATTTTGATGCTTGTGGTCAGAGTTACTGCTTTTAATGGCATCAGAATAATGTTTTTCCAGGATWAGAGTATCAAGATGAGCTTTGATATGCTCCTACTTCCACTGTAGACAAGGTATAAAYGAGAGAACTTTTAACGTTTTTCTTCTTGCATTCAGTTGTGTTACTTGATTCACAAGATTCAACTACGGAAATTCAGAAGGTCACTGAAACAGCAGATAYAGCTCTAGGTGAACATTATCAGCCTCAAGAAGCTACTGGAACTGAAATGAATGAAATGGGTGAGGCTGCTTTTTAAAAAAACATATTTTAGCAACAGATGGTTCTGGAATATTAGCAATGTGAAATAAGGTCATATATTGTCAGTGAACATAAAGTATTTAGTTTTTAGTAAAAAATCTTGAGAAGGAAATATTTCAGGGAAAATCAGTATTCCTATAGGCTGCCAGAAAGCTACCTTTTTATACTTGATTACCATAAATTTGCTTTTGGCATTGTAATCTGTTGGTGACTTRAATGTGCTTTCCTTAGGTTATTGACCACAGCTAAAACTGTGCTTTGACAGCGTTGAACACAATCAAACTGTTGTATGAAGATCAGTTTGAGAATGTACCCTRTTTACATCCAGAATGTGACTCTGTGGGATCTATTAAAATAGTCATCTCATATACTGTTAGTTTTAGAAATGAGAATTTGTAAACAAATGCATGCAAACTGTAGATGAGGCTATTTAAGGTACTGTAGCATGTACTGGTTAACAAGACAACTGTTCAATTTTATGGTAGAAATTAGGATTTTTTTTTGTTGTTTTTCTCAGAACTGAAAATGCTTTTCTCACCTGATAATAGTCAGAGCTAGTAACTGATAATATAGGCTGCAGTGGGTTGCTTCCCAAAACAGAAAATTCTGTAGCATCTCTTATGAGCCTGCATTTTTTTTTGGCAGGCACTTCTTATGGACAAACTACTAGCGACATTGAAGCGTTACACCAAGCGTATCATCACATCAATCAGTCTTTGGGAGACACCGATGAGCAAAAAGTGCATGCTTCTGCAATGGCAGTCTCAGAATGCTTAGTGCAAAGTGTTTCACAAAATAATGAGATCTACTCAAAAAATATGTCAACTACTGAATCAGGTAAGTCTCAAAGGAAGACAAAGCTGTGATTTCCCAGCTGTTTTCTGATATTSTTTTGTCTAGGTTAAAGAGCTCTAGTACTTTCAATTACATTACTAAGGACAGAAGCAGGAATAAGCTTTGAACTGGCTTTCTCACTTAAAATATATAGCTTTTACACACTGGAGAGGTGTGATGATGAAATAGGTATCAAACAAAAAAAATCTTGAAAGTAAACCAAGCAAATCATTCACATTCAGTACATTGATTCCATTCTCTGTATTACATGAAAATTGAAAAAATGACATGTATTACATAAGCATGTAAAATGAGTGCATATTTTAGCAATAAGTCTTAGAATGGTTAGAAGGAAGACATGCATCATACAAGGATGTAAAATGAGTGAAGGAGTGGTACCTTTTAATATTCCTTTTATTAAATATTTTTAATATTCACCTCTTACAAGTGCGTTTTATAAGATCTTTTTAATTTATTATTTTGCACTTACTAGATTTACCTACTGTAGAAGAATTGATGAAAMCTTTTAAAGGAGATTCATGTAATGCCAAAGGTTTTGATTTGGAGCCTGAAAGGTATTTATTTCAGAATTTTTTTTTTTAAGGATTGTAATAACTTGAATCCATTAACTCCTTGTGAACAACAACTCACAAAATCACTTCATCTGTCATTTTGACTAATTAAATTCTGAAATTTCATTATATTTTACAATGACACTATGGTGCTTGTGGTGACTTGTAAAATGAATATACAGTATTAATTTGTTTAGACTAGATTTTTCCAAACAGCTTCGTGTGATAAGCAGAAATGGTGGCAGCAATGTCTTCTCTGTCAAATCATTTGGAAGAGTGTCCTCTCTACAGTCCTACTGCGTTCCCAGCCTTCTGCTAATCATCGGGGGTGGTTCTCCATATTTGGAATTCAGGCCACATTCTAGCATAGCTTTCCAATTTCCACAATCTGTGAAATCATCACTTTCTCTTCTTCTRCTCACTGTGACTCTCTGCTAACGTGTGCTCCATACCTCCTCCTGGTATTTTCCAGCTCTTATGTTAGAGMATAAAGTGCAGGCCCTGGAGCTGTCAAGAATAGGTTATGCTTTGCGAATGAGTTTGGGGTGTTTAACGTGCAGTTGCACCCAGCAGATGTTACCATTCATCGTTTCCACTAGCATTAATTCTATGCTTGCAGGTGTTCACCTTGTAACCCAGTTCAGTACCCACAAAAGCCGTCACTGCTGGGAAATGGTTCTCTTTCCACATTGTGGAAGTGAATCTTTATCRTAGTCTTTTTAGCTTTTTAACTGAATCAGATAGAATGTTATTCTTAAGTAGCTAGTGTCTCTTTCAAAATCAAGCAGTCTTTATAGATGATACCTAAAGGGAAAATTGCCCTTTTTTTTCTGCTGTGATAGAAATGCAAAGGACAGAAGTCTTGTTATACCTGACTTTATTCCTTTCTTTTTTAGTCCTGTGAAACTGACAGGCAGCACAGCAAATGAACTTGTCAACCACTTGCCGTTTAAAGAGCATCAGAATAACACAGTTTGGGAGACAAACTTATTGGAAAAATCTAACAGAGAAGAGAGCATCTTTTCTCAGACAGCTGTGAATGAAGACAGCCTTCAGGGGGCGAATGAGAAAGAGGCTGAAACTAATGAAATACAGCCCTGTTCACTGAGAGAAAAGATGGTACAAGACTCTCTGCTTTCACAACAGGGCAGCAAAACTAATCAGGTAAATAATGTCAAACAGTTTTTTTTTTTTTAATGTATTTTCAGATCAACTATCACTTGAAGATTACACTCTGTTTAGGAGTTGAGAAATTGTTTGTGTTTTTTCTTGAAACCCTTAAGCAACAGAATGGTTGAGGTTGGAAAAGTCCTTCATCTAGTCCAACCCCTGTGCTCCACCAGGGTCACCTAGAGCACATTGCACAGGATCACATCTAGGCGGGTTTTGAATATCTCCAGAGAAGGAGACTCCATAACCTTGTCCAAAGGGGCAACCTGTGCCAGTGCTCTGTCACCCTCACAGGAAAGATATTTTTCCTCATGTTCAGATGAATCTTACTGTGTTTGTGCCTGTTGCCTTTTGTCCTGTCACTGGACACCACTGAAAAGAGTCCAGCCCCATCCCCTTGACACCTCTCAAGGTATTTGTAGACATTGGTAAGATCCCCTCTCATTCTTCTCTTCTCCAGGCTAAACAGGCCCAGCTCTCACAGCCTTTCCTCATAGGAGAGATGATGCTCCAGTCCCCTAATCATCTTCACAACCCTACGCCAGATTCTCTCCAGTAGTTCCATGTCTCTCTCGCATTGGGGAGCCCAGAACTGGACACAGTATTCCAGATGTGTTTTCACCAGGGTTGAGTARAGGTGGAGGATCACCTCYCTCAACCTGCTGGCAATGCTTTTCTTAATGCACCCCAGGATACCATTGGCCTTCCTGGCCACAAGGGCACGTTGCTAGCTCAGGGTCRACTTGTTCACCAGAACTCCCAGGTCCTTCTCCRCAGAGCTGTTTTCCAGCAGGTCAGCCCCTAGCCCGTAGTGGTACATGRGGTTATTCCTCCCTACATGCAGGACCCTGCACTTGCCTTAGTTGAACTTCATGAGGTTCCTCTTTGCCCAGCTCTCCAGCCTGTCCAGGTCTCTCTGAATGGCAGCACAGCCCTCTGGTGTGTCAGCCACTCCTCCCAGCTTGGTATCATCAGCAAACTAGCTGAGAATGCGCTCTGTCCCCTCATCCAGATCATTGATGAAGAAGTTGAACAGGATGGGACCCAGTACTGAGCCCTGGTGGGCACTACTATCTACAGGCCACCAACCAGACAGTGCTGCTGATCACAGCCCTCTGAGCTCTGCCTTTCAGCCAGTTCTCAATCCACTGTCCACTCATCTAGCCTGCATTTCCTGAGCTTGCCTATGTTAYGGGAGTAGGATGTTATGGGAGACAATGTCGAAAGCCTTGCTGAAGTCAAGGTAGACAACATCCACTGCACTCCCCTCATCTCCCCAGCCAGTCCATTCCATCCTAGAAGGCTATCAAGTTGGTTAAGCATGATTTTCCCTTGGTGACTGTATGCTGGCTACTCCTGATCACCTTCTTTTCATCCACATGCTCAGAGGTGACATCCAGGATGAACTGTTCCATCACCTTTGCAGGGATGGAGTTCAGACTGACTGGCCTGTARTTTCCTGGGKCATCCTTCTTGCCCTTTTTGAAGACTGGAGTGACTTTGGCTTTCTTCCAGTCCTCAGGCACCTCTCCTGCTCTCCATGACCTTTCAAAKAWGGAGAATAGCCTAGCAACAACATCYGCCAGCTACCTCAGTACTCATGGGTGCATCCCATCAGGGCCCATGGATTTGTGGGTGTCAAGTTTGCCTAAAAGATCTCGATCCTACTCAACCAAGGGAAAGTCTTCCCTTCTCCAGCCTTTCTCTCATGTCATCAGGGTGTGGGATTCCTGAGGGCTGACCTTGGCAAAGAAGACTAAAGCAAAGAAGGCACTCTGCCTTCTCTGTATCCTTCATTACCAGGGCACCCACCCTGCAGGTGGTAGTGGCACCCATCCACAGCCGCGGGCCCACATTTTTCCTTTTTGCTACCGATGTGCTTGAAGAAGCTCTTGTCCTTGACATTCCTTGCCAGATTTAATTCCAAATGGGCCTTAGCCTTCCTCRTCGCATCCCTGCATATGCTGACAACATTCATATATTCCTTCCAAGTGGCCTGTCCCTTCTTCTACATTCTGTGTACTTTCTTCTTCTGTCCAAGTTTTGCCAGGTGCTCCTTGGTCATCCTTGCAGGTCTCCTGCCCCCTTTGCTGGACTTCTTACTCATAGGGATGCACTGCCCTTGAGCTTGGAGGAAGTGATGCTTGAATATTAACCAGCTCTCTTGGACAACCCCTCCCTTCTTTCTAGGGCCTTAGCCCATGGGATTCCTCCAAGTAGGTCCCTGAAGAGGCCAAAGTCTGCTCTCCTGAAGTCCAGGGTTGTGATCCTACTTATTGCCCTGCTTCCCTCATAGGGGATCTTGAACTCCACTATCTCGTGGTCACTGCAGCCAAGGCTGCCCCCAACCTTCACATCTCCAACCAGTCTTCCTTTGTTTGTTAGTACCAGGTCTGGCAGGACACCTCTCCTCAATGGCTTCTCCACCACCTGTGTCAAAAAGTTATCATCCGTGCTGTGCAGGAGCSTCCTGGACTGTTTGTGCCTAGCTGTGTTGTCCTTCCAGCAGATATCGGAGTGGTTGAAGCCTCCCCCACCATGAGAACCAGGGGTTGGTAATCATGAAGCTACTTCCAGCTGTCTGTAGAAGGCCTCATCAACTTCCTCTTCCTGATCAGGTGGCCTCTAATAAACACCCACAACAGCGTTACCCATGTTAGCCTGCCCTTTAATCCTTACCCATAATCTCTTGATTTACTCTTCRTTCACCGCTAGGCAGAGCTCGAGACATTGCAGTTGCTCTCTCACATAAAGAGCAAGTCTTCCACCTCATCCTGCCTAAAAAGCACATAGCCATCCATGACAGCGTTCCAGTCACGTCAGCTATCCCACCATGTCTCTGTAATTGCAGTGAGATCACGGCCCTGCAACCACACACAGATCTCTCAGTTCTTCCTGTTTACTTCCTGTGCTGTGTGCATTGGTGTACAGGYGTTTTATAGAGGTAATCAAGCAAGCAGCTACCCAAAGTTACCTTTGTTGCTGTTAGAGGTAGCAAAATCCAGTGGAATTTGGCACCAAAAGGGTTCTCCTGCCTCAGCTTTGTACACTCAAGTTTGCCACAGTTCTTGCTAGTAGCAAAGCTGAGCATGTACTCCCATTGCAGAGGGGCTTGTGTGAACACCCAAAGGCTCAGAACAGAGTGCAAGGGGCTCATGTGAGCATACAGAGGCTCAGGCTGGAGAGCACACCCACGCAGAGGATAGTTAGCAATGGAATTCAATAAGAATACGGGATAGACTGCAGTGATCAAGGGTAGGGCCTAGTCAGAGGAGCAGCAACCTATTTACATGTGGACAGCTACTATTATCCCCTTTTCCCTTTAGTTTCCCCACAGTTGGTCTTTCCTGRTCAACCTTAGTCCCTCCCTTTCCCTAGATGTCCCATAATTTCCACACATTCCCACARTCCTGTCAAAGCATCCCATAACCAGACTTGCACAATCCCCAAATTCTCTTCCCCCTGCGTTGCATGAAAAGCCCCACGCCGCTTTAGACAATCATCCCTTCAGTTCACAAGGCATTGCAGGGAGAATCCTTTTTGGTTGACTGAACTCAGTGGCTTTCCCGCCAGGGACAGCAGGCTCAGCATTCTCCTTTGATTGTCTTAAGAGCTGTGTGTTCTGTTTTCRCTGATCCAGGTGAAGGTGTTTTCTCTGCCTCTTGCTGTTCTGCTGATCACTGCTGTGTCTCTGTATTCACTGTGATTAGCTGTCAGGTTACATGACTAAAGGCTAATGCCCCTATAGTAGAAAGCCACTTCCCAGAATGTTCAAAAAAGTATTTTGTATTGGTTTATATTGTGCATACTCCTGAGGTATGAAAGGATAAGAAATTTGGCAAAATAACATATTGCTCATTTGATGAAAAGCATTTTTTTTCTCATATCTTTTCTACTGCTCTAGAATCTTACTGTTGTGTAATCCTAGTAACTGGTTCTATATTCTGCTGTATTAGTGGAAGTTACCTTCAGACAACATTAAAAACTAAAATTTGTTTTTAAAAAAAGTATGTTCTGTTACAGGCACTTCAGTCTCTTTCCTTGAAGGATGAAAGACTGGAATCAATGACAACGAAACARACATTGTACAAGAATGTCAGAAGTACACCTTTACATAAAAAGAGATCTTCACATGGTCCTCATGGATTGGTTAGGAGTTCTGGATATGGGAAGTCCACTTCTCTTCCCAAACAGCCTTTTCCATCTAATGAAAAGAAAATACAAAAAGAAACTTTCAAAAAGACGAGCGTGAAAGCCAAAAGTCCACCAGATAAAGCAAGATCTAAAGGTAATTCTGTCTTAAAAGGTCTGAGTTTTACTTTTAGGAGCTAGAGAACTTTGCTGTTCATGCTTCCCACGCACAAAAAAATAAAAAATTCAAAATGTTGGAGAAATCTAGGAACAAACACAATGAGGTGTTGATTTCTCCCTCCTCCYACTCTCCCAAGTATATCAGCATGAAGTTGCTGGAGAGGAGGCTTTTGAGTAAAGCTATTGCACTGTAGTCTTGTTTGATTTGCAGTCGTGTGTCACCACTACCTACAAAACTTTCCTGCTGTTCACCAGTAGAATTAAAACAATAGGAAAAGCTGATGTTCAGGAAWAAGTATCTACATATTGCATTTTTTTTTCATTCTAGTAAATGCAAATATTGTTAACACTTCTACGTGATGCTCCCTGTTCTCGGCCTCTTCCTTTTATYTGTTTTCCTAGAATACAAGGAAAGCATTAAAAAAACTTTAAGTTCATGTCCATTGTTGTAACAATAAGAAAACACCATTTTTTGATTACTGACCTCTTGCTTTAAGGATTGCTTTTTATAATTCCATTCAGCATATTCATGGACCATGTTTACTATCTCGGAAGCATGAGAAAATAACTCTCCAGGTGTTGAGGTTTTAGCACATTTCAATATCATGTAATGCTTTTAAAAGCCTTGCAAGCAGTGTTGGGAAAACCTGTTTAGGATTATATGCCCCTCCTAGGGAGATGCTTCRGTGTGACAGCTGTCAAACTAGAGACACTACTACTACCTAGGGCTAGGAAGGGAATGGGGTTGAAGCAAACAACTGAGATCTTAACTGCCAGGATGAAGGGAGCAGCTCTGTGAGATGATAGTGTAAGAAATGTAAAAATTATTAAATTTGGAAAATGATCATTTTCCTGTTTTGGGGGGGTAAGGTATTTCTAAGCGGGAAGTCTTAGCTTGTATTGTTGCAGGCAGAAGTGAAATGACAGTTGTAGTTAGTATCCATATTTCTGAAGACTAAGCTATAAATAGTTACATATGTTAGTTGCTCTCTGAGGTGTGATCTTTCCTAGTTTTTTTACRTTCCACTCAGGTTGCTACTTGATGCAACAAGTAGGTGTTCTGTCCCTTTGCATAGCATCTCCACTGCAAAGTCCACTTCAAAAATTGCTGCATCAGATCTTCACCATAACTTGAAATATGTTGTATCTGTGTCAACTTAAATAGTTGACCATTCTTAGAGCAGATACCTGACTAATCTTGTTTCATGAAGGATTTATTATGCACCTATTCACTTTGGTTTTGGTTTTATCTTTTTGTTTTGCTTTGTTTTTATTTTGTTTTTTAGTAAGTAACTGATGTCTGCTACATTTTTCATGATGCCTCGTTGCGCTCACGTTTCTATATTTAATTCAAAATCTTGGCTGCAGAATACTTTAGTTGTATGCTCAAGGGAGGGATCACAGGGATGGGTCAGGTGAATATATTTTTACAAGGATGTTATAAAGAGCAATCTTCTGAATATAACTTTATCCTATTTTACCTTGTGCGTAAATGAAGAAGGCTTATTTGCTACTAGGATTATAAGATCTGCAACGAAAGAACCAACTTCGAAGGAGAGTATTAACGAAGTTACGTCTGGCCAGTCGGTTGTTAGTAGTCGTGTGCAGCAGGTTGTGGACTCTGGCAGGCAGTATCCGCATGTAAGTGATAATTAGTGTCACTCCTAATTACAGTATGAAGAACTTGGCTTGCAAGCCTACTTTGTCAAGACCGTTTGATAGGTATCTAATTATTGCAAGATTGGCAAATGCTGAAATATTGCATAAAGACTTCTTTTTAATCAAATACTGTTTTGCTTTTAAAATGTGCAAGTATAATCATACTGCTTYTCAGTTGCTTGGAGAATTCTGTTACATTGATTCTATATACTTAAACTTGTGATGCTTGTTTAACTTATTAAAACCAATTATCTTGAGAGGGGCATAATTTTAAATGTAACTTGCAAGTAAAAGTATTCTGTCAAGAATATTAAATAGTACTTCTGTTTCTTTTTTCTGCTTCTGTTACATTGAATGTTTTGAAAAAATCTTCTGATTACTCTAAGATGACTGAATTTGCAGCACAATGATGCATTTTCCTTCTGTCTTATAAATTTTAAAAACATTTATTTAATGAATCCCTAGATCATTGCTGCTTTTCAATGGGCAAGATGTATAGCAGAATAATTCTAATAGCTTTGTAGTGGTTATAGTCTCCAAGGGGTGTTTATTTCTTGTTATTTGTTTTGGGTTTTTTTTCCCACATATGTGTTTAGGAAATGGGAAAGTAGCTCATTAAGAAGAAAAACGTGCAAGATGTTTTGCTGTTAGAAGGGGTGGGGGGGGGCTTGGTCGGTTGGTTTTGTTTGGTGAGGTCTTTTTTCCCCTCGAGCACATTATATAGTTGCCAGGAGTTGGACAAGACAGTCAAAATTGTTTGCAAGGGGTTGGGAATCCTCAGTAAACACCTGGCTGAGCATAATGTTTCCCTGAATTTCTGTCTACTAGGACTTAGCATTTTCTCCTATCAAAAGATGTGAGAGAGAACTGTATTTGCTAAGACGAGCACAAGTTGCAGAGGAGGAGTTGAGTACAGCTCGTGATTTGATTCAACAGCTGACCGACACAGTTTCACAAAAGAAGCAAGAAATGGAGGCAAAGATAATAGAACTGAAAACACAGCATGAAAAAGAGCTCTCTCAGCTGGGTCAAGAAAACTATGTTCTTCAGAGTAAGGTGCTCTATCCAGAGTAGAGTAAGGTGCTCTGTCCAAGCTTGTCTTCTGCTACTGCAGAACAGGAGAAGCATTGGTCCAGAATATTCAGTGATGTTATTTGAGATGAGTTGTTAATGAGAAGAAAATGCAAATCAGCAATATATGCATAAATATGTACATGTGTACTGTCTGTTACATTTATTGCCCATAAGACATGACCTTTTTTTCTACAGAGATAGTTATGTTATCCCAGATTCTCTTATTTAGCTATTTTCAGAGTTCTGCAGCAGACTTTTCGCAAATATTTAACCCATTTTATGTAAAAAATGAATAACTGTTTAAGAGGTACCACTCGTTGCGGCGAAGTAGGTAAATACTATACCTCCTTTGTTACTTTGCATTTTTCTATGTTGTGTCCTGACTATATAGCATAATTATATTCCCAGGSTTATTCCACTATACTTGCCTGTCTAGATACATAAGAATGGAAAAGAGGGAAGTATAATTTTATTGTTAATTTTTCCCAACCTTACTATATTGTATTCCTGTTTTGCATGAAAGCAGAACAAAGAGCCAGTGTTGTTATTGGCTCAGGTCTTAATGTATATTGAATTATTTATAACATACTCTGAATTTAAAGTATAATCTTGTAGAGAATTCTATATTGATAATACAGCTTGTGTGTATGTTTCTTTCTGAAAGTTAAGAAGTGTGGAAGAGCTGACTAAAGGAAAGAGATGGATCCATGATACAGCGACCGTTCCTATCACTGAAGAAAAATTGACACAAATACAGAAAGAAATTCAAGATCAAGAGGTCATTATTCAAGGTTATCAACAGGTATGCTACACAGCATATTATAACTTTTTCCCAATTACATGCAAATGTTCTAAACTGTGAAAATAAGGTGACTTCTCAGTTGAGAAAAGGAAGATACTTTACAGCCAACAAAGAACCAAAACCTTTTTGTCCAAAATGTAGTAGAAAAATATAGTATTTCTTAGCAATATTATAATTCTGGAGTGTTCCATTTTTTAAGATGTGTTTCATATATTAAGAGCAATTGACTGCAAGGAACCATATTAGTATGCCTAATATTACTCATTCAGTTAAATATAGAAATAGTGCAAGCTTCAATGACCTTTTTGAATACTTACAGCTGTAAAATAAGATTGGTTAGTTTGACCAGCTTTCAGGGTAGTGCTCAGCAGCTTTCAGTAGTAGAAGCACAAAATCTTGCCAGCATGGCTGTGGAGCTCCCAAATTGGTGAAGCTTTTTGTCCACAGAACTGGAGCATGGGCAAACTGAGCTGTGGTCTGTCTGCACCCATCCTTGTATGTGCTTTTAGAGTATAGTTAGATAGCTTCGCAGAGGAGCTGCCCTAGGAGAACAACTCCCTCCTGCAGTGAGCAGACACTCAGATTGCAGAGTTTACCTTATAATATTTCAGGAAAAAGCTAATGGAAGTAGATAGGCATTTTATAAATGTGGTAATAAAACTTTTAGTATTTGCTTCCACTACTGGAAGGTTTCAGAAGGCAAATTGTAGACATCACAGACAATGGTTTTTGAATGGCTAAAAGGATAACTTATGAACATTCTTTGTCTGTCTCATCTTAGGAAAATGAGAAGTTATACAAACAAATGAAAGAGCTACAAATTCAAAACAAGATAAACGAGGAACAAATGTTTAARGAGAATCAATGTTTAATGTCTGAATTAATAGCCCTAAGGTAGGCTTATTTAAATATTTGGCCTAAAGTCTCTATAGTTTTCATTCATGCTTATTTATTTTTGTTTAGGAAGAATCACTAACTACAGATAGAGTCTGTCAGTATGGTGTTGTTCATACTGCTTCTTGGTTTTACGGTTTTGTTTTTTCTTTTCAGATTTGATTATTTTGATTACAGGCACTTAATTCTTAGGTCTGTAAGATCAGTGAGAAGACTATGGGAAGGCTACGTTCTTACATAGGGGAGAATATTTCAGTACCAAGATATAAGCATCCCTATTTGTATCAGAATGAGTGCAATATGTGTACTGTACGGTCTGGTAATACAGCTGATATACAGCTCTGTTCACATATCAAAATGTCTTGGTATTGTTTTAAGGTGTATGGTAGATCAGGAGTCGCAACAGATCCTGGCAGTGGAGGAAGCACCAGGTTCACTACACTTAAGGATGAAAGGATACTTAAGAGAGCTCTAGGTCCCAAAAGATTTGCATTCTATGCCAGTAGYTAGGAAAAAAAAACCTAGCAACTGTTTTATTCCTAATTTACTGATATCTGCTTGTGAGAAGCCCTAGATGAGTTTTGCTGATGCCGAGTAGGTTTTGGTTCCAGCTGTCGAGTAGTCACAACACACAAGTCTGTTAGCTTGTGTAAGGTGAACAGATTTCACTTTACATATTTTGATCAAAATTTTTGTTTGTTTAAAACTGTATTGTGAAGTTGTTCCTACTTTTGTTTTGAGCCTACACAGATTAACTTTATAACGCCAATTTTGTTTTTTGTTTTTTTCAGTAAGCAACTGTAGTATGCCGAATTGCCACATTGCATAACTGTCTTTGCTGTCCTTTTTTTAGAGAAAAGATGAATACAACTTATATCCAGTCACATGTAATGCAGGGTCCAGAACCAGCCAGAAATCGGAGTTTCACAGAACTGATTTCAGAGCTTCGAACAGCACAGGTAAGACCAAACCCATCATTCACTTGTTCATATAAACAACACATAATCATCAATACAGTAGTATTGTAAATAATGTAAATTTTAAAAAGTGGATCACATTGCTATTTCTACAATATTAATCATTTGCCACACTTAGTTATTAAATATTATGAATGTCTTGTCAAATGGACTCTCAGAAGTAATCCCCTAAGTCATGAATTCACTGAAAGAAGGGTCCTGTTGCCATGTTCAGTGGCAGTTCTGAAATATCTTGTGAGAGCTTGCAGAAAGTAGTGATCTGCAGGCATTTATAACTTTCCACCTGAAAAGACAGATCTTGGAGATTGCTTATCACTACTCTTTACCAAATAAGTTTTATCTAAAAACATGGGAGTGGAGAGAATCTACTGTTACTCGCTCATGTCACTTCTTTTGTAGTCCTACAGGTGCTTTTGTTTTTGAGGGAAAGTGCTTAGTAAGCTTCATGTTAAGAGTTTGGGGGGATTTTTGTTTTGCTTACCGTGATCAGGGGCTGTTCTGGCATGCAGTTCTCTGAGGGTTAGGCCAGAAGCTAAGCTGGTTTCTAAATGGTAAGGTGTGCAATAAAGGGAACAAGTTGCAGTGGGCTTCAGGGATCAGGGGAGTTCTTCTGGTCTGATGGAGCTAACTTTAGGCTGTACGACCCCCAGGGCTTCTCCAGTTCCTCCCAAATAAGTACTGCTGCTGGAATTCCCTGTCTCTAGGTCCAGCCAGTAGTGAGGCTGAGGCATATTCCAAAGGTGGAGACATGCATGCAGGTAACACTAACATGACTGACATCAGGTAACGCAGAGCACAGTGCGTTTGCTGACACGCACAGAAGCACAAATAGCACAAACAAYGTGATCCTGCTGAGCAATCAGGATAGGGGTTTCCTAGCAGTCACACACAGGCAGGCATATGGATCCCTGCATTTCCTCCAACTAGCCCTGCACACCTGATCTGTCTGGTGGCTGGCCCCCAATTCCCAATCCTCCTGTAAGGACTAGTGTCCCTAGACTGATGGGCTCCTATGACCCAAGGCCCCCCAACTCCAGACAGTCGCATCTGGATCTCTTCTACTCACCAGCTAGTCTGACTTGTAGTTTGATAGTGGTTATACAACTATACGCAGAACAGAGAGGATGCACAGAAAAATGTTGAGAAATAGAGCATAATAAGATAGGATAAACTGCAGTTGGGCACAGGGCTCAGCCAAGTATACTGACCAGCAGTGTACTTGCACTCAACTAGACCACTTTATCGCCCTTTCTCTCCATTTTCCCATGCTTGTTCTTCCACTGTCACTTTGATTCATCCTTTTCACTGCCCTTGTCTCCTCTCTGATAAAACAACACACCGCTAATTACTTTTTCCCACTGGTTCCACTTTTTCTATATCTGTAACCAAGTTTGGTATTTCTGATAACGTTATATAGGTCATCTTGGTCTTGTATGCTATTGCTGGCATGATTATCTAGCTAAGGCTGGTCTTGCAATGTTGTATTCCCCAAAAGATTCCCGAAGATCCTCTCCAATTTTCTGCAAGTTAGACCTTTTCTGATATAGCTCTCTTTAACCACTTAGCACCATAATGAATCACCAGATTTATCTGCATTCTTGACGGCTTCTCACTGTTAATTTTATATGTCCTGTCTGTCTGTTTCAGTTTCATGTGTTAAACCTCAGGCCAAGACCTAGCCATCTGTCAGCACACCTTAACATTGTGCCTGCTTTCATCTCGTGCAGATGTTATTCACTCTCTTCTTACTCTGTGTTCATAGCTACTCCCTGGTAAACTGATTAAGGATATTTTTACAAATCAGTAGTTGAAATTACCTCTATAGTGTGCAGTAGGTGTGCCACTCCTGACTGCTTGGTAAAGATATTCTCTCTAAAATAAAGGTAGAGATGAGGAGGTGTCTGTCCTTACACTTTCAAAGTTGTAGAAGCTAGGTTAGGCTTTCAAAGTTGTAGAAGCTAGGTTAGGCTGTCTTTACAGGGCTAAGCAATTAAAAGAACAAAACTCAGTCTTGTACTCAGAATAAGGCCACATATTTCCAAAGGCAAAACTTTCTCATTTTGTGAGAAGGATCACTTAAAATCGAAGAATAGTGTTGGCTGTAGGAGAAGACAAGCAGGCAGAAATCTTTTAAGACAGCAGCTCTTTTGAGACTTGACTTGTTCTGTATAGTCTTGGAAAGATGAAAAAGCTTGGAAAGAGAAGCTTCACTTAAATTTTAGTTTTGTGAAAAGGTAGTACTGATACAGTAACTTGGACAGACGGGATGAACTGTATGTTGTCAATAAGTGTGGACTGTACATCCAACCATTTAAGCTGTAGTCTTTAGTATTAGAAATAAACAAAATTATATATATATATATTTTTTTACTGACCTTTTCGAAGGGGAGATGAGATCTGGAATATTTTCCACTTCCAAGAGGTATGTAAGACTTGTAAGGCTTTGCCTATAAGAGATTACAGGTTTTTCTGTGTCTAATTTGAATTTTCCTGTGCTGTGCTGTAGCAAGCACTGAGAGTATTACCAAACCTAGAAACCTCATTGCTGCCAGGGTCCAACGCAACAGTTGTGACTTAATCTTTTCATGGAGAAGTATGTTCAAATTTTTTTTATAGGAAAATCATGTTTAGTTTTTATTGTCTTAAAATTTTCTCTAAAATTTAAGAAGGAAGAAACTAAATTACATGAAGAGATAAAACGGCTTAAACAAGACAAACAAGCTCTTGAGTTAGACTTGGGACAAGCAAAGAAAGAGAGAGATCTAGCCAAAGTCCAGATTGCTTCTAAATCAGGTAAAGGACCCTTATTTTGCTGAATAATTATGCCTTATCTGTGTTTCTTTAAATAAATATGTAATTAAAACTTGTTTTTTATTAAAATATAACCCAGAATCAGATATATCTAGACCTTCCAAATGCTATCTAAACCTCTAAAAAAAATCATACAGTGAAGGAGAAGCCATAGTATCTCCTTGGCAATCTATTAGAAAACATTTTCTGATAAGTTTTTAACCTATAATTTATGCTTCATCACTTTTCTTGATATTTTTCTCTGAACTCTCTCCAGTTTGACTTTAGCTTTTTTAATGAGAGGACAGACAGAAATTGGACTCCTTTAGCTTCCAGTATCAGGCATCACAGCTGCTAAAAGTTGTATTAGTTTCCTTCCTGACTTTT
Source organism: Rhea americana (assembly GCF_003343005.1). Classification (NCBI taxonomy): domain Eukaryota; kingdom Metazoa; phylum Chordata; class Aves; order Rheiformes; family Rheidae; genus Rhea; species Rhea americana. Next base: position 1,593,613 of record NW_028185561.1, on the reverse strand, counting down.
TTCAAAATGCTTGATCTCAAACTGGAAGGTGTATGGTTAATACATACATAAGTGTGTACTCTGTCGTCCATGTTATTTGTTTATTAGAACTTGACCAAAGGTAAGTTCATCTAGGATGCTACTTTAAATACCTTTCAAGGTAAACTGTGAACCACTGATTTTTTTTGTTTGTTTGTTTGTTTTGGGTTTTTTTTTTTTTTGAAATACACTTGCATTAAAAATCCTAATTTGGTTTTGTTTTAAAATTTTACTAATAGACTTGTCGAAGTAATAAATATACGAAAAGTACCTGAGAAGGATAGTGTTGACTAATTGCTTCTAAAAATTCTTCAATAAAACAATAGTGAGAGTGTTTTTTACCTTGTAGGTGAGAAGTCATATGAACTTAAAATTATGGAAGACTCATACAAACAGGAAATTGCTCATTTAAAAAGACGACTTCAGTGGTATGCAGAAAATCAGGATCTTTTGGATAAAGATGCAGCCTGTCTTAAAGAGGCGAGAGAGGAAATTGAGAAACTAAAATTAGAGGTAATAATATCAAGTGTGGGGGTTGTGTTTTTTTGTTGGTGGGGGCTTGTTTTTTTTGTTTTTAAGAAGTTGGAACTTAATTATTTCCATTTTATTGATGAGTACAACGTAACTTTGACCTTCACAATGCTCCCATCTTTTTCAAGAATAAGCATGTGAATTCTCTGTAACCTTCAAATTAAACATGCTTGGYTTTATATTCAAAATGGTTATTTATTGCCTATGTGGTCAGAATTGCAAGGGCATAATGCTTAGAATTGATTTGCTTGTGTTGGGTGTTTTGATGATGCTTCTGGAAACAATTGTAATGTGATTCCTTAAGACTCACAAGAGCAAGTACACTTCTACACTAAGCTTGGAACATCTCTCTTGTCATTTTTCTTTACTCCTCTTTACTCCTCTTTAATGTTGCATAAGCAACATTTTTTCTTCTCACAGGTATTAGTTCTAAGTTCCTTTTCTTGTAAACCATCTCTGGTTGAGGGAGGGAAAAAAAACGCTCAACATACAAAGCAAGTAAAACTAGTGCATTAATGTTTAATAGTTCTGAGATTAGAATTGCCTGTTAGTAGAGTTGACTTAAGGTTCACAGAAATAAAGAATCTTACCTAGTGATAAAATGTCACTGATCTTGGAAGTTTCTTAATGGCATGTTATTAATGAGATCAGATTAAAGGAGGTGTTTCTGAAAGGGAAGCCAAGGAGAGGATGATCACTTTAAGACCACACATCAAACTTTTATCAACATGTGATTGGTGCACATTAAAATCTTAACAATATGTCCTTAGTGTGAGAGAAAATATTTTTAGTTGCATTTTTTCCTGGGACAGGCTGGTGTTCAAAAACAGTGAAGAGCTTTACTGTCATAGAAACTATTGAAAGAATCAAAAACTCTATGCTGGCATAAGTGTTGCTCATAACCACATTTCCAATATAGCATTAGATGGCAAGTTTAGCTCAGCTGGTTAGAGCGTGGTGCTGCTAATGCCAAGGTTGCAGGTTCAATCCCCGTACGGGGCTATGCTGAGGGTTGGACTAGATGATCTCCAGAGGTCCTTTCCAACCTTGCCGTTCTATGATCTCCTTTAATTCTATGATTGGTCAGAGAGAAACCAAGATGGGTATATTTGCATTTATAGAAGGTGTAACATACTGTGAAAGCAGTGGCTGATAAAGGTAGGAAATCCAATTTTAGATTCAAGCTTTGAGTCTTCATGGCCAGATTTTATGGGGAGAGCAGAAACATCAGCTATCCAGTTCCTTCCCCTGATACCAAGAGTCAGCACAGCATAATGTCATTTTGTAGGCACAACATAATGTCATTTTTTGGCTGTTTCTGTATCTCGCCACAGAGCACAGCTCTGCAAAACACAGACTATTTCCTTAACTGATGCTATATTCGTGCAAGACCAATGTAGTCCATTATATTATTTCATATTAACCAAATCTGTATACTGGGAGGATGGGAGAAAGAAGCACAAGATTTACTGTTGTTCAGATAAGAGTGCCCTTGAGCTGAAGTTCTCTTCTGGGAGCCTGTGGCTAGTTTCAGATACTTTGATCTTAAGAAGCTATAACTTAATTTAGGAACCTGAAGAAAAAATGAACGTAGAAGTTACTATTACCAGTTCTTAAGTTGTAGAATGCTTCTATTATACTGCATTTATATGAAACTTTGGTACTCTTGTAATGGAAAAAGTCTCTGAATATATAGTTCAGGTGTTTTTCTCATAAATTGGACAGGTCGAGAAGTTGAGAACTGAAGCTGGAAATCAGAGTGCACAACAGAAGAAACGTTTAGGGGACAGAGCGGCAGATGCTAAAAGAATTCAGGATCTTGAGCGACAAGTATGCAATAATATAACTCTTTATGGCTTAACCTTTACTTCAGATAAGGTCTCTCTCAAAGTATACCAGATTTCCTGTAAGRATAAGACATTGAATGAAGCCACTTGATAAAATAACTTTTATACTATGGACACTTTTACCACAGTAAGCTACAATTATTTTATGAAGGTCCTCCTGCTACTGTGTTCTGATAAGTTTACTGATACACCTTTTAAATTAATTGAATGCTAAATTACTGTAAAATAGAGTTCCTTGGAAGGTATGAGGAAGAAAGCACACAGAAGCTTGCTGTTTGTCTTCTGAGTCTCCACTCTCTGTATTCAGTAACCCTTCAACCTTATGATTCAAAAATAGGAGTCTAAATTTTACTGAATTCCTACAAGATTCATGAACACTGGAAGCGTAGAGAGCTTAAAATCCATGTTCCTGATGAGGAAAAGACAAGAGGAACTGTGCCATCCTGAATTTTCAAGAGAGGGCAACCAGTTAACACTTGACCCAAATTTTTCATTATTCATACTGATTCTTGCCTAACCAAATGGTTAGGAAGTATGAGCAGAGAGCTATGTTGGGAAAGCTGTGGGGGTGCAGGACATGCAAATGATCCTCTGCCGTATTTTAACTTGGAGAGTGTAGAATGTATCTTATTTATAGATAAAAGAGCTTTTATTAGCCTTACACTCAGGATGCTTGTTTATTTTAAAGCATACAGTGAAATAAAAGAGATTAATCTGTTATTGGGAGAGTAATTTCAATAATGTTACGAAATCTCTGTAGCATAGTTGAAAAGTAGAGAGGAATGTGGAAGAGTGAATGTAAGTCCAGGAAATAGCAAATGTTTTAAGTCTTATTKGGCCCTTAATATTGTTAATGCAGAAAAGTAAATAAAAACCCCATTTGTTATAGCACCGTCTAGAGACTAGAGCTGTATTCTGTTTAAATACAAGATGTTGTAAAAGTCAGAGTTAGCAAGTCTTGTCTGTTTTATGTTGAACAGTCTGAGTTTTATCAATCTTACTTTTATAAGACACTTTCTAAAACTCTGATTAGTCTTACCACTCTCTTCTGAACTTGTTCGTTTACTTTAATTTAAAAAGTTGATCTTAAAGTCCTCCTCTTACAATGTAAATGTAAGCAATGTGAAAAAGCATTATATCGAAAAGCCTTAAAATATATATCTCCAGTTCTCATTCTTCACGCAGCTTTTAAGTGGATTACATATGTTAACGTTCTGTCACTGTACTTTAGCTCACTTTTCATGAGAATTTTCTTTTTTGACTTTGACTTAATTTTCTTTTTGGTAGATCAAAGAAATGGAAGGGATTCTAAAAAGAAGGTACCCAAATTCTTTGCCTGCTTTGATTTATGCTGCTGCTGCTGCTGAGAAAAGTAATGATCTTTCAGCTAAAACACACACAGTTGACTTCTTGGAGAAAAGAATAAAAAAGTTAGAAACAGAACTTGAGGGTAAGGATGATGAAGCTAAAAAAAGTCTCCGTGCTATGGAACAACAATTTCAGAAAATAAAGGTAAAGATTGGATGCTTGATGAGTAGCATACTCTATTCCACAAGTAATGGTATAAGACTACTGGAGTCTAATACAGAACAGTGGTGAAAATTGAATGCAAAGACCATATTCAAGGGAAAAAATGCTCAAAAATTTTATGACTTGAATATTAATGACTTGGGCATCTGAAATATAAAGAGCACTGAAATTGTTAGTTTAGTACTGAAACTGAGAGGACGTTTTCCTGGGGCATTAATAATTCCATCCTTAAAATAGGGCATGTGGACTTCATTCTGTGGATCAGAGAAGCTGCTTGCTTACTTCCTTGCTGTATCAAAGGTTTTCATTTCAAATTTCATCTGACTTTACTTTGCTCTGGGGAATGCCTAGGAGCACTAATCATTCTATCCAAAAATTAAATGATAGCAGGTCTTAACCTTTGTGTTGGGAAGCATTGAAATTTGGCGTTCTACTTTATGGAAAGGTAAACTGCACAGATGTTTAATGAACAGAAGACGAAAGCATTGGTCAGTTGTTCTTGCTTCCCATGTGAATAACTTCTCATGCCTTCCCCAGAGGCTCTTCAGGCTAATAAGAGGTTAAAATCCTCTCAGTTTTTCCTCTGTTAAGTAGGGAGAAAGATTCTGTGTTTCCCTGAACTTATACTTCTCTTTTTGGAAAGGTGGGTAAAACAAAAAAACACAAGCTGTTCTGTTAGAATTTGTGATGATTTTAAAAAATGAAGTGTAATTTTGAAGCATGTGACAGTAGTATTTGCAAACTGACACCCGGCAAATACATAATGGTGTTTTTAAACAAAGACAAAGATTTCTTTTGATATTTTTGTTTGTATTAAAATCATATGCTAATTTGCATGCCTAAGTTGTTACAATCTGAACAGACAATTATATAAAAATGAAAGGGAGGGTTTCTTGTTAATTTAATTTTTCATTCCCATAGCTACTGTATTCATTGTGAGTGGAAAATGAACTTGTAGTAAACTTGCAGCTGACATATGTTTGTTTAATGTAATTTATTCACTAAAACTCACTAGTTTCTGAACTGATTGAGCACAGTGTTGCTAGTAATACTGATATGTGTCTTCTGTTGTGAAACCTTACTTCAAGGGTGCAGTACTTTTTAAGAATAATAAAAAGAGCTAATAATAAATAATAAATGTACAGCTGAGGAAAGTGCTTTCTTCTCCATTCTCCCACTCCCCTCTCCCAGGTACAGTATGAACAAAGACTTGTAGAGCTTGAGCAACTACTTGCCTATAAATGGATGAGTGAATCACCAAAACTGAACAGTGATAAAGCCAGTTTTACAGAACTTCAACAGGAACTTCAGAATCTAAAGGAGATCCATCAGATCACTGTTAAAAACCTCCAGACAGAAATTGAAAACCTTAAAAGTCAAAATTCACAAATAACACTTGGAAGTAAAAAGGATACTAAAGACTTGCAATCAACAGACTCTCAAGAGAAACAAGCTAATACAAAAGAGAGAGTGTTAAAACTAAACCAAGAACTGGTCACCAAAAATAGAGARATACAAAACCTTACAAAAACTGTAGAGAAACTTCAAAAAGAAAGGATGATGATGTTGTCTGATGATAATTTTAGAAATAAAACGGATAATAAGGAAAATTCTGCAGAGATCTTGAAAAAGAACACCTTAGCAAGAGATACAAGGAAATCCTGCAAGAGCGAACCCTTGCCAGGCATTTTCAATGATGATAAAGTGTACCAGCCACATACGTTTTCTGATACTAATATATCAGAAGTTCTGCAAGAAAATAAACAGTTAAAAGATGACCTGGAAAAATTGTCTCTAGAAATGAACCAGCAGAGAGTAAAGTCTCAAGCAACACTGGCTTATTCTGAAAATAATATAAGAAGGTAAATGCTTGATGGGTTCTTTTAAAAAGCTTGTTGAAGTATTGGCTGATACAGGATTGTAATGAGTCATGTGTTAAGCTAGCATTATACGTGGCCAATGGTCTCTATAAACTTTGTTTCTGCTCTTTCTTTTTTTCAGTGCAGTGTGCCATCACAATTCCTCCTCCAGGCAGACCTATATTAATCCTGTTTATCAACGCTACAAATTGTCACGGTTTTGAGCAAAAGCGTCTCAGTATAAATATTGCATCTTAGATGCTTTATGTTCATATGTTGTATAGCRCTACTATTTGGTATCCATGCCTTCTTCCAAACTGGGACATTCTTTCCTGGAATTTACTTGACCAAATGTAGAAATTTTGTTTCACCTGGTCTCTAGTAACTCCCTTTAGTCAAAGCAGAGGAAATAAGCATCTTTAGACTGGATCACATTTTATCCTAAAATAAATACGAAAATTTATTTTAATAAATACTGAATAATATAAATACTGAAATATGACTGCTGAATTATGATTTAAAAGCACCTATTTTCTGTCTGATTTCTGTAAAGGTGATTAGCTCAGTTACCTGTTTGCTAGCTGCTTCTAGTTAGGTGAGATGCGTATCCAGTGTGGTCTTTCTACTCTGTTGACCCTCCAGTGCAGTAAAACTAATGATAGTGTTACCTTGCAAGGTGGGGTTATGAAATTTTCAAGATATGACACCTTTAACTTTTCTGGTTATTTTGTGTTCAGGTGAGAAAGCACCACCTGTACCTGCCTCACTGCATGTTATCTTCCTCTCCTCCTGTCCAGGATGCAGGAAGACACAGCAGAATACATTGCATCTCTGAAAGCTTCCCATCAGAGGGAAATAGAGAAGATTCTTTGTCAGCATGCGATGGAGCATTCTACTTCTAAAGTAGCTGAGCTACACAGCAGGATTTCAACACAAGAGGTAAAATACAGAAATGACATTCATTATACACCATGATCATTAAAAGTTTCTAGATTCTGGATTACTTTACCTCTCTTTGATGTAGGATGTATAGTTTCAAAAATGAGCTTGTGTCACTGTATATTTGTGCATTAAAATTTGGGGAGAAAATGTGCATAGTATGAAGGTAGTCAGAGCTACTAGATTTGGATTTTTCTTTTTTGTTCTTTAACTGAGGGAAATAAATTCAAGGTCAAGACTTGTCTCCAGATATTATATGTGTAAATGTGTACTACTTAACAATTTGGGAACTTTAGAGGTAGTACTGTTAATACATACATAGCTTATACCTGCAGTCCTACAGCTTTGATTATATTTTATATTTTTCCTGATTAGGTTTTCAAATGTTGTTATGGATATTTCTGTTAATGTAGAATATTTTTAATCTTGTAGATATTAATAAAACATCTCCARGAACAAATCAATGAGCAACAGAGACATCAAGAAGCCCTTCTAGTTTCACAAATGCGAGAGGAACTCCTACAAAAGGAGGTATATTTAAATTTAGYTTGGGGTGCCTTATGCTGATAGAAATCCTCTTCCTTTTTGTTCTTTTAAAGTTTCAAATACTATACAGTAAAACAGGTCTTAAAAACAGTATATTTGTTGGTTGTTCCTARATCAGTTAAATATGAAAATGCAATACATTTTTCTACTGTGGACAGGAAAGCATGACAGATCACAGACAATAGTACTTTGATCTCCTTTGATTTTCATGAAAGTATCTGACATCTGTATGAAAATTGATCAGTAAGTTGATTCAAACATTCACAGCTTCTTTGAGAGCTGTGATGGGTAAGAAACAGACCACAGGATTTTATTAAAAAGATATTTTATTTCATTATTCTTCGAACACAAAGACACAGAACAAAGTCTTCCTTTTTCTTCATCCTTCATTGCTGCAAAATGGTTTGTCCTTTGCCTATGAAATTTGATCCTTTAAGAAGAGAAGTTTAATTGTCACAGTTCTGAAATTCGCTTCTGTTTTCAAAGCAGGAATCTATTCTTTCCTATTTTTCTACTTCTTCTTTTGATAGTGTATAATCTAAAAATTACACTTGCTCACTTTTTCATTTTGGAGTTAATATTGCTCAAATTTTCTGAGTCTTTAGCTCAAGGTTTTTGACCTATTGGTTATACTTGTTTCATTCTTGAGGTGCTGCCAATCTTATTTTTACTGCTTGCTGTTCAGGAGGACAATACAGGTTGTACTAGAATTGTGCGTGTTTCATTTAGCATCTCTTTGATKTATGAATACTGCTAACTTATTTTTATAATGTAGTGGTTATCCTGCAAGTGTTGCTAAAATGAATTATTTTCTGTAAGCAACAGAGAACTTCAGATGCTTAATCTCATTTAGTATCCTCCTTTAGAACAAATTAAAGRTGTATCAGCCTACATTCACTACATACTTAATATCATTAATCTGAATCTCAGTAAGCCTATTCAGTATTTTTCTTATTCATGCAAAATTCTAACTCTGTTGTATAAAGTTACTATAGTAAAGTCAGGGTTTGCAAGGAGAGAAGGAAGATCTTTAAATAAGCTCTGTATTTAGTGAATAAAGACTCATATTATGAATCTAATAATAAATGCTGCTGCCTTTCCATACAGAACTTGTTTCAATSCAGTGATCTTTGTATATTGTTTTATGTGTGTATACTTCCTCCTGGGGTAACAGGGTGAGAATACGAGACAAACGTTGTTCTGCTTCTTCTGTGCCTGTTTGCTTTACAGATTATTAATGATGGCACAGGCAAACTTTTTTGAGTGGCTCACTGGAGGTCAGTTATTTGAACATAATCTCAGAACTGCTGTCGTGGACTGTGTCATTAAGCATGCACTTACGTAACAGATCTCAGCTCGCACGTAGGACAGCTTTGCATTCTGTYGGTAGCAGAATATATGAAGCACATTTTCTCCTGAGGCTTTTTTCCATCATAATGTCTCTCTTGCATTTTTCTTGTGTCTAGTTATGTTGTTGAGCTCATGCAGCAGTCTTTTCCTTCAGTGGGGTAGCTTAGCAGAGGAGGAGCAGTGAGTTATTTTCACTGAAATTACAAAACCTAGAAGTATTAAGACTTCTGCTCCTTTGACTAATGTGACTGAAACTGGCCCACAGGCTCAAAGCTGCTGGAGAAAGAGAGGCAAAAATGTAATAACATAGGCTTTATTATTCTAGAAAACAAAGTTTCAAAGTAGAAATAATAGTAAGCCACCTTGGAGTCACTTCTGAGTAAAAGTGAGAGCATCTTACAAAGACTCAGTGTTTCCAGCTACTTGAATTTAGCAGCAAAGAGCCAAGGATGGCTAAGGACTTGAAGAAGGTCAGCAGTAATCAACAGCAATGGATTTTGAGAGCTAAGGGTTGTGGTAAAGGATTAAAGATTTCAAAGCTTTGTATCTAATTTACCTATACATATTCAAGAAATTGCCCCAAAAATACTTAAGATTTTAAATGAAGAAACATCAAGTTATTTAAAATTTTCAAAGAATAAGAATAAACCAATAAAACTTTGTAAAAATTTCTGGAGGATTATGAAATCTATTACAATTCATTGGCTGAGTTGATTTAACCTGCAAGTTATTAGACGAAAGGAATTTGTAATCATGTGTGTTGCAGTATGTTTTTTCTTAATTTACTCTTTAGAAATGAGCCTCACTGATGCATTTTGCATGTAATCTTTATCCAATGTATGAAGGGATTGTATAAGAACACTCAGTTGCAATGTTCTCAATGAATTTGAGTATGTGTTAGAAGTATACAAATTGTCAATWTTTTATAAAGTGATTGTTCATAAACTATGAATAATCACTTCATAATATATTATGAACAGGACTGGATTTAATAAAACAGCCTCGATTTTTCATATCTTCGTTACCTGGTGAAAATAAGAGGTTATGTCACTCTTTACAAATGAAAGATCCTAATCTAAATCCATGAGCCCCTGTTTAAGCTTTTAAATATGAGGTTTCTATTTCACATCTCCCTTCTGAATGGAATAACTGAACAATGCAAATGTGCTTTGAAAGGAGCCTGTTTCATACAGTTGTTAACGTAATGATCAGTACTTTCATGGATTATCTCAAATTTTAGGTGGCAAAGCTGTTAGAAGAATTGAGAGAGGCTAAGGAGAGCCAGAGTCCTGAAATGAAACACTTCTTGTGCCTAGAGAAGAAAATCAAGCATATAGAGACCAGACATGCAGAACGAGAACAAGAACTTCAAAAGGTAAACCAGAGCACATCTGCATTTACTTCTCAAGTGTCATTTATTGGCTGAACTGTAGTTTTACAGTACTTTCACAAATTCATTCAGCCCACACTTGAGGGGCCAAAGACTTTTTGATAAAGCTACACTTTTGTTTTGGTGCTCTGATGCAAATCAATGTAGATGCAGTCCTAAACAACACTTCCTTGCTGTGGCAAGGAAGATCATGTGTACATGACTTGCAGATCAGGTGTTTATGTACCTGTATTTCTCCTTACAACCTGATCTAAGGAGGCCATGCTTCAAGCAGGGACCAGATGACCTTCAGAAGTCCCTTCTAACCTTATTTTGTTAAGCTATGATATATTTTCTAAGTTGTAATTTTAATTTTTAGTCCTAGAAGCTTCATTCAGAAAAGCTGCATTAAATTTAGACAAACATCTTGCAACAGTTTGCCACACAGTCTTTAATGCTCTAAACAAAATAACTGCTTTATCCCTTATAAACTAAAAATTTTGAAAAAGAAAATTGTCTAATGATTGTTTGAGAGTTGGATCTTGACACAGCTGCTTGTATCTAGAAGTTGTGTCACTTGAACAGGTAAAACAATTTTACATGAATTCTTGCATCTTCTGCTACAGCTTCCATCCTGATTTTCTTTCTGGGCAGTTTCTATCATCTAGAGAGAGTTTTGCATTTCATGTAGGTTTTCTCAATGCTTTCATCACTAAAATGTTTTAGTTTCTTCTATTAGTGTTTTAACTTCTGTTTTATTTAAATAGAATAGATGAAGTCAAAAAAGGGCAGTGGGAGTGGGAGATGATCTAACTTGCTGCAATTCTTAGTTTGTGGAGCTTGTTCTGCAGTTCTGAACTAAATCTCAAGGAAGTTCAGTTTTCTGCACAGAATTGTTATTGATGGTAGTAGGTTTCAATCTGATACAGAAACAGCTTTTTCTATCAGAAATGTAAAACCCCCCCCCCAAAAAAAAAAAAAAAAAAACAGGCATAAAACAAGTCTGTGCCTGCTGCCATGGATGATTTTATCTTTGTTAGCATGCTGTCCTGCTTAAACAACTGTAAAACAGTTGCTTTTTTTTATTTTTGATTCGTATTTGCATAATGTGATGATTTTCTAACATTTCCATAAAGTATCTGCTGCTGCCTAGCCTGTGATCTAGCTCCACTGAAATCCATGCCATATTTATTCAGTATTAATAATACCGTATCAGTACCATATTACTAATACATATTACTATTAGTAATAGTAGTACTAATACTAATCTGTATTACTGCCATGTTACTAATACTTTTGTAAAGTATTAAAAAAGGTGGGGGGGAAGAATATTCTAAGCAACAGAATTACTACTAAGTAATCTCATCTCTCTGGTGTTATAGTAGCCTTGTTATGCATAAAGCTTTGGGTTTTGTTTGTTCTAGTTTTGCACCTTTAATTATTTGCACTGAACACTTCCCAAAATTAATGATAATGAACAGAACAATTTGAAATAAGCAGTAACTCCAGGACCTTTGTCACAACAGAGTATTTTCTGATTATTCATAGAACTCATGTGGCTTTTAAATTGCACAGGACCTTTGCACATGAATATATAGTTCAGATTTGGTTTGTTTCTGCTGCAGAGTATTCTTTAATTAACACATTTAAATGCAAATTCAAAAGGCTTGTTTTGGAGTACAGACAGTTTCATGTTACATGCTCAGCTTTGTCTTACATATTCAGACTTTCAAGTGCTGCTTTGGAGAGAATAAGTCAAATTCTTCTGAGGCTCCTTAGTCAGTAATGAATTCTACCCTGCTGTCATTACTGCAAATATTTGAATGATTTATATCTACAATCAAAACATGTCTTTTTTGAATTCTGAACAAACTGTTCCTGTTTAACATCAGCACTGGGCTTTGGGACTGAGCATTAAATATAATGAAGTGGTATATCTTTGCAAGGGGACTGCTCTGACTAAAGAGCAAATACTTGATTAAAAATTGCATACTGCTGTTTACTGACTTGCTTGCAATTTGCAGGCAACACAACTAACACAACATATTACTGATGCCCGGCAAACCCATGAAGTTGAGAAGTGGCGAAGACTCGCACAGCGGAAAAATCAAGAACTGGAGAAATTTCGAGTGGAATTGGATTCAATACTAGATGTTTTACGAGAACTGCAGAGACAAGGGGTGGTTATTCCAGCGCCTAATTCCAGTGGATTCAGCATGTTAGATAGCTGTTGGAAGACATGATTAGATATGAGTTGATTAGAGAAGCAGAATACAACATTATGTACAGAGAACAGTATTGAAAGTCATTAATATAATACTTGTAAATTGAATTACACGCTGATTTTGTCTGAAATCTTGTTTGTCCAAACGTAGATTCACATTGAGTAATGCTCCCAGTCATACTGTATGTATGTCTTCTATTTTGTTAGTAATGAGTTTCGGTGCAAAACTTTGTTAAATATTACAAATATTGAACTTACTCCATCACCTCAGTTACCATTGAAAAATTCCATTTTATGCTTTTCAGACATTGTGGAACATGCCTGATTGATTAACTTTTATCTTTAACACAAAGCGATAAAGAAAAGTTACATTATAACATATTTTTAATATACAGTGTTTCCAATACTTTTCATTTTGTAGGGCATGAAATCCTCTTTTTACCAACATTTTCCTTCTCTCCCTCTAATCCATAAAACTTTCCTTCCATTATTTTAAAGATCCCCCTCCAAATTTGTAAATGCTTGAAGGCTTTGAGCAGAGCAGATGTTCTCTGGTGACTTTCAAATCCAAACAATTTTTTGTTTACTCTGTAGACAGTCCCAACTCTGCTGGTAAGGATGAGGGGAGAGCAGTCTGGCTGACCTGTTATGGGATGGATGCAGAAAAGCTTGTAAAATACAGTGTGAGAGTAGTTATCAGTACCCTTTTAAACGAGAAGGATGTGTTGTTATGTATGTWTGTTTGTTTTTCTTCCAATGGGCACATATACACCTAAGTACAGCCTGCAAACTAGTGAACAGCCTGGGAGGAATTCCTCAGGGATCACTAAGGTGCAGCKCTATGTGGTGAGCTTTTGTTTCCTTGTTTCAAAAGGATATGGACACAGCGGGGCTGCTCAGCTCCAGCAAGGAGCCTATGGAGGGAGGATAAAAGACAGCTGTTAGGTTTTCTTATATGAAACGCCTGCTGCTAAGAGGACAGGTACTAAGTCAAATTATAGTATGGTACGTTCAATATAGCTATTTGGTGGCTGAAAGGACAGGTTTTCTAACACTAAGCTCAAATACTAGATTGAAGGCTTGGCACTGCAAGGCCTTAAAAATTACATAGAAAGCATATATTGTGCTACAACCTCAATAAACTATATTTGTATTAGGCAAAGGTGAAGCACAGTTGTACTCTGAGGACCCATCTTTTTTGTAATTTTGTACAGTTCACACTGTATTTTATATCATTTGTTGTACTTGATGCTTAGATTTAAGTCAAAAGTGAACTACAGTCCAGATCGCGCTGTGTGTGTGTACATTTTACACACACACACACACACACACACAAATCTGTATGCTGTGCCTCTTCAAGGCCCAGCAATAAAAATGCATTTTAGTTGATGTATCTATAAGCGTATGACTGAGCATGCATGAAGAATAAAAATATACCAAATTATACCCTCTAGGTACAGACATAGTAGCTAACTGCAAGTTTTTTTTTTTTTTTTGAAAGTAAATGTGCAAATATAGTGTGTGTGTGTGTGTAATGGTAGTCAGTTTAGGATTAATATATTAATCTTGGTTGCTTGATATTCAGCTATTTTCAGTATTCTTAATATGAATGATTTTGTTCACAAATARTGAAGTGTTCATGTATATTCATACAGTATGTAAATGCAACTACATTTTGTATCAGCTCTGAGCAAGTATGTTGTATTTTCTTAATGAACAAAGATTTGGGACTGTTCTAYGCCTGAAGAAGTAAAATTGCATCAACTTATTTATTATTTCCTGTAGAGGTGACAGTATACGTATTGTGTTGTTAAAATGTAGAAGCAAAAGTGGGATTTTTGAACCACTGCCACATTGTGTATCTTTAGGGATGCAGGGCCTGGACGCAGGCGTTTTTAGCCCTGGTAGAAGCATTTCTAGTGCTGGAAACTCTCATCCTTCCAAACTGTCACTTCTGAAGTTTCCTGAGTGTACCAATCCCTAGGTAAAGAGAGGATGATTGCTTGCATTACTTCATTTGCACACTGTTTAATAAAAATTCTTAATGGTGGTGCATTTTAAAGGGCTTGAATGAAGTTTTTTTCAATTCAGTCTATTTATCCCTACTTGGTAAATGTGTTTTTTTTATCTTTACCATAAAAATACAAAACTGGTCTATACTGTTTCTCACATTTTTAGTTGTACATTCACCAAAGCWTGCTTTTTGTGTTTTAAAAAGGCACTTTGCCATGAAGTAGCCACTCTACAACTGATGGAGTATCTGTAGGTGTTTAAACAGCTACTTTTCAGAGATTGTAAAGTCTTAATTTTAACTTACCTACTCAAGAAAGGAATTATTAGTACCTGACTCTACAGTAATAGGGKAAAAATACCCTGAAACAGCAAAAGCTGACAAAACAGGTCCCCAAGGTTTTAGTGTGATTCTTTGGAAAAATCCCTCTTGAAATTCAGTTGTATTTTTACAAACATACATTTTTATTATAAAATCCATACTTTTTTCCTCCCCATTTTGGCATGCCATACTTTCATTTTACATTTCCAAAAGCATTACTGTGAAGGGATGTGGAAAACCCTAAAAAATTATTCCTTTGAATCATGTGTTTACCTGGAAGTCATTTGTTTAAAACACAGTTGTAAGCATTAGGAGCATAATGATTTGATTTGTCATATTTGAAGGTTTTAAGAATACTAGCAAGCATCTAGTGTAGTGACTCATTGACCTAGATTACAGAGAAGCTATTATTTGCTTCAAGAGAGGAAAATAAGATTCATCGTAGAAGTGGCAGCAGAGAAGTAGAGGCAGTGCTCTCTTTCCAGTTTGCCAAAATGTTTATATCAAAATTATTCCWGTAACAAAGTAAAGAGGATGTTAACATGGAGGAAAGCTTTATTTGATAGGCTATTATACATTTTTGAAGCTTGCCATTAAGGCATGTATTTAACCATCTTGAAAAAGAAGGAACTAACTAAAAAAGAAGTACATCCAGTGTTGCTCAGGTTTTGCAGGGAAGGAGTATGGGTCAAATAAATACTGCATGACACTCGAAAGAGATTTCAGAAAGTTCTCTGGTAACTTTGAATAGTAACATTCAGCCTTTCATACAAATACCTGTCTATCAAAAATAAAAAAGCACAGGCCTCAAACACATGCAGCATGTTTGGTGAAAGGCACCAGCTCTGTGCTGGCCTTCCTGTCTATCAGTGCCAGAGCTACTGAGTAAATCCATTCCGAGACTGCAGTGCCTTCAGCTGATTTGTTTAGCTTAATCCTCTTTCAGCRCCAGGGGCTAGGGCTGAGCAGAGAAGGAAGAGCACGCTTTTTAATTCTGCCTTTGCCCATGTCTTGTGGCACAGGTGTGTGTAKGGTTTTCTGTGAAGTTTTTAATCACACTGTAGCAAAAATGTCAGTATTAAAGCACTTCAAGCTCTAAAGCTCAGAGGCATAAGTACTAACAGCAGGATAAATATACATCACTGTGCATTTTAACCTCATAGACTATACACCTCCAGATTTTAACAGAGAAGTTCACAGTTTAACCATTCCCTTTCTTGTCTCTCAGTACTGTTTTTTTTTTAAGGTACACAGGTAAAACGCATTCATGCAGAGTAACATTCAATAAATAAAAGTCTTTGAAAACTGGAATATGTAACTTGACCTAACAAGTGTTCTTAAGGAATACAGTATGTGCCTATGGAGACAAACACATACAGGTATCCTACATGCAGAATTTAGTAGCATCCTGTACTCTGAACTAGGGAAACTCTACCTAAAGTTAAATGTGGCACAGATGTTGCAGCTACATATTAAATGCATTAAATCTAGCACTGGTGATATAATATAACTAGAGAATTTTGAGAGGAGGCTATGAAGCAGACAGCCCAAACTAAGAAAATCTGCAATAATTCAATTTAAGGGTGAAGATAAGAACATCGTTAAATTCTGATATTACTTTCAAAGGATTGCCCCATTCAAAACATTTTTCATTACTTTGCCTCTTGTTGGCTTCTTTTTAAAAGAACTTCAGCATCTTTTCCAAACTGTTATACAAAACACCAGCCCCCCCCAACCCTTTGTAAGATAAAAGCATCTTAGCTTTTGTTCTTTGTGCAAACTAATAGGTAAGCACAGCTTTAAAATAATTGCTTTGAAAATTGCATAAAGTTTCTGCTTTTGCCTTTGACTACTGTTCTAATGCAGATTGTTACAGGGTTCTGAAGTGTTGGGAGACCTGTGTGGAAGTGTGGGGGTTGCCAGGTTATTTTTCTTTAAAGAAAAAACAGCTTGAAGGAATTTGTAAAGATAAATTTGAGGAAAAAAGTGAAAGAAAGAAACTAAGATCCACCAGAGAAGAAAATAAATAGGTATTGAATGCTTAAGTACCTTTGCAGGCTTAGCCTTGGTATTATGCCTTGATGACTTTAAGTACTTTTCATCTAGGCATTAAGCGTAACCAGCATTCATATACATTAATACTTTTACTTTCTCCCCAAAAGTAGCAGTTATGYACCAAAAGAAAAAAACATCAAGATCTAAGGAGGAACAAAGCTTTTGGTTAGACTACAGGGAATAATGCTTTAAAAATGAGAAGTTTCATTCCCTGATATCCAGAGACAGCTAAAGATGTTGTTCTGCACAGGTTTTCTCCAACTTAAGCAGTATTTGTTTTCAACCATGGAAAAGGAAGAATAAAAAAAAATAGATCACACATCACAATGCAGATTGCTTGCACAGAAGCTGTCCGTAAAAGCTGCATTTAGCAGAAATAGCAGAGCTTGTTTGTCAGACCAGTATTTATCACACACTATCTTTAATTCAGGTTAACCATGAAATAACTCACATTTGTTTGAGCTCCCTCAGTAGAAGCAGTGTTTTTCTGCTCAGAAGGCAGTGTTTTTCTCTGGAGTTGAACACTTGAGCAAAGATGAATTACCTGCTGGAGCCACCCAGGATTTTTCTGCAGAGACAAAGACAACTGCCCTAGGTTGTAAGACGCTTGTGGCGAGATGAGTCATCATTTTGTCCCACACCACAGATACAGACTATAATGAAAACTTTTGATATATTCCAAAACTGCACTTTAAAATGTTTGGGATCGAGAGAACTGTGATCTGCTGAATGTCAAACAGGGGAGGATGAAGACTTTCTGACTTCACTGGAAAATGCTTTTATTTAAAAGTACGTGCATGAGATGGACTTTTTGACTGCACAGAGACAATTCCCATGCCGCGATGCCTTCTGGCATCTGAAGTACTAAAGCTCTCAGTACAGTGCCCAAGGGAGCAAGTGTTGCAACAGGTTTCTACAAAAGCCAAAACACAGAAAGTGCTAAGAAAAGGGACAGGGATTAATCTGGGGAGAGAAAAGGAAAGCCTGAGGCTACAGCCTTTTTACTCATTGTTAGCTATTTACTGTAAAAGACAACCTTTTCTATACTCTAAGGACAGCAGAGCCATGCATTGCAATCCATGAAGATGTGGCTTCAGCCTCCTCTTGGGAATTGTATTTTCAACAGTAACTTGCTCATTTTAAACAGCCTCTGCTGTCCTTTAACCATAATCCCATTGCTTTAAATACAAGGAAGTGGTACAGGAAATTACATATGAAAACAGAAATTTTAGGAATAAGTGATTYATAATTAAGGCACAGAACATTAAAACAAGTGAGGAGTTATTCTTTCTTTCCCCTGTATTCCTTAAGCACACAACTCATTTGCTATTTCATAGAATCATAGAATCGGTAAGGTTGGAAGGGACCTCTGGAGATCATCTAGTCCAACCTGCCTGCTCAGGCGGGGTCACCTAGAGCATGTTAGACAGGGTTGCATCCAGGCGGGCCTTGAAGATCTCCRGAGAAGGAGACTCCACAACCTCTCTGGGCATATTCTTCTATTTGTCAGGTGAAGGAAAAGGAAGAATTCATCAAGTGTCTAGAGCATATACCAGCAGGCTCTCTAACACAAAACATGTTATGTACAAAGCAGATTACTTTCACAAAAATCAGATTAGGTACAGTATTATGAATTCACTAGTTTGATTTGGAGCTTCCTGTAGCACACTTGCTCCAAATCCAGCAAAGACTTTGAACCTGTTTTTTCTGCATCCCAGTTGCTTGCTGTAAAACCATTTGGGCATCAGCTACACAGCTCAGCAGGAAGCTGAAGAGTACTTTTAAGTACTTCACTAAGGTTCAGAACTTTAGTCTTAAAAACATACACAAAAAAACAACAACAAAACCCCACAACCCTCTCCCTAACAGAACAGCTGTGGTTGCAATACCATCCTAACTTGAGTACAAAAAGATGATGGAACAAGCACAGCTCAACTACATTTTTGGAGCTGGCTCTCTCAAAACAACTCAAAGGCCTACTAGCTCTTCTCTGGACCACTGGTCAAAAAAGGGGCAGCTTCCAGAGTCAAAAAGCTTATGGAGGCCCAGTCTTATTACAAGCAAAGTGTAATGCCAGCTTAACGCAACCACTACCACCTCCACACAATAATTCTATTGGCAAAAAAGGGATAGTTTTCATCTGATTTCTTATGACTTTGTTACTAAATCCTGCACTTAACAAATCAGACGTTCATATAGGCAATAAAATCAAATTAATGTTTGTGTAGAGCACTAATTCCAGGTCATCTTTGTGCAACTATCAGAATTTCAATCTGAAGTACCGTAACTACAGGCACCAATTTGCTTTTATTCAGCAGCAGATGGTGGTARCATTTTGTAAACACTGTAAGCAAACAATTTAATATGCAAGGTAGTCTCTTTGGATGCTCTGTAAACTGAGTTTCAGCTGCATCTAAATACAGTTAGGAATCAGGAGGAGAGATTAATGCCTGACAGATAGTATCATGCTGCTCACAGTTTCAGCCATCCTTTTGGGGGGTTGCAGAAGGCACAGAACACCCCCAAGGGCTGCCTGTTTATTCCGCGCTTCAGTCTTGATTTTGCACTTTTCTTGACCAAGGAGAGTTTTCACATCCCTCTCAAAGCCAGGCTCCAGCTTTCACAGTCACCACAAATCATTATGGTATTAAGAGAGCTGGATATAAACAGTCATTTAAAAACAAAAACAAAAAAAAAAGGAAGCAAAAACAATGCTGAGAAAGGAGCTCGGACCACAGAAGACATCAGAATAAAACATTCAATATTTTACTTCTGGTCTWAACTGAGTTCTGCCAGCACAGCCAGTATTCACAATAAAAAGCTCAATACATGGGCACAGATCTGAAATAGCTTCTGTCAAAAAAAGCCGAATGGCTTAGAAGGGCTTTCAACTGGAGGATTATGAGAAT
>NW_028185561.1:1568347-1574079 GCF_003343005.1 Rhea americana | reverse complement strand
AACTTCAGTCAAGGATCTGATGGGAAGATTGCATGACAGATTTGCTTTCTAAAATGATAGGTGGCTCTGAGATGAGAAGATCATCCTCACCTAGTGAAGAGTTCTGCTCAGTATTCACAAAATTAGGAATATTAAATTTTGTAAGACAATTTAGGTCCTCCTCAAATCTTCCACTGCTCCTGGGAACTTCCTGGAAGTGCATATTACTTTCCAGGCCCATACCTCTGTGACTTTGTTTTCCTTTGTCCAAATGTTCCACCTCATTAATGCAGAAATGGAAAAGTGACCGAGATTCTTCAGCTATTTGACGAGAAAAGACTCTCTCTGACTCTAGAGGTCTTCCAAAATCTGCCACAAAGCTATTCATGCGAAATCTTTTTTCAGAAGGTTCTGTATTGCTAGGGAGGGGAAAAAAAAATACAGTAAGCATGAGTAGAATTATTGTCATTCTCAACAGTAAATGGAGTTTTAGCAACTATTTTAATCAGGAAGAAAGGAAACCCAATAGTTTATCTACAATAGGCTTAAAAAGCCTATGCTATTTTAGATTTTCAGCTAGAACTATTATAATCTGGATTTGTAGTGATAATTTGCTGTGAGAATAAGTTACCAATGCCCACACACTTATATGGAACTTCTAGTAATCAGTATCCTTTAAATAATAATCACCTCAGCTCACTGAATGAGCTCAGAAACACTCTTCAGCATTTTCTCTTAGGGAGTAGTAACACGTTAAAAAAAATGGCTTGCAGAACACTTTGGAAAAAAAATCTTTCATAGAAGAAAACTTTTAGAGGCACAGGGCAGCACTGCTGTCACTAAAAGCATAGTTTGAGTGGTTGGTTGTCCAGGCATCAAGCCATCCTTTCCACTGACCTCAATGACATACATTTTTCCAAGTTACAAGAGCCGGATCAAAGAATTGCTATAAAGACTGAGAGGATTAAGAATTCAGGAACACAGCCCAGGAGCAACATCTTGACATGTATTTTTGAAGGTTTCTAGAGCTCTWAGCTCAAAATAGCTTCAGTTTACCCAGATTTGTGCACGAATCACAAACAACTACAGATGAGAAAAGAATCAGCTCAACAAAAGTTTTGAGCACTAACGCGCTCTTTGTCAGGCTGGCTTTGTGATGAGAGAACACAAAGACACGTAGGCACGTAACTCCTACTGCAGGCTGTAGGGAATGAAGTTATAACACATCTGTGAAATCKTTGCAGGTGCTGTATGTGCCTTTASGAGTTCAGTATCCAGCCAAGAATCATTTACTACATGTTCCCATTTAAATTGTACGAGCTACTTACTCCATCAAAACCATTATAATCTGAAGGTATGTTCAAATTTTTCACTACTTATCTCAAAATGCCTCTACTGCCTTTCAGATGCACCTGAAACGGCAATGACTCTTGGCTCCACAAGCCTTTTGAAARAAATCAATCCCTAAAAGCTCGGAGTTCAGAGGATACTTACCATTACAGTCATTCAGTCCATAATCATAATGATCTCTGCTTTTCAAATGCTGATTAACTTTCATTACATTATATGAGTATTATATCTTAACAAAGTCAGTTATGCTACTTACACATAGCCTTCAAATCTTAACAGTCCTCTAGTTTGTCAAATGCTAATGCCTGTTACATAGAGTCCTGCCATTAAAAAAAAGCAGCCAAAATTCAGCTCTTTCTACATTTCATATCAGAGCACGTAGAAGCACATCATTTAAATTGATGCAAGACAGACCAGTACCTAAGTAATAATACATAGACAAAAATGGAAAAAAAAAAAAAAAAGGACTAATACTGTGGTAACCTTCAGAATAGATGACTGACAAATTTACGTATTTATAACGCAACAGAAAGCACCACTCAGTGCAAGTTGCATACATGGTTTTGCAAATCTGTCATCAGGAGTTACTATACAGTATTGTGGCACAGACAGGGAAGCTGGTGAATGAGCTGTGAAATGAACAGTCAAAGAAAAAACAGCCATTAAAAGTCTAAGCAGAATGACTTAAAAAAAAAGCGTAAAATGCATCTATTGGAGAAATAAAACTAGTTCATGGGTAAGTAAAGTGCTCTATAAACCACTGTATGCCAATTGGAGCTATGAAGGAGCATAGGCATAGGAGATGGGAAATCTTCCAGATTGGCACACAACACTGACAATGGCAACCTAATTTAAATGGAATAGAAGATGCAAAGAAATATGACTACCTAGATTTTGAGTATGTATTATAGAGCATATTTCTGAATTGATAAGTATGGAACACATGATCTAGCATGCAGTCATATTTTCAGATTCAAACTCAAAACCACTATCTTTCTGAGTTTTGGGGAGGTTTTTTTCCTTTTTTAAACTAGACTATAAACGTCCACAGTCTTGCTCATTGCAATATCTAGGTACAACTTAGTTTGTATCTTTTCACAACATCCATAAAACAAGAAAAAGAGCCTCAGAAACCCCAGTTTTACGTCTGGAGAATTGCTGTAGGAAGCAYAGATACCTGGACAAACAAATCCCTTTTGCAATATTTGGGCAGTTTGGAAGGAATCTCTGGAGGTCTCTAGTCCAATGCCCTGCTCAAAGCAAGGCCAACTTCAAAGACACATGAGATCAGATGAGCCTTGTTTGGTTGACTTGCATGTCCAAAGATGAGGGTTTCACAAACCCTCTACACAACCTGTTCCAAGAACATTAATGAAGAACACACAAACACAGCAGGCAGTATCTGGCAGCTTTCCACTCCCTAGAAGGACACCTTTACATGCATTTTGACAAATATCCTTATTAAATACTCACTGTCATATATTTGACTTCATTACTTCTTCCCCTCATTTATTATTCACATGGGACACAAACTCACAGATACTCAGATCACAAACAAGAGCGCAATGCAGAAAAGGTAGCATTTACACAGATTGTAAATATACTGGGGAGCAGGGTCTAGCTACTATACRGGATGCAAAAATCCCCTCTATAAAATGATTCAGTAAGCTGATTCTGGGAAACAAAATTCATTCATTCTTTCCTTCGCACAGAAGTAAAAATTTAGAAGCAAATAAAGGGCCCATGACATATGTAGGTCTTACCCTAATATAGCCATGCCTCTAGGAATGTGTTATTATATGATATTTCAGACACAGTTTACATGTGACCAATCAGTTAAGGGCAGGCTGCTTTAGAAAGCAATAAGCACAAACAATTGCCTTTTGCCATCAGCTTCTCGTCATTGCTGTCTGCCTGCAAGCAATCTCACCTCCCAGAGMGGACCTTTACATTCCTGGTTTGAGAGATGCAAACCTGAGAGAAGTGGGTTCAAACCGTCTCAGAGGGGAGATACTGACAATCTGCATGCTACTCCAGTRGTTTATCTCCCAGACTTGGAGATAAAAGGGTGGGGTATAGCATGGCCTGCACATACTCATCAGCCACACAGAACCAAAGACAGACTTATTTTGTGACTCTCAGGGGACTCCGGTATGAATTAAGTGTGGAGCTGATATGGATTTCTGCATCAGTATGAMTCTTGCAACAGAAATTAAGGGAAACTAGGGAAACTGCAAGGCTAARGGAGGATTTTCTAAATACTATTGATACCTAAYTTTTAGACTTGTACACATAAACATGAAATCTTGAAGGTTTTGGCAGTTTTTGTAACTTCCTTACCTAAATTTCTGCATTTAGTTTTATTTGCGTTCGTATCTACTTTGTCCACACCCATGTTTCTCCATTCTATTCTCATCATAAGATGAACCCAGAATGACCCTGTTTATTTGAAGCAGCAGTAATCTTAAACCATTTGTGTCTGATGATCTGCCTACCAACTTCTTTAGCACAAAAGCACATACATACTGGCTAGTCCTTTCTCTTTCTGCACGTTTGCTGACAGTTTGCTGAATGGGAAACACATTAATATACACTTGACAAAATTGTTCTCCTAGAAACGCCTGGAACACAGATTATTTCAAATAAAGACACACTGCATCCTTTTATAAATCAGTGTAGAACAAGCTTGCATTGAGCCGTGCAGTGTCAGCAATCTCACTGCTTGTTTGGGGGCTGCAGAAGAACATGTTCTGCTTCACAAGCTGGATTTGTTATGGCATAGTTTTCAGACTCACTCTTGATGTGGGGCTCCTGTCTTTGTCAGCAGRGTCAGGACAAAAAACATGAAGATGACAAAAACTGCAAGACCGACCCAAAATCCAATCACAATGGAATCTGGTGAAAAAGAGGAAACATACTGATCAGTATTTCACATGCACCTGCAGGAAGTTGCCTTCCACATGCAGCATGACTACAAATTCCTAAAGACTCTGCTTTTTATTCATGGCAAAAATACAGGTGGTAAAGCATAAGGATAATCAGATTTATTCTCATCTGGTTTTAAATAGCTGCCATTGAAGGAGTTCTTAGTTTGAATCCTAATTTTATTGACTCACGAACAAACCGGAAACTACCTGAAGGAGGGAAGGGACAAAATTATCTTGATTTATTAAATGATAGCAGCTTCCTTTGAGATGCCCAACCTGTGTCCAAATATTGCTTTGGAACCAACTGAAATGGTACAACTTAGGAGAGAAGGTTATTTGGTTATAGTGGAACCCCATTAGCACTACAGAACTGATCTGTTATTGAGAATGGCTTCCATCTGAGCCCTTTAGGTTTCTGCTTTTTGATAGATTTCTTTGACATTGCAGGTTTGGAAGGATTTACTTTGTTTTCAGTTATAAGATAGAGAGTTCTGAAATAAATGTAACYAGAAAAAAAATTGCTGTTGCAACAAATATCAATAACCAACATCGGTAAGATGCTTTCAAATCATTTTTAACTGAAGTTTACACTTTGCATACAGAAAATCACTATACAATAGTATAAGGAGTCAAATGGTTTCTGACAAAAAATAAGAAAAACAACTAATTAAAATAAAAACACTACATATGCAATGGCCAAAGCTGGAGTAAGAATACAAGAGATGGTGTAAGAATACAAAAGCAGACATATAGCCATGTTACCAGACAATGATCAATGAGAATTGAATGAGAGATTGATGAGAATGCCCCCAAAGTTTCAGAACGCCAGCCCAACACACGGTCTAGTCCAGGATTCAGAGTTTACAGCTGCTTTTTCACCRATTCTCTTTATTTTTGTTTATGCAAATACTCAAAAATTGCACTGCAGAATTTCAAATAGTTAATATAGAGACATGCAAGAGAGAAGTCTGGGTCTGGACAGGTATCCAAACTACCCTCACACGCTCACTCACTCATTACACAGCCACCTCTGAACCTCAAAGACCCCCCCCCCAATTGGCTTTAAAGCTACTTGATGATCTGTCTGACCCTGACTTCTGTGGCAGGCAGACAGCAGGACTTTAGGTAGCATGTTGAATACTCAGTATTGTACAGGACTAAAGATGTCCTGGGATCAGCTATTCTGCCTATTACTTGGCACCAATGGTTAATCATACTCCCAAGGTGAAATATCTTCTATATTAAAGGCAATCAAGGAAATCARTTCAAACCATTTGCTCTTGTTCTGTGAAATCAAAGTGCCTGCTGCAACTTGACATTTTCTCCCTGTAAAAATACTTTATCATAAATCAAAATCACTCCTTAATCCCTTTTCTGATGAGCTAAGGAGGTTAACTTTCAGGTCTCTCACTGCAAGGTTTTTTCCATCTTTCTGTCACCACATTTCCACCTCTCAACATCCTTTATAAAAAAAAA
>NW_028185561.1:1550333-1568292 GCF_003343005.1 Rhea americana | reverse complement strand
GGGCTCAAGTATAGGTCTCCATGATGAGGAAAATAAATAAATAAATCACCCAACATTGACACTCATTCTCTCTCTCTCTTATTTAGTCAAAGTTCATAACTCTCCTTTTGGCTTGAAGCACAGTGGTAAGAGTGTATGCCTAAAATTATGTGCCTTATGAGCCCTAAATTCTTTTCAAAAATCACTGTCTTCCAGAAATACAATTCTTCATTCTGTAAGCGTAGTCTGCACTCAGTATTTCAAGATGTATCATGTATTTAGCTTTATTAATACACAACAGATCATTATTCTTACCATCCTACCACTTTGCATTACCTACAAACTTTTATCTTGGAAGAAATACAGTCAGTCAGCCTACCATACTTCATTAATATGCAACTTCGCTAATCAGAAGGTAAAGTCTGATCAAGTAAGATGTTTTAAAACATAAAATATGCACATAGATTATATTGATCAGGTTACATCTTTCAACAAAATTTAACTCACCAATTAGGAAGTATCAAGACTGTCTGATAAACCACTACTTCTCATAAAAATCACATCTGCTGGCATATGCTTCTGTAATTCATGAATAAAAAGCCTGCCACAGGGCTGAGGTTCAGGTTTTTTCTGCCCCCTTAACTTAGGACTCTCACGTTCACTTGGCCTAAAGCTAAGTCTCCTCTGCCCCACTGTGGCTGCTGATGCACTTCCAACTGTCTGCTACATCAATGATATTCCTAGGATTTCTTTAGAACTAAAGCAGCAAGCCAGAGATCTCTCTTAGGTCTCATCCATTTAGGTGCAAATTATCCAAAACCTACCAATTCCTAAACATGYGTTCAAAATAAAAGATACGTAAGACTACTTTTATTCAAACTAAACAGTAGGTAAGACATTTACAATACAGTCCCAAGTTACAAATAGAGTGGGGAAATATTTCTTCACCTTCCCAAGATGCAAGAACATCAGCCACCTTTTCTTCCTAATACAGACCTGTAACACCCTATCAACACTTTGACTCCCCCTAATTATTCCTACTTCTTCTTTCTCTAATGTTACCAGGCTTTCTTCTGTTCCTAATCCACAAAAAAAAATGGTTCATGTATCTGCCAGTCATAGATATTTCCTGGCTTTGTCTATTTACTTTCTAAAGTTTTAATTTACAAAACAGTCAAATGTCTGCCTTTCTGGATTTTCCAATTTCTGTTTTCTTCAGAAAAGGCTTTAAAGACAGGGTTTTTTTTGTTTTGTTTTGTGTGGGTTTTTTTTTTGCATTCATATGTTACAGGAGACATTATGGCTCCCTGATTCACTCCCTGTTTTTTTTTTTTTTTTTTTTAATGTGGATTTGTGTGTATTGGATTGTTTTGTCAAAATTTTTCTTCAGAGATCAATTTGCATATTTTTTTTCAGCTTCTGAATTTCTCTGTATATATGTTAAACTACTAAGAATCTCACTTGCCTATAGTTAATTAAGTCAGTGTTCATCCCRAAGCAGCCTCCAACTTTCTCTTGCAAGATATATCTTACCTCATGATTCAGAACAGGGCTCCCTCATGTTGTGTCACTACTGTTCACTGCACAACGCACAGTCCAGCCAACAGCACCTTTCTAACTTTATGCTAGAAGCTATATCACTGAAACAGACTCCTCCTCACTGCTTTTGCTTCAGTTCACATCACTAATTTGAATTATGTCATTACTAGAAAACAATTACAATAGCACAGCCAAGGAGGACAGAGTAATTCAACCAAGTCTACAAAGCCCCAACCTCACAGTCTGCTGTCTCTGCAAAATTTCAAGTTCTTTTTGCTAACAAAAGCTGAAAATTTGCCTACCTAGCTGTAAAGACAGAGATTAAAGATTTCTTACACAACTTAAGAAAAAAAAAAGACAACAAATCAAAAAATGGAGACTTGTCAGCATTCAGAAAGCCTCCGTTACAAAGCAATTCCAACGTAATCTCCTTTCCTCCTTCCTTCCCATGGGGTATCGCCTCAGTGAAGTTAACTGTCCGACCACATTCCTTCCACGATCCTCGACAGTCCCAACTCAGCCTGCAGCAAGAAACAYGGAAATATCACCATATACTCAGGACAAAACTAGACCGTACCTTTACTAGATTTATCTCTACCCTGTGAGAACAGACACAGCAACACCGAAGTGAATAGAGTCATCTATCAGTTAAAACCCAAACAAAGAAAACTCTTCTTACAACATCTGAACTAGGATTAACACAAGCCTGGATGTTGCTATGTGCCTTTAATTAGCCCAGAACCCTACAGCATCTCTAAACATGCTGAAGTAATTTTGTAGGTTTGGCAATTGAAAAATTTTGCAAAAATCAACTGAAAAAAAAACAACTAAAAGGGATTTCCTAGGTCACTGATTCAATACTGCTGTTTACCTTTCTCTCTCATAAGGGCACCAAGTTCCACCTGGAAAGCAGTTTTTCTTCTGTCTCGTTCTCTGATGAGGGCCACCCAGACCCTTCCTGCTCACAACCAGATGGTGAAACTGAGCTGCTATGCCCAGCATGACAGGCACTCTGAGGGCAACCCAAGATTTGCTTTGCCACTAGACTTTCTGCGATCCAAAGGTAACTAGGATTTTTTTTTCCTCCTATCACACTTTGACACAATGAGCAAAAAAGTAGTAGCATATGYAACACCGTAATCTTTGTAATCAGTAACCTCTGTAATCAGGTTTGGTCTCTGATTAAGTGGAAGAATGGAATATAAATGAGGAACAYTGTAACAGCTAATCCACTTTCTTCAAATACGTAACGTTCGCAAAAAATACAGACAGTAATCAGCAGACTTCTGTAAAATCTGGAATGGTAAGGTATAATTCAAGGCAAAAACCAACTGCTGTTCTAGTTCTTGTCTTTTARAAGTGTTAAGAAGTTTCTTCCAACCCTCTCTAGCGACTCCCTGAAACGCCCCAGCCTCTTTATAGGGCTGAGGGAGATGAGCCTTTTGGGGCTACCAATTGCCACAGAAAGTGCTCCTTTTCCCAGTCTGAATCCTTACTGCAAATGAGGCAGAAAGTACCTATCCCTCCCCAAATCAGGGCTCCATCACTGGACGGGGCCCCTCTCCACTTCTTCAAAGAGCGTGCTAGCACTCTCTCCCAGCGTATTCAGTCTAGAAACAGAGAAGCAAACTGTTTTGCCAATATCTCTTTGACAAAGTGCTTGCAAATAACAGTCATAAATTTTGACTTCATCTCTATTTTTTTTTTTTTTTTTTTTTTTNTTCAAAGGAATGAATTTAGGAAAGAAATTTCCTAAAGATCAAAGCCATTGTCTAAACTTTTAAATGAATACCACTGCAGTTGTACTAATTTGCCCCAGCTAAATTTCATTTGATTCCTAACCATATTTTTCATCTCTGGTCCCTCTCCTCCATTTTTTATTTGTACCGTAGCTTAACAGCTCCAGTATCAACAGGATGTTGAATTTAGCATGTCTTCTCTGAAGCACAACCTAATGGTAAGTTCCTCTTGAAAGAGAAATTCCTGCTTGTGTTTTAAATCTTTTTAAAGTTTTTAATACATTTTCTATCAAGAAAAAAAAACAAGAAACAGTAACGCCGTTCACCATTGCTCTTTTAGCATTTATCAGAACTTCTTGACAAAGCAGCATGGATAACACAAAGCAGTCACCAGAAGCAGCAGGGGCTGCACTTGCTGTTATAAACAGCTCCTAATAGCCTGAGATTCTTCAGTATGGATAAATCTGTACCATGGGCAAAAAAGAAACCCATAGTGCTCCAGTGTGCTCTTATGCATAAGAAAAGCAGTTAACAAAGAGACACAGAATAAAAAGGAATTATAATACTCTAAAAAAAAAAAAATAGAATAGCAACTCTAATGGTTATGAATTCAATAAATTAGAAGAGAGATTTCGGTAGAATAATCACAGTGAAAAATGAACAGAGCAGAAACTTTAAGATGGGAAAGCTCAGCTAAAATGATGTCTCTACTGAACTTACATTTATGAGCCTTCAGTCCTTCAAATGACACTGGTCCATACTCATAGTACTCATACTCCCAAGTGTAATCCGAGTTAGACAAGGCCTGCTGGGAGGTTCTGTTAGAAACCAGTCTTGGGGCAGACATCTTGAACCAGAATAAATATATACCTGCAGATACAAAACACATTAATAGCAAATACAAGCACATCTTCTGATTTTGCACGGACTCCTTTCTTGTTTATGGGATTCACTCTTCATCTTTCTAAGGAAGAACCACTCACTCTTCCAGAGGCTCTCTCACTTGTTCCTTTAAAAAATAGTGTCACTGCCTCATCAGATAAGGCATCACATCCTTTCCCCCTCCTTTGTGAGTCCTTGCTGGCCAGCCACCAGCCAACACCAAGTTTCTTTTCAATGGAAACAGAGAATCTATGCTCACCTTCACAGAGATGCCTGTCAATGTATGAAGTATCAAAAACAGGGTCCTCAGACAGAATATAGTTTTTACATCTGGAAAAACAAACAAACAAACACAGTAAATACCAAAGATTACCAGCCTCAGAATCCAGCAGCTTAGGATGGATATTTGGATAAAAATCTAAGTAGGAAACTGGCTGGACTACCAGGCACAAAGGTTCACGTTCAGTCATACGAAGTCCAGCTAGTGGTGTCCTTCAGGAACTAATACTGGGGCTAATGTTGTTTAGCACCTTTCTTAAAGATGTGGACAATGAGATGGAGTGCACTCATAGCAAGTTCACAGATGACAGGGGTGATCAGTCAACAGGCCGCAGGGCAGGCCACTCTTCAGAGGGACCTGGACAAGCTGGAGAAATGGGCTGACAGGAGCCTCATGAGGATCATGGAGGCAAAYGCAAAGTCTTGCATCTGGAAGGGAATAACTACAAGCAACAGCACAGGCTGGGGAGCAGCTCTGCAGAAAAGGACCTTGTGACAAAGAAGGCTAATCATATACTGGGCTGTGTTAGCAAGAGCATAGCCAGCTGGTCAAGAGAAGTGTTTCTTTCCCTCTACTGAGCACCAGTAAGACTGCACCTGGAGTACGTGTCCACTTTTGGATTCCCCAATATCAGAAAGATACATGTTGGAACGAGATCAGCAGAGGCCCATCAAAACGGTCAGGGGACTGAAACACAGGATACATGAGAGGCCAAGGGAGCTGAGTTTCTTCACCCTGGAAGAGAGAAGGCTTTGGGTAGACCTTATTGACATTACAGCTACAGTCATTGGGTGTAGAGAAGACAGAGTCAGACTCTTCTCAGAGGGATGCAGTAACAGGACAAGAAGCAACAGACACAGGTTATATAAYACAGGAAATTTCATTGAGATGATGAAATTTTTTTCACCATAAGGGTAGGGTCAAGCACTAGAGCAGGCTACGAAATCTCCATTCTTAGAGATGCTCAAAACTCAACTGGACAAGGCCCTGAGCAGCCTGATCTAACTGGACTTGCTTTGAGCAGGAGGTTGGACCGGATGACTGCCTGAAGTCCCTTCCAAACTAAATTCTTCTGTGATTAGAAGTTTCAATATGCTTTTACAGAAGGAAAATAAAACAGAAGTCATTTTCCTCACAGATTAAGAATACAAAAAGAGCAATGCAACACTAGCATCATTAAAATTAGCTTGATAGATATTTCTGTCTACCACAGCACCGCACAAGGGAGTTGAATTTTGCAGAGTAATTTTAAAAAATATTAGACAATTCCATGCACAACAAAAGAATCTCTACATACACATCTGCTGTAGTAGCTGGAATCAGAACATCTAACTTGCAACGCTTGACAAAACAACATTCTCTAAGAAACTGTGCAATGCTTTTCTAAAAGTAAGTTAAGCTTTGGGTAATTTTGCATTCAATTAAAAGCCAGCAGGTTGAAGACTTCAGGCAGCTCACAAAACCGCGATTAGTTATTCTGGGGACAACAGAACTTTTCAGCATGCAAAATCAAAGTCAAAGAAAGCTTCTTGAACAGAAGGGCCCTAAACAGTCTCACTCACAGTTTCACTCAAAACAAGAAGGACGGAAGTTTTAGCTAAG
Source organism: Rhea americana (assembly GCF_003343005.1). NCBI lineage: Eukaryota > Metazoa > Chordata > Aves > Rheiformes > Rheidae > Rhea > Rhea americana. The sequence goes on along the minus strand of NW_028185561.1, from coordinate 1,562,271 downwards.
GGATAATTAAATTTAATAAGGCTGTGCAAGTAAAGTACATTGTTCAAGTGCTAGGAAGGCAAGGCATAAAGAACAGGAATCAGGCAGAAAGCAAGGAACATATTCACCTGGAGGATACAAACAGTCTTTCAAATTCATAAGTAAAAGTTCTTACCAGCTGTGTGCTTCTGCAACTATTTTACCATATTGAAGTATACCTGAAAGAGTAAACTTTATACTCACCAAAAGCTGAAAAGYGATACATGCCTTAAAATTGCACAAGTCTCTTTCTCAGACTAGCAAGTTTTCAGGATTTGCAACTCACTAACAGTATTAAAAAAAAAAAAAAAAGAGCTGCCCCCTTTTTACTTCGGTCTTTGAGAAGCCTAAAAAGGAGACAGGATAAGGTGTTTCACATCACACCCCCTTCTCCTTCAGCTGTTCAGAAAGCTCCCAGCTGGGCTAACTAGCACAAGGCATGAAAAGGGAGAAGAYAAAGTAGATTTGGAGCTGTAATGGACAATTCAGCTTATGGCTGAGGATGTTTGCAATTCTCTACTTCCAACTGTTAAAGAAAATGATAGTAAAAGGTAAGTCTAATTTTAAGCACTTGTGTTAACAGTAAAGTTCCTCCTTGGCTTTTTCAGTGACTCAGAAAAATTTTGTTTCCTTTTTTTCCTGGAATAGAAGAGAATTTCTGATTACGCTTTAGATGAAGTTTTTTTGTTTTTAATCTGCCAAGGTAACTGCTGTCTCCTGGGAGGAACAAATAGCACAGAGAAAAGTAATATTCCTGTCCTAGTTTTCTCCCAGCTCAGGAGCTCGGTCACTTGTCTCTTAAGAGATTTTGTTTCATTTTTGTGACTGAGCCCTCAGAGACCTCATGGTACTGTACAGGGTTCCTAGCATGTCTTTCTCCTTCTCCTCAATGCTGTCTTGATAACTTGTTTCTGATCAAATTTAATTAGCACATTCCTCTTTCGGGGCTGCTTTTTTCTTTTACAGAATATCCATCTAGAAGGCTATTTAAATATTCTTATATGGCTTCACCAGTGCTGTCACTTTCCTTTTAATATTGTAAGGAAGTTGAATACRAATCTCTTGGTGGAAAAGTTCAGAATGTATATGAAAAGCCCTAAAAATGTTCCTTCTTCCAYCTCATATATGAGTAGATGTTATTAATTTGGCCACAAGCAGATCCCTCTCTCAGTCTTAWCACTAGTATTCATTTATGATCTCTGGGGAAGAAAACAGTTGCTTCTARAACACCAAGAATCTGTCCTATTTTACCCTTAGATTAGGGCTAAATACAAGCTAAATACAAGATTCAGTTCAGCTGTAGATAAGCCACTATCAAGGGAGAGGTGCTGAAGGAAACCTGGGTCTCCAGCTCCCAGGCTAACCTGTGCCTCAGRCTTTGGGTGACATTTAAGATATGTCTCTAAATGATCCAGTAAAGTTAAGCGTAAGCATGATCCTATCCTAGTTCTGACCTCACTTGTAAGCTTTGTGTGTCCAAAATGCCTCTAAAATCTCAACCTGAAACATATTAAAACAAGCCTTTATATTACTTTAAAAGCCAGCCTAATAGAGGGAAACAACAAGCAGTAAAGTGAAAGTAGTGAATGCAGAGACCTTGCGTCTCCTCAGGAAGAGCTAAAGCAGGGTGAACTGGCACATTGGCTGGCCAGCWGTCTGTCCCTGTGCATCCACCAGACTGCAGCAGGTCAGGAAAGGACTCCAAGTGTCAGCTAAGAGCTGTTGGGAAGGAATTCCCCCAGGGGACACACTCAAGTGCTCTTTCCGCAGTGACTGGACAGCAGTGATTCATCCCACAGCTCTAAGGCATGACAGGAAGCTGTTCTAATTGGCCTTGTCAGGTGATTCTTGGAGGGGCTGGGGATTGTTTAAGGCAAACATGAAAGACCCTCTGCTGACTTTGATGTGTATGGACACAGACAGCTTTTCCTCACTCTGGCTCATTTCCTTCAAGAGCAAGTAAGTGAGCAATGAAAAGCTTCACTTTGATCATTCAAAAAACCCCAAAGCAGGGCTGCACTCAGTGCTGCAAACCAGGAGATTGAGGCAGGTTAGCTTCCCATTACCTAAAAGGGACAGGTGCTCATGGGCTCCTTCTGGAGCACTGGCTTGGTCTCTCTGCAGACTAAAGGATGTCAACAGAYACCCAGACACTCACGGTGAAGACASGACCGCAACTCCTGGGGTGACAGCAAAGCCACCTCTAAGCTAGCTGGTTACTACCAGTTACAGGCAACAGTCCTTGTGCAACAGTGTAGGGTTCACATCCAAGTCCATCAATAACTTGTTTATAATCTGCGTAAAAGTTTGTAAGGTCACAGCTTGCCCGCTAGTAGTACCTGAGCAAGCTAGTTTGACTCTGCCTGGCTGTATTTGCACAAAAGTCACATCTCTGAGCTACAGCACCGGAGCATCAAACAGTCCTGCAGTTGGACTACTTGCACCACTTTGAATATCAAAACATTGGCAAAATGCTCACTACCACTTACCTTCCAAACTGACTGACACTGGGTCACTAAGAGCAAAACCAGACATATGTCATAGCTGCCACACAACTTCACAGTTCAAACTGCCACTGCGACCACAAAAGCAAGTGTCATTTTGTGTCCATCTGGAACTAGCCTTGCACGTAACCAGCGATGACCACCTCTAGTCCTGACCTGCATGCGCAAGAACAAATCCACGTGGACTGATCAATGTATGGTTTGTTTCTGGAGCAAAAGAAACTACCAATATGGTAGACACAAGTTACATGTTAAATTTTAAAATGAAAAAGCACATTTGTTTTCCACATACTTCCATTCTGCTTATTRCTAATGAGGCTGAGCACTTAACAGACTTCATAGAATAAACAAACTACTGGCCCCCTGCAAACCATGAAGGTCCCCAAAGCCAGGCATCAAGGAGTAACACTTCGAAGAGTGAAAAGTCCTAGCCTGAAAAAGCTTAGCAGTGCAGTCTGATGCATCAGCTCCATTGGCCAGGCAGTACAAACAAGCCAGGAGCTGCTGGCAATGAGAAGTTAGCAAATCAGGCTGTTCCTCTGAGTACTCAATGCCAGCAACAACATTCTGCATGGTGGTGGGGTAGGGAACCAGCCACCACCACCCCTGCATTCCTTTTTACTCCATCCCAAGGACTATAAAGTGAGGTTAGAAGGAAAGAAGTCAAAGAGAAAAACAAGCACAATCTGTACTGCCTGAAGTAATGCTGTCCCCATCTTTCTACAACTGTACCACATGGCTAGGGCTTCAAACAAGCTGTGCCACTCCCAAACACTGATGAGAAAGGAATCTGCAGGAAATACTCAGCCAGGTGGTCCTTGCTAATTCAAAAGATCCTAGATGTGTAGGATTTGAGAGCAAATTTTTGGTCTTTTCAAGGGAACACACAATCTTCCCTCCTGCAGTAAAAGAGAAAAAAGTAAAGCAATATAAATCAGGTGAAATTTATCACAAGAGACAGCAAGATAATTGAAAACTGACTGTAAATTTAAAAATCAATCACGCATGCTAACTTGAGTGTACAAAATCTGAGACTTTTCTTGGAGAGAGAAGAGAGTACAAATGTTAACAGCTCACTAACAGCATCATCTGCATGTGCACTAAAACAGCAAGAATGATATTGGATTCATCACAGATCACCTTTGTAATAATAGTAAGGAAAAATGCTGTTTTCGTTGCTAGGATAAGCAGTGACTACAGACAAGAAGTGATGAATATACACACCATAGTATCTATGCCTGACACTACCATGTTATATGTCACATAACATACATTCTATTACCCCTGCAACTGTCTGACAGAAACTAGACTCCAACAACAAATAACTCATATGCTACGTGTATAAATTCTCATGAAAATGGCTTTTCCATGTGCCATCACTTACTGTTTTGTGCTGCTTTGCTGCTGTGTTAAGGGAGGTATGCACATACAATTTCAGGCTAATAATCTAGCTACCATTTGCACTTCATTTAAAAACAATTACTCCAAAGTAAAAAGCAGAAGTAAAAAACTACCTTGTTTGCCAAGTAAGGGGTAGTGATGATATATGTAAACACTAGTACCTGTTTAGCAGTTCAGCTCACAGGGGCTCTCTGATAGTTACGCAGAAACTAGTATGAAATCACATTGTACTACGAGTTCACTTCCTCTGGACAGCTATATGGATTTGAAAAGCCACAATCTGAGCGGACACGGTATTGGTAGAGAAAAACGTTGATTTATACCTCCTGTGACTTCACACGACCAATGCATTTCTTATGCTCTCAGAAGTTTCAATCTTGCACTGACAATAAAGGGAAAGCCTCCATGGTAAGTTCATTTCCCAGCTAGGATAAAGTTGCCAGGACTTGCTCCCAGAACACATTGAAGTAAGTAGCTTAGTATAACTCGAGTATTAAAGACCTTAATCACAGCCAGACATACTGCCTTAAGACAGTATTATCTACAGATAATTAAGAAATATTAGCAATAATTCCATTTATTTCCTGCAGCTAGGACAGGATTACATAATCAATCTATCCTTAGGCTCCACTGTATAAAGTTGAGTTTCAACGGAGCTCAGAAAACATTTCATTTTGACATTCAGGATGGCAAGCTCTGACATACTGCAAGCATTTACACTTCCACCTAAATATGCCTCTACAAGATTGTCTAGAAACACTGGACACTTAAGTTGTTCAAGCATGACAGTTATTATAACAGAAAGCAAAACTAAATTTCTTCCTCAGAAAAATGTAGTTTTCTGCAGACAAAGCAAATACATAAAACTACATCTGAGCAATAGCTTCTAATGTCAGAGCAGTTTTTAAGGAGGGAAGATTATCCTTTCAGCAATAATTTCCGAGACACATCACAGCATTTTATTGTTGCTAAACTGCTTCTGGAGGCCTGTGTGCTGACGGGCACAGCAAGGCTGCAGTCAGAAGGCTGCTCTGGGTACAGCTGAGCCGATCTTCCCCTTCCCACTATAAGTCACCTCCCTCTCGCATGTGCATGCGTGGCAGCATCATCACCGCAGTTCATTCATGTTCATCTTATATAACCGTATTCCACACTTTCAAACAGAAAGGCTTGCCTTTCCCTCTGTTGTTTATAACACTGCCCAATTTCAGCCTCCCACACTGAACAGGAATATGACTCTGGGTGGTAGACTATAGAAAAGCCTCAAGTGAAAGGACAGAAAGAGCGCAGCCCAAAAGCGRATATATTTCCCTGAATTTTCAAAATTGAAAATTGGCATAGTGGCTTGGTAAAGTGGCCTTCGTTCATCTTTAATTTAATGTTTCTTTTATCAAATCGATTTCCACAGAAAGCTCAGCAATGAAACAGAGATGTTTTGGATTCCTTGCTAGCCTTAACATCTATCAATCCAATGTCCTATTCTGAATAAGAAGAAAGAAAAGCTTCCTGCACTCCATCCTCTTACTGACCAACCCATCTGAGGTTGGTCACTGATGGAACTGGGAAGGTTCCATTGTAAGATGAGCTAGTTCTACGAGCTGATTTTAAAATACCTTGGATAGAAGTTACCACATAAGAAGCTTGTAGTAGGAATGAAACAAACATTACAGATTTACGTCATTTTTTAAGTTATAAAACTTATCAGAAAAAAAAAAATCACTCTGTGAAGAGAATTTCTGCCAATACATGTACAAGACTACTAGAATACAGATTCAGTCAAATCAACTAGCCTGCATACCATACAGAAACACTGAAAACTTGATGCTGAGAGTAGCCAACAGAACAACTGAATTCAAGAACACAGGTCCCAGGGAGTATTTCAAATAACCACGTATAAATTGAYCATTTACAACAAGGCCAAGGCTTAAAGAGCTTGCGTGATTGCTTCTGGAGACTGAGGGCTGATTAACAGCTGAAACAATCGTAGTTCCCTTCGTGTTAGTGACCTGGGCCCGAAGACGCTGTAGGTCTGGCAGCAGAGGTGGTGATACTGTACAAGCCACCCTTACCAAACCTGTGTCACATCCTGCCACAATTCACTGTTCCCTGCATTTAAAAGCACTGCAGCTGTTTGTAGACATACACAGTCAAGAAAAGCGACGACTGTGTTCCAGCCTTATTTCACAGCTCTGTTTTGGCTTTGCATCAATAAAGAAAACACCAAAGCTCTGAGGCTGAAAGGCAGAACTGAAACCAAGTATATGCTTTTCCCTCATCACAAAACAAGAATAATCTTCACACGATATCCATCTGGTTTGAAACATAAGCCATAGCACATCACTCGTAACCCCTCCTGACTTCTCAGTGAGATTCTGACCACAGAAAACAGTTCTGCTCCTTAGTTTATCTTCTATTGACTTCTGAGTAACTAACTGATATATTAAAAAAACAGCACATGTACACATAAATGATCTATTTGGATTTCTGTTTGCACTTGGATATTTCATAGCCATGGTTTGAGTGTGTTCAGGATGGAAAAATCTATAGCTCTCATCCACACAGGGCCTGTAAGGCAACAGTCTGTCCTGATGCTAAGTAATACTTGAACTTTTCAATTTGGAAAGTCGATTATGTATTACACTTCCTCAACACTCAAGAAAAAAAGGAAAAAAAATACTGCTTTTCTCAAAAATTTCTGAGCTGGACCATCTAACATTTTCTGAACTTTTACGGTTAGTGTGCAATATGATGCAGAAATTTTGCCTTAATCAGCTCAGTAAAGATTTCAAATAGCCACCGAAATTAAGCTGTTTATTAAAAGGCAAATTAGTTTGGGATTTTTCCAAATCAGAACGGTCAGTGTAATTAATCTGTGTTTTCTTGTCTGTAGATCTAATTCTTCCCTCCAGTGCTGCCAAAGAGGCAAACAATTCATTGCAGTACCTCAAATAAAAATTTTGAGGAAACTGTACTGCAGTATACCACTCACAAGCACACATTTGAATTTTCTCATGTCTCTGTACTATGCCAGGCTTTAAATAAGTAATAAGAGGCTGAGGAAACAGCAAGAACAGCAGTACACTTTCAGACTACTCCCAGCCCAAGGCACATTGGAGCAAGTATGCAGAATACAGCCTTTACTTATTTGTACTAAAATTTTGCTGGCAACAGCTCACATTGCTAGTTCAAAGACTGGAAATCTGATTTAAATTATTGGACAAGCTGCAAGCATATCATCTGTGCTTCATCCCAAAAGATTTTTTACCACAAAGTCTACATAGGTAAATGGTAAAAGAACAGGTAGATTAATAAACTCTTTTACCCAACTCCTGGCTTTACAGAATGTTTTTGTGAAGGGGAATTTCTCTTACAAAATCTTGATTTCTTTTGTACATTTTTTTTCTCGTGATCAGTATACCTATAACTTCCAACAACTTTAGGCAAAAACAGAGCCAGACTGTTAACAGAGAGTTACCATTCCCCTGGCATCTTTCCGAGCATTTACTCCCATAGTAAAAGTTTATTCTTGATTCTCTGATTAGGAATCTGAATAGAAAATCACAAACAGACATGAAAAACAAGCAGCATTTGAGGCAATTATCTGATTACTTCAGAGAAGAAACAAAAACAGCTATTTATTTCCACAGCAGTTATGCAAACCTGCATTTCCTCTCTCTAAGGAGAGTAACGGATGGGAACAGAGGGAATGGTGAGCCAAAACAGAGCAGTATGTTGTGAAACACTGCTGGAAGGAAGAGCACTTTAATGCACCACACAAACTCCGACCAGCCTCGCTGAGGCACCTTGAGGCAGTTTTCCCACCGCCATCCCATTCCTCTAACTGGTCCGTACACAACCAAAGTGGAAGACTCAAGGTGGGCCTGTGCCCGCAGCTAAACACCGGCCAAACGGAGGGGTCGGGATGGGAAAGGCACAGGGGAGGGCACGGCCACCACCCGGAGAAAAGCTTCGCCGGCCTGGTCACCGAGGTGGGCCTCTCCAGCAGGAAGATGGGCAGGCAGCTCAGGGCAAGGACCAGCTCCGCCGCACCAGCCGCTCCCAACTGASGCTGCTCACCAGCACCCCGAGCGCGGAGGAGATTGCCAAGGCGGAGGGAGAAAAATGAAGAAGTACAGGAGTCAACCGAGGACTGCAGCAGAGCGCAGCGGGAAACGAGAAACCCGCAAGACCGAGGAGAGGCGGGCTGAGGTAGGGCTGCAGGGGGGAATGCCCTTCTCCCCCTCAGCTGGGGGGCGGAAAGAGAGATTTCCTCTGCAAAAGGCAGTTACTCCGCATTTTTCACAAGCATTTTAGTTTCTCTATTTAGCAGTCATTCAGATGTTCGGCAATCACCACCGAAAAAAAATACGATGGTGGGAAAGGGGGGAGTAAAAACAATTTTAACACGTGCTTCGCAAATTACCTGTTTTCCAGAGCTGCTTATTTTGCTTTCRGACACGTGGATTTAGCAACACCAGAGGGAATCACTCAGTTACAAATTGAGAAGCACGACGTACTTTTCCTAGGTAACGACGCCCAAAACACACGAACAAACTCCGCAATCTAAAGCCTTTAGATACGCAAATAAATWAATTAATTAAAAAAAAAATACAGAAGCGAATCGTAGCTTCAGGCTCGCGAAAAAATCCCCGGGTCTCGGTTTCAAAACACCCGCCGGCCGCGCGGCGCCGCGCCCCAGGCAGCAGCGGCGGCCCCGGCTCCGCGGAGGCAGCTGCCGCCCTCCCGGGCGCCGCCGAGCAGGAGCAGGAGCAGGAGCAGTAACCGCCGCGCCGCGCCCTGCCCGCCGGGGCGGCCACAGCCAACGAATCAGCAGCGGCGGCGCGCGGCAGCCCGCCCCGGGAGGGGCACGGCTCGGGCACGTGACGCCGCCAGGCCAATGGGCGCCGCGGGCGGGAGCGGCCCCGCGTGTCCCTGCGCCGCCGCCGCCCCTAGTTGCGAGTGGGGAGCGGGCGGGCCGGCTCGGCTCGCGGTGAGAGGGCTCCGCCCTGTGCCTCGAGCCCGCGGCGAGCCGCGGCGTCCTGGCGTCGAGGGGAGGAGGGAGCCCCGCTGGGGCGCTTCACGGTTGCCCCGCGAGCCGTTTGCCTCAGCCGCGCGCGAGCGGAGCCGGGGGCTGCGGGGCGCCGCCCGGCTGGCAGAGGCGCCCAGACGTGCCTCGAGCTGCCCGGCCCGCCCTGCGTGGCCGCGAACTGCGGCTGGCCGAAACCGAGGGACGGGTGAGAGTAGATGAAAGCAGTGGGACCCCGGGAAGGTAGAGGGGACCGAGCAGGATCYCCAGCCGAGACCTGCAGCAGGATCAGGATCCCCAAAACAGGTCGAGGTGTTAAACATCTCCAAAGATGGAGATTCCACAACCTGCTCCACTGTTCATCTATGCTCACCTTAATAAAGTGTTTTCTTATGTTTCCTATATTTCAGTTTACGACCATCACCTCTTGTCCTAGGCACTATGGAGAAGAATTTGGTTCTGCTTTCTTTACTCTCCCATTAGATAGTTACACTGATTATTGATGAGATTGCCCCTACCTGCTCCAGGCTAAGCTTCTCCCTGCATGTTGGATGCTTCAATCCCTTCATCAGCTTTATGACAATCAATAAATCAAGGGGTATAAGGTATAATAAGTGACATAATTCACTTTTTTTTAATCCAAGACTAGGCAAAAATAAGCCTGTAAACTTTGTCTCGCATGCATATCTAACACAGCCTTGGGCCTGCTGCAATACCCACCCTCAACCATTATATACTGAGCCCTTGCCAGTGCTCTGACACTGGCATCAGTCTTCTCGTTGTGTATTTTATATCCATTTATATCCAGGCAGGGCATCAGTGCAGGCACTATTTTTCATCTTGTGTTTCCTTCCTCTCAAGGCAAGACTGTGACCTCAGGCAGTGCTGTCTCTCTCCAGCGGCAGTCATAAAAGCTATGGTTCATATAATCTTCATATCAAAAAAACGTATGTTTATCCCATCATCACAATCAGAAAAGCAAATAAGCTCAATGAAAAGTCTGGAACCTCCTTTCTCCTACTAATTTCTCTGCTGTTGAAAAGGCAGAATGACTCAGGCTTTTTGTTCACATTAGCCTTAAAAATGATTTAACATCCAAATTCCCTCTAAAAAGGGAAGCTTCAAACAGTCACTACCACATTTCCAACACGTCTCCTGTGCTTTGTCTTTTAAGGAAAGATTTTACAGCTGTTTTTTTTTAATGCCAAATGCAGCAGAGGCCAAACAAAAACAAACTAGGCTTATACAAGTGAAACAATTGTAGCATTTTCTCTAGATTCTTAATCTAGTTAGTTTCTAACACTTATTAATGAAAATGTAGAATTAATAATTACTCAATAATAGCAACGTGGTTGAGATGGCAACACAAGAGAAGTAGCATTCTTTCCTAATGAGAAGGGGAACTCTGCAGGTGCACAAACTCCAAGTGTAGATAAGGGTGTTGCAGTATCTTTTTTCATTCCTCCTGTCATTTCATTTTCTTTCTCATCACACACATCCTTAATGTCTCTTCTTCCTTGCAGAGCCAGCACTGGGAATTTTAAAAAAGCAGAGTTCAGCTGCAAAAAGAGAAGAGGCAGTACGCTGCACTCACAGTGCAGCTGACCAGAGTGGGGATTGAACTTTATCTGCAGCAGCTGCCCTCCTACAGCTCAGCAGCTGGGGCTTTAGTCCAGGGTTTAGTGACCCACACTAGAGACTCCATTTACAATTAAAGCAGAGATTCCACAAAAATACCAGTCCTTTGCATTGCCAAATCTTTAGATTCATGTGTATATGGTAGCAGCCTAGGATTTAGCAGTCATCTAAAAACCAAGAGCAAAGGGGGAAAAGAAAGAAAAAAAAGAACACTGTTCACTGTAGCTTAGTTAGAATTGACAAAAAGAAAGAATTCTTGAAAAGGAACATTATAGTCAGAGCTTGCAGCTCTCTCAGATCTTCAGGTGTTTTAAATGGAAGGCAGTGGGACTTTTCTGCACCACTTACGGCAGCTAGGACTACATTTATAAGAATAGAGGTTTTTGGTTGCATTTGTATGTTAGTAAAAATGTTATAACATAGCTGAAACTTCAGCATACATACCATTTTTCTGCACTATATTCTCAAAAAACTTCTCCAAATTGCAGGTCTATGAAAGGCTGTCCTAACGAGCTTACTAGTGCTGTTTATAGCCAAATAGACCTACAAATTCAGAATTCAAAAATGGCAAAAATTGAAATCAGTTTTTATCTATGTTGAGTTCTGTTACCTCTCATATTTTGAAAGAAATAGTATTATAGTGGCAAATACATTTTATGCACCTTAAAAGATGAAACTAAGTATTTATATTAAATCCAAAACCAAAACATCCATGAACAGAGAATGAAGTTTAAGAGAACCCGTCCATGCAGGTTTAAGCTCAGTAAGGTTAGTATACATTAGATGCAAATCCACAGACATATATATAGAGAGCACAGCAATAAAAAGTGACTGAGTAATCAGCTACATTCACATCTTGTAGCTGTCTGTATTTTCCATTTTAGATTGAATTATTATTAAGTTGATGTTACAGAAAACTATTAGGAAACTCCATGCAGTGCAAGTAGAATAGCTTTCTGAGACACTCTTTGGCCACGGCAACACTTGGCACTCTACCTTCTTCCATTTTAGCTCGATTCAGTGCTCACGTGCACTACTGAAAAACATTCTCATTTCCAGTTTGAGTTTGTTCAAGTTCCTGTGTAAGCTTCTGGTGCTTACTTTCCTTGTTTGGGAGCAAGATGTCTCCTGGTATATTCTTATAATACTTGTTTGATTATAATTAGTGGTCTTTGGATAAGGTACATAGACTTCAGCACTATGTCTCAGAGTGATTTTTTCCTTTTGGTAACCCCTTCCAATTTTTCAGTAAAGGTAGATGAGAACTGTATGCATTATTCCAGCCTCCACCACGCAAGAGGGAAAAATCACTCCTGTACTGATTCCAAGTTACTGTTTGGTTTTTTTTGTT
>NW_028185561.1:1536003-1550278 GCF_003343005.1 Rhea americana | reverse complement strand
TTTAAGTAAGGCATAGAACTAATATAACTCTTTGATAATATTCACAGTTTGGTCCTTTAAAACTTACTCAGAATCACAAATTTCTAGCATACACTTCTTTCTCTTTGTGTGTGACCTTCATTTGATGTTCCTTTCTCTACAATCTGGATGTTCTAAAGTACCTCTTAATAATTAAAAGGCATCAAGTAATATCATGCCTATTTCAGCTTCTCACTGATAGCTTGAGTCAGCTCTGACTGCACCTGATGTGCTTATTTGGCATTTGAATGTGACAAGCAGCTATTACATGCAACTTTCAGTTATTTTTATCAGTTATTTTTAAGAACCAAACTTACAATCTAATTTAAAAATTGAATTATAATTGTTAGAGAATGCCCTAAATATCCAGAATATATATAGTCCATGTTCTAATTCTTTTTCAGGTGGATCATGTGCTAGCCTTTCTACTATTTTGCGCAAATGTGGCCAGCTACCTAGCCTGTTGCTGTCCGGATCATTTCAACTAGCCCTTTTGATAACGTGTTAGCATAATATCGTTCTTTCTGGATATTTTGATCGTAGAATAAAATCTACGTAGAATAAAATGACGATCTGAGGCAGTTGCATCTTTCCAGGAACTCTATATTGAAAAGGAAATGGGGACCTTCAAGTTCTGCCTTCAGACATCTCAGGCTCACAAATATTCACAGATCCTTCCACTGAAATTCAAGTATCCCGGAAATTGGCTGTAAGGAACTGACTGCTCTGAAGCTGGAGGAGAGGAAGTCTTTCCACTAGCAGTATCCCCAGATTTCCTAGCAAGGGCAGCTCTTTTTACCAGCTGGGCTCTCGAATCTCTTTTTACAGGTCTATATTCTACACTTTTGATGGGAAGGCATGTCTGGCATATTAATATTGATATGCCTGCAAATACTAACACAAAACTTTAGATTATCATAGGTTTTATTTCACCCACCTTCCCATTCAGTTCATATTCTCCCTGTTGCAGCTGAAGTCGTAATCCAAGCAGGCCTGAGCGCTATGCCTCCTCTCCAGGATAAATGGCAATGTGCTCAGACAGATGGATCATTGCAAAGACAGGACCTGAGAATGCTTCGGCACTCCTTTAGACATAAGAGTTGATTTTATTCATCCCTTGGTCCTATACAAGCTCTGTCACCTCATGCTCACATTTTGCTCAGAGTAGGTTGTGAAGCTTTAGTTTAGCCTAGAATCTGTAGCAAGTATTTCCCTTCCTGCTGATTTTTCCTGTAGTAGGGAAGGGCACATAATGTATAGCAGGTATCACTCTCTGCCAGAAATGTATTTGCTTTTAGGAGAAGATTCACAATATCTTTTCCACTACTGTAAGGAGGATCTTCATCAATCAAGGCTACACCTCTTGAGAAATAGCATGATTGCGTGACCATACAATGCACCATACAAAAGTACTATAAAACTTCCAGTGAGGCACCATTAGCTGCAAGAGGCAATTTCTTTTATTGGATAAAGATTGCCCAGAGAGGTTGTTGAGTCTCCTTCTCTGGAGATATTCAAAGCCTGCCTGGATGCAACCTTGTCTAACATGCTCTAGGTGACCCTGCTGAACAGGGGGGTTGGACTAGATGATCTTCAGAGGTCTCTTCCAACCTTATCAGTTCTATGATTCTATGATAAACTGACAGAACAGAGAAGCTATCATGCACAGAAACCCTTCTTGTGGTATGAAATAGAAGCTACATCCTCCAAGCTAAGTACAAGCAAGTACAAGACTTTAACTTGATTTATGTTAATGTACTAAATGGTTTGAGAGAACCTGACAAGCAGAGATGGATACCAGAAAGAGATAAGGCTGTAAAGCTCCACAAGAGAAATAGTTAATCTCTTGGAGATCTGTAAAGAGTAAACCAAGAGCAGGAAGTAGAAAAAATCAGTAGCATGCCACAAAACTGATCGTTCTCTTCAGTTGGTGGTGTTTAGTATGCACCACACTTCTGAACTGCACTTGCCAGACTGATCTGGTTAAGCTATTTCCTTTGAGCATCATGAGAGAGGTGAAAGGAGTACTTCCTTGTGTAAATGTTGACAGTATGACAGTAAGCAATATTTGTCCCGTACTGATTGAAAACTCAGCCTAGTTCACAGTGGCAGTTTGGTTTCTTCGTAATTCATAGACCAACTCACTTGTTTCCAGAAAAACAGCAGCTAGCCAATATACTTGTACAGATGTACTAAGAAATGCTATTCGTCTTACCGCCTTCCCTTCCTAGCCTCCAGATTTGCTCAACAGTTACAAAACACTTTTCATACACTTTAATAGGTTAATCTCAAATGAGACTCAGAGCAATTGTTCCCATCTTGCACTGAGCTTAAAAGTTACCACTGCTATTTCAGATGAGGAGAAAGTCTTCTGTGCCTGAAAGTTTCTGTGTTTTTCTCCCTAACTTTATCAGTTGGCCTCTCAAAAAATTACCAGTCCCATACAAACTCATCTATGCTTTTATCCACAGACCATAGTAGTTACAAAACACTCCTTTACCTTTCAGCTGTCTTGTTCTCTTGTTTCCTTGCGTCACTGACATTATATAACTAATACCAACTTCTATTTTATGTGAATAATATCAAAAGCTAGCAGTTCAGGGAGACCTGTGTACTGTTCTCTCTAAGGTTTATCCCCTGACCACAGTTAACAAAGCAGTTAAAAGTCACTTTATCAGGCAAATCCTTACTGAAGCACAAGCGGGAATCAGACAGTAGCGGAGTTGGTAGAGGGTTAGAATCAAATAGAAGAAACGTGTCTTCAACAAACATATCGCTTGACTCACACTACCTCGTGGTGGTCTCTCTCCTGTAAAATAACCTCTATGAGAACTCCCGGCTATGTTGCTAGTTTGACATATTAACATAAAAAAGGGAGTCCCAATCTCTTGACATCATGAGGATTTACCAAATTTGTCTGGCATGAATACAAAGATCATGAACTGAAGGAGATTAAACTGACAAAGAGTGCAACAAAACTTTTCCCCCAACACAAACATCAGATTATATGAAGAGTCTCACATTGTTAGGTCATCTAGTTTAGGTCGTATAGCAAGAACGAATTTTAAAAGCAATCTATTTTTGAATATCTATAAAACTGTCTTCCACGCTTTCCATATGTAGAAGATGAAGGACTGGACCTGTCTCCAAGAATGTATATTAACAGAATATAAACATGCATGGCATCAC
Organism: Rhea americana; assembly: GCF_003343005.1. Classification (NCBI taxonomy): domain Eukaryota; kingdom Metazoa; phylum Chordata; class Aves; order Rheiformes; family Rheidae; genus Rhea; species Rhea americana. The sequence goes on along the minus strand of NW_028185561.1, from coordinate 1,547,071 downwards.
TGAAGAAAATCTGCTTCTTTCTTTGCCAAATAACGTGGCTATGATAAAAAAAATCTCAAATAATACTTTTTTCCTACATCAAAAATTTTAATTTTCATGAATACTAATATAATGTCGATATTATGTTAATAACTCACTTTTTTTTTACCACTACTTTGTCCAGTTTTTGAATCTTTCTCATATTAATTTTAGGTACCTAGAACCTTTAATAATTAGTCTTAGACTAGAATAAATTGCCTTTGTCCCTCAAGACAATTAATAGGCACTCCTAAAATTTTTAACAGTTTCCATTTTTGTAAGGGTCTTAAAATTCCCGGCATGATTTTATAATTTAAATCGTATTTAATCTTCACTGAGAATTTTGCTCTTTAACCAGTTTGCTGCTTTAAAAAAATCATTGCAAATCCTCAGTTGGTATTAATACAACAGCTTACTGAAATCTGAGAAAAACCTTTTGGCTATTAGCCGCCTTTGGCTATGAAAAGTTTTCTTTGATAAAACAACTTTAGAAATACTTCCACAACTCTAATCCCAGTGAGTCATGTTTCCTCAAAGAAAAGAAAAAATCTTTCTTCCTGTACTAGAACAGGTCTCAGAAATAACTGTTAATATTTAAGTAAGCGCTATCTGAACAGCAAAGTACCTTTCACCTGAAGGCTTCATTTTGACCTGCTTCAAATCCAATCTTAAGTTCAGCAGAGTATTTTTTTTAAGCTAGCTACCACATCAGAGATAAGACTCTGAGATAAGATACTATTTTATATTCTAAATCATGAGAACTAATGTGCTCCAGAGGCAAAATCTTCACAGCAGGTGTAGAACACGGAGATCAAGGAAATCCTGCTAGCCAACATAAGGACAGAGCTTTTTACCAGCAGCTAAGTGAGGAGCAGTCTTTCCTGCTCCTTTGTACAGGGCTGGCTCCACTGTAGAATGCTTTTCACTATATGCAAAATGTTAAACTTGCTAATCTGCAGGCCTTTCTCCACTGGAACTTAGTACTTTAATCATCCAAATGTTCAAATATTACTTAACAGCATGGAAAAGTTCTGCCCCACAGCTTTCAAAACCCCGCTGTGCAAGAGATAGCATGCAGCTTCATTTCAGTTAGTCTCTTTTGTGTCAGAGGCTATACAAGTATACAGCATATAAATCTATAGTTAATAAGGAGATTTTGCATCCATCCAAAATCTTGCTTTCAGAGGGATACCTACTATACACTTCTCTAACTCACTGAAGTCAAAAACAGTCCACTGCCTTTGCCAGAGCTACTAAAAACAAAACTTCTGTGTTTCTATGTTAATACTACGTTTGAGATGCTCGTTGGCAACTTGTTCTATAAGGGAACTTAATGTAACAGAAGAGCGATTGACAGAGGTGGGTGCCATGAGGTTCAAAAACAATTTAGGACTCTGCGTGCTCCAGACAAACACATTCATGAACACTCCCAAGAAAGAGCAAAACAAAACCCATCACCACAGGAATATACTATAGTCAAGCACATGGTTTAAAAATCATGTCTAACAGTTAAGTACCAGGTTTGTTTAAAGTTTCAAACATGAAAAAGCCCTCTAGTGGCATAGGCATAATATGCTAATTCTCATGCAAGACTGGTCTCTGAGGAGGGAAATTTGCAAGTGTGATTCAAACAACTCAATAATATAAATAATAGGCAGCTTTAGGGAATCATACTATACATCACAGTAACAAAACTAACACACCTCATGTGTATTCATCAAAAGAAAATCAGACTTTAAGTCTTTAAAAGAACATAGTATTCAATTTGGCATCAGCTTGACAGAGATACAATTGTGAAGCAATTCACAGTAGTGGTTTTATGTTTAATGTGGGAGGAAAGAATATGCCTGAAGTCTCTTCACAAGAGAGACAATCAAGGTTGAGGTGCTTGTCTCCAAAAAGAGTTTATTATTAACTTCCTCCTCTTTTTGCATATCTTTAAGAAAAATAGTTTCTGGATTACATGGCAGGGAATGAAAACAAAACTGATAATATCCCTAAATCCCACCATGACTCAAGTTCCTGGTGAGTAGTAATCATCTTTTAATAAGCCCATTATGATAATAACGAGAAGTGACTGATGTCCTCTATGAGCTCTAAGAGTAAAATATCCATAAAAAAGCTTGACATCTATGGAAAAAAACAGCTATGGAACTCCAAATGTAATTGAAGAGCTTCTGTTAAACCCTGGCAGTAGCCCCAGATATTTGAGTTTCATTGTACTAAACATACTACAAGTCCATACAATGGGGCAAGCCCTGAAGCACATAGAGGTTAAATGGTGGGGAAGAAGGGAGTAATAGTGTGATGCCCAAAGAAAGAAAGAGAAACCCAAAGTAGAAAACCTTGTGCCCACAGAAAGCCAGGATAACATCCAGATGTGCCAAATATCAATCCAAAATGGGAAGTATAAAAATGCACTATGAAGTCTTTTTCCAAATCTTACTTTGTGAGTGTGATTGAATCTTCCATCATTAGCAGTGTGAAAGTAAATACCAGTGAGTTATTGGTAGACATATCCCATCTTTGTGCTACACGCATTGGTTTCATATGGTATCAAATATTTCTGTCTTTCCAGGAGAAAAAAGAACAAGTCAAATACAGAAATACAATATTTAAACTTCATTATATTACTATCTTTAAGGAAGTAACAAGAACATAAAAACAAGACGGATTGGGAGAATATTAGACTGAAGATTCCAGCACAATCCCATGCTTAAGAACATCTCAGATTTTTGGGGCAGACAGGCCACTCAGAGCTTCAAGCACCTCCTCTTCTACCATTAAAAGTCTTGAACAGCAAGTTACTTGTGTTCTCCCTCTGTCTGTCTCTCTCCTTCGTCTAAAGGATAACACGTAAATTCCCTTTGCTGCAAGCCAAGCTTAATGTTTGGGGATGTTTTGACTATGAAAGTTTTGACAAGCCTACCAAATGCTCACTTGAATTTCACTGTCAACAGTACTGCATTGAAATGAGAGCTTCTGCTTCAAAACGAGGTATGTGATTTTCTGAAGCACTGCTTGTACACCCCCATGCAGTGAGACAACTAGAAATAAATGTTTATCTGAAGAAACAATGTTTATGCAAATTTAAATGCCCCCCATCAGTATGTCTACATGCACATAATAAGCATATTTCAGCTAGCACCAAGCTGATAAATACACACAGCATTAATTTATATCCCCAAAATTGCATCATCATGGCGCTGAACCTGACTTATTAGCCATGTCTCCTACTAAGGCTCATTAGTCCTCACTCAGGACCAGACCAGCATGGCTGTAGTGTTTCCTTGTCCCAGACGTAACTCACTCCACACCTAACAGTCAATGCACTCCGCAACATTAGATGCTAATCTCTAGCATGTAAAAATACTACAGCAGATAGTAAAGCCCACCAGTGAAGCCAGTCAGTTCTTACAGGACTGGAACCTTCCAGTACAAAGACAGTTCACACACAAAGCAGCTGTCTTTGGCAAGGGTCATGGAAAACAGCTCCTGAAAATAAACAGACAGAGGCATCGAGGCACATAACGCCTAGATCTAGGTTCTACTCGCAGCTATAAACACTGACTTACAAAGCCCTGGTTGACTTCCAGTATGAGCTTCCAGTCATGTCTACGCAGGCCACGAAGGAAAGAATGATTTCAAGTACCGGTGGGCTTCAGCTCCTAGCTCTGCCATGGACTACTTGGGCAAGACGCTTCTACTCTGCCTCAATTCCACACAGTCTGCTCCAATGGTATGACAGTGGGCGAGTCCCACAGAAAAGCCTAATATTAGGCTTAGTCAGACACATTGTGACTTGAAATCATTTCGTCCTGTAGTTCGAAGCTGACTTGCTGAAGTTGCATGCTGAATGAAGGAGGTTAGATAGATCTTTATCTTTTCCCCAATCAAATAATTTTTTTCTTATGGTTTCATTTTTAAATTAGGGCAATTTTAAACCATGACTTTCACTCGGTAGCTTTAGTTCATTTCCAGCCTCCTGTTACTTTCCTTTGCCCCATCTTTCTCAAAATTTGTCATGATTTTTACTATGATTAAATTTATTTAGTGTTTCACCTATCACTTGTTTATTGTCTGACTCACTTGCTCTCTTCACTGCTGTTTTTTTTAACTCAAAGCACACATTGTACTTCCCAGATTTAGCAATCTTTTCTCAATCTTTCTTGGCTGTTGTCTAGTATTTGCTTATGAATGGTTTTCATGAGCTCTCTATCAGCCTTGGAAACCTTTGAGTATGCTAACTTGAAAAGGAAAGGAAGTCATTACAACATGGCTCATCAGCTTCTCAGTCAAGCAACAGGCTTTGCACTCCCACCCCCCTAATTTTCAGCATGCAATTTCAGCAATTTCTTTTATGAGACAAAATGCAAGATTTGAAAATATTAAAAAAAAAAACCTCACACAGATGAAATCATGGAAAACAAGAATAAGTACAAATCAGGTCTCAGTGCAAGAGTGTATCAGTGGATTCTGTAACCAGCAATACCCCAGCTGAATACAGAATACGTCTTAAGAACTGACGGAACTCTCTGCTCTTGCAAACAAATACTTCAAACTTCTACATCTATTATTGACATATATGTTGACCTCTAGTTCTTAACAAGGGCTTAACAAGTCCAGAAGATTGCATGTGAACTGTTCATATAAGTTATATCTTTATTAGCTCAAGATCATTGATTTTCTATCATGGTTGAATGATTTCTGGTTGGTTAAGCAGGTAGAACATGGTCTTATTTGTATGCAATAAACATGTGGACATACGCTTAACTGTCCTTAGTCTTCTCCTCATGGAAGATGAATGTTACTCTGTGTGGGTCTAAGCTCTAACAAGAGCAGAAGACAACAATAAAATTATGAAGTAAATATAAAATATACCTTTGAAGCAGAGTTGTGTAAGTTTCTGAAACACTGGCATAATCTAAGTAAGCACTAATGCTTCTGGAAGTGGTTCATCCTAATCCTATGTTTAGCTAACTAGTCTGAATGGTTCCTTTAGGTTTGCTCTACAGGTAAAAGGGGAGGGACACATGGGACAGATTGTAGACAGAATATCTTGCTTGGCAATTAGGTGAATCATTCTCTGCAGGTGTGGTTTTCCTTCCTTTCACCCAAGACTATAAGGAAAGGTTAGCTGCACATGTTAGCCCTGACTTTGAGCTAGTTAAGAAAGATGAATCATGCTTCTCACCTTTGTCACCACTAGCTACACATAAAGGGAGAATACTTTTTCTTTCATTGATAATTTTTTTAAGCCAGAAGTTGTGGCAGAGCAACACTAACAGGTGGCATGGGGGAAGAAAAACCTCCATTTCCTTCAACATGTTTAAGCATGAGGATTGTCCCAATGTTTGTAGATTCATACACAAACATTTTCTCTCCAATTAACAGTAAAACAAGCAGTTGTCCACTTGTCTGCTCGCTGAGGATGATTATCTATCAACCAAGTTAATGGATGGTGTCCTATCATGTAGCAATAGCAGATTTACAAATGTTAACTGTTGGAAATAACTATGACATACAATTTATAATAAATAACATCTTCAGGACAGTCTGAAAACTAGCTGAAGAAAAGGTTGTGCATTTCCTGGCATTCAGTATATTTTAACTATTTGTACCTTTTCTTGCCAACCTCCCATCTCTTTGTCCAGACTCATCTGTTCTGTGCTTACCCTTTTTTTCCTGTGTAGAACATTGAAACGTTGTAGAAGATAGATGGGAAGATGGAAATCGGAAGCAATAGCAGTCAGTGCCAGGGAAACATTGATCTATTCCAAACTAAGGCTTACCTTGTCACTGAAGGTTCCCTAAGGAACAGACTGCTAGAACTCTTTCACTTCAGTCTGGCAAGACTAAATAAGCAAATTTTCAATAGCACATGCTGTAGATTTATGGTCACTTTGAGGAAAAAAAACATTCAATGTGAAAAAGGACAGAAGAAATTAGCTAAAAGAAAACTTGTCGATCTCACTAGGCAGCAGCAGATCAAAGGCTGGTTTATTAAATCATGCTGCACAGCAGATATGGCAATTTAAATATAAATATCAAGTTGGCATTTCTTGGACAGAACTAGCAGCAATACCTGCCAAGTAATTTTATTTACCAGATGTTTTAGAAAGTGACTTCACATGCAAGGAATAAAACCCACATCAGAGACCAAAATGAGAATAGGTGCATAATAACAGTGAAAGCTGTAATAGGGGGTTACAGAGGCAAAGAGCAATGTAAACATGCTCTTGGCACATTACGTTAAGGACCTCAGTGAGAGAGATGAACACAACAGAGATATGTGCTGGAATAAATATAAAATAGCTTTTCAGAAGGTGCAACTACTCTGCAGAGTAAATCAAGACATTTGAATTTTAGCCTCTTGAAGAGGCACAAATGCTGATTAAACGAGCTGAAGAACAACTACAGGTAGTGAGAATACACAAATGTTATATTCATCTCAAACTGCCAGGCTCTTTTAATAGATCTAGGTTTCTTGACAGCGGCAATAAAACAGAACATCCAAGATTAGATTTGAAAGTAAGGTGAAACATTACACAAAGAAACCCTCCATCTCTCTGGCAAGCATATTTTGCCAGTGACTGTGGCCCTAGATTGCTTACTACCTCTTACGCAGTTGAACATATCGTATACTACGATCTTATTGCACTAGCAGAGACTCCATTTTAAAAGATGATGTAGAAGAGCCCCCTTTTTTCTATATATTCATTTATATAGAGGAAAAATCCTCTATATACAGTTAGATCCTTGCACCTACCTGCTGGTAAAGCTGAAATGAAGTCTGTACCTGCTGATGGCTCCTCCCTGAGCTTCCTGCACACACTCAGGATTATGCTTTGCAATGCTCCTTAGGATGACAGTAGTTGCCCACCCCACCTCCCCACCCCCCAAAAATCATTTTAAGCCTATACTTCCTAATATTATGCTTGTAATCATTAGTTCCTTTTGGTCCGTGAAATAAGGCTTAAATTATGCAGCCCTGGCAGTGTAATTACATGTAATCACAGGTAGTTACATGGCTTTGCAGTACAGAACAGATTGCTTTTCCAGATAAGATATTTTTTTTGTTAAAAATTAGTTTTGGAGATTTGTTTTTAATAACAACCTAGACTTTAAAAAATGCTGTTCTTACATAAGAAAAGCAGAGGAGACTTCAAACAAATAGTAATCTGATTAAATTCTGTCATACCAAAAAAAATTTTCCACAATGGGAAAAAGAGGAAGAGAAGGCATCTATTTATTTACATTCACCAAAACATGCACTTGGAGGCCCTGATGGAGGTGCTATAATATTCAGGGCCTGACCTCAAGCTCATTGATACTAAAGGAAAAAAAAGAATCTAATGTTTTGCACCTTGGAGTCACTCACAGATTTTGTGCAGAGACAGTATAGTATTTCATGCCATTTTCACTTTATTTTTCAAACACTTCTTAGGCCATCACATTCCCATCTCTAAATACTTTGTGAACATCTCAACAAAATAATAGCCAATGATCAAAATGTTTGCATTTGTCTCAGTTTTTTGCTAGAAAAAATGCCAAGCTAACCAGAGAAATGCTCTGAGGCATATTGAAACTGGGGTTTATATTAGGTTTGCAATTTCCTCAACACTTGTATTTACTCATTACATATCACCATTCTTTCATTGTAATCAAGGCTGTGGTGTAGGAAGAAGAAAGTAGGAATATGGTATTTGTTGCCCTTCCCCTCCACTAGCACATGAAGTCATGCCAAACTAATAACAAGACAGCAGGAAATATTTGCAAGTGCACATTTTCAGAAGTGGTAGACACAGAAGAGCCTGAGCCAAATTCAGAGAAGTGCACTGCAGCTCTCAACATTGCATTATTTTACCTTTATGTACCAACCAGGCTGGTGAAAATCCCAGTCCCAGCACAGACGCCTAAGGTTCTTCATACAGCCACGTGTTTCTCYAAAAGGATTCACCAAAATCATTGTGCTCAGCAGGAAATGCGTTGATAGTGCCATGGAGACACATTGAGGCAGCCCCTCTCAGAAAGGCACCAAAAGATGAATAACGTAAGGGAACACCACCTCCCCTAAGGAATCACGAACACGGTGCCTCACCTGAACTTCGCTCCCCACAGTCGCGGGGCAGAAGCCACATTTGAACTTTTTAATTTTAACTTTAAGGTCACAGGTTAGCCGCTGTTGTCCTACAGCTTGGCGGTCACAGCTGCTCTGAGAACGAGCATATGCTAATCCCATTCCTTCACAAGCGGAAGGGACTGATTGACATCCACCCACATGTAAGGATGGTGCGCTGCACTCTAGTGGCCAATAGATTTATCACCCTGAAGAAGCAGCATTTTGAAACTAAGCAGTTCCACATGTACTAGGATAGGCATGACCATAGGGTCAGCCAGAAGTAGTTTTTTCCAGTGCCGAAGACTTCACATTCTCGTTGGTAATGTCACCATCACCAAAACAATTTTCAGTCTCGCAACACACAAGCCAGGACAAGAAAGGAGAGTTCACTCAACCTTTTTTTTCAGTCAGAAGCATCATTTTTAGGTCCAAAGGGATGTACGACTAGTGGATATAGATGTATGCTAAGCTAATTATACCTGCTTTCTTTTCCAGGAATCTGAAGCTAAGGTATCTGCTGAAGTACAAAGTGTTTTCCTTCTGAAAACATTGCCAGAGAAGAAATATGGGCCAGCCTCACCTTCCATCATACAGAGCAACGGGCACAATAGCTGCTCTAGCAAAAGTCTTGACCAACCTGTATCTCCAGCACAAGCAGGACAGGCAACATTGTTCACTAGCAACAGCATCAGCTATCTTCCTGTGGGCTAACAGAAACAAACTTTAACAAGTCTAGGGGAAAAGCTTCCTCCACAACAGGGCTGTCTTCAAGGATCCCCTTCCCAAAAGGCTGAGCCATCTTCCTATTGAAATCTTTGTCTAGGGACTGATTCTTAAGATGTGCAACTTCACTGACAGAATAGCAATTTTCACTCTGCATGCTGCCAAAGGGTCCTTTCATCCCAATTTATTCTTGCATCCTGGCAAAGTTCACCAGTATCTGCTGTGCAAGGGACCACCAGCAATTTTCTGTTTTCTGAGAACCGGATAGGTGATTTGAGGAGGCAAGTATAAGACAGCTGAAGTAGCTTCATTAAACAAAGATCAGAGGTGGGCAGAAGGTTAGGCCTGGGGATGAAACAGGAATGTCCTGCCAGTATTGCTGTTTGTGCCCTCATGTAAGAGCACCGTGGACAGAAAACCCATGCAGAGTAGGGTTCAACCATTGCTCTCCTAAAGACTCAGAGTTTGAGCCTCAGCCTAAGTAACGAGGGGATTTTCTACAGCTGCAGGATCGTGTACCTCCCAGGTGTAATAGGAAAGGTACAAGTCCTCTGCCTTACTGCTAGACTGATCCTTCATGAGGCACACGCTCATCTATCAATAAGCACATGTTGAGAAGTTCTCCTACATAGCCCCTCTTTCCCAGGTCTTGTTCTGTCAGCTCCTTTTCTTGTGTTCAGGTTCTGTGCATGTCCCCAAACTCAATTCATAAGTTTTCTTGCTGTGCTCAAAATTAGATAAACTCAGAATGGCTCTACCAAGGAGACTCTACTGCATAAAAATGTATATAGTCATTATTTATTATCTTGGGTTTCATGGTACATAATTTAAAGGAATATACATTCTGAACTTACCTGACACACTTGTGAATGCATAAAATTTATTTGCAAACACTACTACAATATTGGTCTACTTGAAAGAGGAAATAAAAGCAAACATACTTTCCTTTAGGCAGTTGGTTGAACTGCTAGAAACACTGCATGTCATTAGAAATACAACTGTGCATGGAGTAGAGACAAAAGTTGTGTTATGTGCCTCTTTTTGTAGGATTATTCCCACCTGAGGCATACTCTGATCTCAGCAGTGCCCATATTACAGAAAATAAGTGTTGTTCCGGGTGCTGTACAAACCACACATGACACACCGGCTATATTCTCTGTTACGATGAGCTATTTCATTACAGTGGTAACTATCCAGTTATTACAGGACTAGAGTAGCAAACCACTTTTGTAATTATTTCTTAATTTCCTCATGCTCAAGGAAACTCTGCTTATAAGACTACATATACTTAGGCTCTGAGGACTATAGATATTCTCTCTACTACTGAACCTCTATATAGCCATGACTGCAAAAGCAAAAAAGCCTGTGCAAGAAACACACATCCCACATGCATCCCCCCAGCATCTGCACATGCTATCAGAAGGGATCTCTGTTACATGCACTGGCATGGCTATATGCATTTTCCAGGTTTATGGCAGCAAGCTGGTATCAGGGTTGGATTATAGAAATCAACGCTGAGGATCAAAGCCAGCTACCTTCAAAAAGCTCTTGTATGTACAGTCTGCCTATCAAATCAGACATCTCACCATCTTGCTCTGATATACGTTTTGGCTTTCCATTACATTCTATGCTAGTATAATCAAAGCTGGCCAAGTATTTTTGCTTGTGGCTTTCAGTGTAACAACTATGATAAAAGGATACCACAAAACCAGCCACCACAAATCAATACAGACAAAAGGACTAGCATTAAGTCTGATACCTGCTTTTGCTGGAGGACACCTTGGGCTATGAAAGTAGGGTCCATCACAAGTTTTCTCCACGTATCATTTTTAGTTCGAGCATTCTTAATCATTTTTAATCATCTTCAGCTCACAGTATAAAAATTTCACTATTTTTTCAGCTGCCCTGAAGAATAGACAAAATTAGAATTTCTAATTGAAAAATAAGCAATTATGCACAAGTATAATGGGCTTTCTTCACTTCCTACAGAGAATAAAAAGGGAGAGGAGACACACACTCAATTTTTCTTTGCAGTTACTTTGGAATAGTCATAAAAATCAGGAAGAGACTATATAAGTTTGGTTGCTACTTAAATATGTGATAACAAAACTTTTATTACTTACAAATGTTAAAAAAAATCCCAATCCACTGTGCTATCAAAAGCTCTTTAGTAGGTATGCTGACACATTTTATCATAAACTTATT
>NW_028185561.1:1491839-1535985 GCF_003343005.1 Rhea americana | reverse complement strand
GTGTTCACCAGGGTTAATTGCATCTTCATTATAAGGCCTTACCAAGAGAAACTGGTAAGCCTTTCCTTTACACACACAAGGCTTCACATTCTTACACAACAGACTTTTTTCCCTCTTTAATCTTAACAAGGCATGGTTTGTTGGGAGATACTGTTTCTTCTATTAGAAGAACTGAGATAGCTAGAAAAAAAATGAGGGTACACAAGCTTTATGTTTCAAATAGGAGACTTTAAGTTGAAATTTGAAACAGTTGGTCCAAGTTATGCTCATCAGTTAGGCACTTTAGGAAAGTAGGTACTGTTGAGCAGAGGAGCACACTAACAAGCAGAGAGGTAAGAACACTGTTAGTCACAGGGGACAGAGAAATACACAGGTACTCAGTGCCGTGGAACATAAAAGCTATGTTCATGATCGTTAAGTGGTTGGAGCTTTTAAGTTGTATGGAGTAAATATAGAAAGACATTTTCTGACAACAACACTGATAAGCTAAACTAGAGATTAGTCTGACTGGACAATGTGGTATCCAGCAGAAAATGGTAAATTATTTGACCCAAATTCCCTTCCTCCTTTGTCCTTTTCACTATTTGTGGTTCTTCAGGACACCATTGCGAATGCCTGACCAAAGATTCTGCAGCTGATTTTTTTTTTTTTTTTTTTTTTATCTCAAATACCAACAAGTAAAGAGAGAAAATCCTAATGTGAGTAGAGCACCATGGTCCTACAAAGAGAGGAGAAAAAGTAAACTCTTTCCCCCTCAAAGGGGATTGATACCATTCCAAAACCACAGGGACTGCAGAGTCATTCCAGTCTGCTTCCTCTCCCAGGCTGGACATAAAACACTTTCAACAACTCATTTACTCAATTAATTTACTTAATTGGCTTTTACCCAATTAAGAGAATTCAGTCCTGTATATGTGAGGAGACAAGAACGGCTTCTACTGAAGTTTTAAGATTTTGTCACTTAACATTAGCTAAATAATATAATTTGTAAAAGATCCCCTCTCCCAGATTGTCCCTGTGAGAGCCTAGGATGCGAGTTCAAAAGGCCATCAAAGCCTCATATGCTTACATTTAAAACAACTAATTCTTCTTAAAATGTTAGTAAAATGCCTGATAAAAGCTTGATAACTACTTCCTCATCAACCAAGATAAATTCCAGAACAAGCTTATTCCAGACATAAGGTTAGAAATGATAATTTGCATCACACAGAACACTATGCAACAAAGTAACTGAGAAACCAAAGCTGAATATAACCAAACGGCCACCAGTAACAAGCATCTTAAAAAGCCTAGGTTTTTTATTTTTATTCCTACTGCTGTCCGGTAGAAATAAAACCCAACCTAGTCATAGTGGCCTGCTTTCAAATTTAAATATCATCTTCTCCCTTTGGGGAAGGAATTAGGGGAAGACTCTATTTTCAGTGATAACACTGAAAATCCACTAGATCTGCTCTTTTCGAAGATTAAGAGGTTTGCTTAAACTAGAGTATGTGATGGACCAGACATCTGCCGCATCAACTTGCCTCCTATGGAAGTACACTGCGCTTGCTCCGTAAGCACTGAACCACGGCCCTTGAGACTGCAAGGCACTTGTCCTTACACAACGGACCACGGTTCAGAAGATACAAGTGGAGACGAAAGGCTTGCAGAAGCATTTTGCAGTGCCCATCTTTATTGTATCCACAAAATCCAAAGGCAGCGTTTACCGTGCCAGTACGTCTCCCGTTAAGAATCGGAAAGGAGTCAAAGCAGCCTCCGCAGATCTGCATCACTTCCAGGCTGCATGCTTGTGATGGCTGTTCAAGTGCCTACCTGTTTCTCAAGACGAGGGCATATCAGTATTTTGTCAAATCGTGAAGCTGTGCTGTCAAATTTCCTGCAGTCTGTGAAAAGAACAACTGGGAAGTTGTTAAATTACTGAAGGTGATGCTGCTCCTCACTAGCTTCAAAGTATGTGGAGGAATCTCTGCATAGAAGTCCTACTACCCAGGAAATTCGTGATTTAAGACTTCATTATTGAATATGCTCTACAGAGAAATAATTTCACAGGATTTTCTGCACAGAAAAAGAACACTGGTCATTTAGCAAGTGTGCTAGAGAAGTCCTGTTAACAGACTTATTTTTCCTAGGAGAAATTGCATAGAATCTTGACAGGACTGTAGCTGGATTTTAGCAGGTAATTTCAACACTTTTATGGACATTAACATGCTACTATAATATAATCTCTTCTGCTGTTAATCATTTATCTTGTTGAAAGGCTAAGGGCAGTGGACAGGAAAAAACCACCTGACTTAAAACTCTCAGTGATTGTGGGTTTTAGGAACGAAGCTCCTCTCTTTCAAACAGTCTGAGCTATCACAGTCATTGTAAGCACTTTTGAATAGTAGTTCAAACTCCCACAGACGTAGGAGATATCTGTTCCTTAAGACACAAATGGCAGGTACTAAAGCCAGTAGGCACTGAGGCACTCGGCTGCCACTCATGCCGCTGGAAATTAGTCTTTGCCCCCACACTCAGGCACCTACCTTCAGGCTCCTAAGTTTTCAAAATCTTGTCTAATAAATTTCAAGCATCACTGAAAAACTCATCCTCCCCCAGCCCTGTACCCTCGTTATGTTACAGCATCTTTTCTCCCCCTTGATCTCCCCCAATCTGTTCACACTTAGAGCTGTCAGTCCACGTATCTCTTATTTCCCCCTTTGAGCATGCATCTGAGCAGCACCTTCCTGGCTTCTCCTGCACACTCCACCACTAAGGGGAGCAGTTTCACTGTTTTCACTGGAACAGCTGGCTCCTCTGGAAAGTGGTTTGTCTCCCCCTTTCCTTCACTGGAGCTGATGCTCAAAATTTTACTTTACATTCCTCCATACCACCCTATGTTTGGCCTTAAAACAGTGTTTTGTGATGTGTGATGCCACACCTGGGTTACAGGCAGTGAGTCTACAATCACAACTCACTACCTGGAGCAGCAACTGAAAATTTAGGATGGACTCACCTTACATCTCCTGCTCTGAGGACACTGTACTCAGACTATTAGGTCAAGATGAACACATGTGAAAGCAGTAAAGGCAGAAAGTCAAGTAGGTCTGCCTCTATCTTCCAGTAGTGAGCTGTTCAACCAGTTTAGGAACTTTCTTGCACATTTAGAGGGAACGAGCAAGACAATTCTGACTCCACAGAAGAGAGCTAGTATCATACTGTGCTTTAACACACACACCTGATTTTAAATATACAGAACCAAAAAAGCATGACAGTCTAGTCAATTTGACAGAGGCAGAACCTTCACGCTGTGCAAGACTCCTCCATCTCTTTCCTCCAGCTCCCCCTGCCCTTTCCCTCCAGGTCCATATGTATCTATCTTCCACAAGTGAATCAAACTTCTTGTTTTACTTGCTTTTAAATTTACTATGACCAGACCTTCCTCTTGTCATCTCATTGCATTTTAAGTGGGTTCTTTACTTCAGACAGGAGAAAATGCTTCCAATTGGGCCTTGCAGGGACAGACACAGACAGGCTTGCCAGCACATACATCTCAATTAAAATACCTGCAGGCTGGTTCAAAACAAAACACAAACTCTTTTAAACCTCTACAAGCCAAACCATCAATAAAACAGAATGAATAAATCTATCGGGAAGTTACAAAGCACGACAGGCTAGCACTCCTTCGTGATTAAATGCGTAAGGACGTGTGAGCTGGGGCTTGGGGAGTATTTTGTCATTTTAATGTTTAAAACCATTACAGGCATCCTAGGGAACTCTTCACTCCCCTATGAGGCACGCAGCTCTGGGTAAAGTATGAAGCAACACAGTGTGAATTACTGGCCAGCATTGGCTCAACAATTTTATGTGCCCATCACACTCCTACCTGTTGCCACAGCAACTCAGCACGTCCAATTTGTTTGAAGACACTTATCTGTCTCCATAGGAACAAAACATCCAAGCTTGTGTTGAAACTTGAGCTTGCTAAAACATGAAATTGTGCCAATAAAAGGAAAACTATAGGACGAAAATCAGACAGTTAATTAAGAGGAGACTCTGTATTAAATATGCATACGACTCCGTGGAAAGACAACCAGGGAATATTTACTATGTAAATTTGGACTGACTGGAATGTTAAGTCTTTGATCACAAATGCTAAGACAGCTCCATTGAAGCATGAAGTGAGTATTTTTTTCCTCAGTTATTGACAAATTAAATATTTACAATATCTGATCAAGAAGTTGAAATGCAAATAAGGAGGGCTTTTTTTTTTTCCTTCCTAGTGCTAGTTTCTCCACACGTTCACCCTACCAACCTACGAAAGTCACTTCGCCTCTGAGTAGATTTACATACCTACACAAAGGAAAAAATTATTCTTTCTAGTTGATTGAATTTTGTGAAACCAGTTATGTTAGTAAGACTTATTCAAGTAAGACTAGGAAAACTATAAATTGTTGATTCTTTAATAATATATTTAAATTTCTCCTTTTTAATAAGAAATACACGAGAAAAAAAAAACCATCTTGACGATGGTCACCAAAAAAAAGCTTCAAAGCCTAGCCTGACTTATCTCAAAGCATTGTGCAAGTGTGGTCACAGAGACACAAAGGAGATGCATCTAGACAACACTTCACCTGCTATAAGGAGGCATCCCATCCACTTGTTTAAGCAACAGATTATAGATATTTTTGGAAAATTATTCTGTCAAAGATAGCAAAATGTGATGTGCATTGTTAAACGTGCTGATTAACAACCTATGGTTTGTTCCTGCTACAGAAGTGATCAGATTGTACCTAAAGAAAACATTTACAAGCAATCAATAGAAACTATTCCTGCTGAAATGGTCACATAACTATTTAAAAGACTGTCTTTGGTCTTAAGATATTTAGAGATATTTTCTATGTGTTTGATATAATCAACAGCAATGAGTTATGCATGTTCTGGAGTGCTCAGACAACAAGAATTGAGGAGAACTGGTTCTAAGTATCTCATCTGATCCAGCTGAAGACATTCCTGCAAAGATCATCGCAACAGAAACTGCTGTCACCACCCAATCCTGTTTGGGAGATCCAGTTCCCACACAAGCATTACCCTATGCCAAGTTCTCAATAAATTAGTTTCTTAAAAAACAAACAAACAAACAAACAAAAAAACACTACCCACACTGCCCTGTGATCCCAGCCACATGTACTTGGCTTCTCTTGCGTCAGCCTTGACACTCATCTCACTCCTCTAGGCAAGCTGATTCAACTCAAACTAGCAAGACTAATCCCCCAAAAAGAAACAATCAAAAACGCACTAGTTTAAGAAGCTGAACCATCTCCAAAGCATCGAGCAGAGTTGATCACACTTTCAGGGAGAGGCACAGGGGACAGCACCACCTCTTTTAACGACAGCTAGCTATTAGATCAGCTCAGCTATCTTGACTAAATGCAGACAGCTCATCTGTTGCCGCTAAATGACATGGTTTCCTACCAACAGTCATCTTTGTTTTGATCCAAGTACTAGTCCGAGATGCACACAATGTACCCATCACTGTTTAATTAAGAGAATACTGTTCAGCTGAGTCCAGTGACCCACTAATATGGTTCCCTCCTCTTCGTTGGTTTCTAATGCATGAATATATAGTTTTATATAAAGTAAGCTAGCACATTTTCCAGCTATCTTGTTACAGTCTCTGTAAGCTTTCACCTGCAGTCTCCCAGTTCAGGTCTGTTTGAACTTATTTTTGAAAAAACCTTTCATCAATATTTTGTAATTTTTAATGTATACATTCTTGTACTAATGTACAGTACTTATTCTATTACTTTATACATATAGAGAAGAACATGACTTAAATTATGAACAATTTTTTCCAAAAATTTCCCTAGAGTTAACCTTCTATTAACTACTTCTACCTCTAAAAGCCATTATTTTTTATATATATATATATACATATAATATATACATATATATATAGTCTTGATTTATTTGTATAAAAATCACACATATACAAAGCAACAACAGACACAGCACTGAATAGCCAGAGCTCTAAATTGTAACAATTCCTTTTTTTCATGGCACATTAGCAAATGTAATTTTCCTAAGTAGGCTAACTACCATACCATAAGTGAAAAGATGTTATTAAAAAAAAAATACATTCTGCACTCTCTGGACACAAGTATCCAAATTTACAGATGTTGTCCAGTAATTCAATAAGATTTTTTTTTTTAACTTATGAGAAGTACATATATTACAACAGCATTGAAACTATCACAGCAATAGCTATATGCTTCAAGAAAAAAAAAGCAGCTCTCTACTGCTATTGTAAGTCTTTCTTACTGCAAAACAGATTAATTCTGTAAAGATGTGGAAAAGTATGGTAAATGGAAAAAAAATGTGATCTTCAACACATTATGAGTAGGTTATACCCGGGAACTCAGTTTCATACAGAGTCTTATTACAGATTAACAGGAACTGCTATCAAGAATAAAATAAGATTTTGAATAAATTTATAGAATCAAAGAAAAACTTAAGTGCAAAGTGACCTCAGCAGAGGCAGCTATGGTATCAGACCAGGTTACTCAGAGCTGTATCCAGTTAGATCTTGAAAACTCTCAGGGTTAAGGGCACATGACCTCTCCAGGCAGGCTGTTCCACCCAATAGTTCATCAAAATACTGTTCAAGAAGAGAAGTTTTTGAAGAATTCATATGAAGATTTGGAGTACTTCATTTCTCAAGAATGTTTTATGAAAGTCACAGAAGCCATTTTGCAGAAGTGTCTTATAAAACACGAGCTCAAACAGTAAAAAAAAACAACTGCAAGACTGTGTCTTTGATCACACAGCTGGCTATAAAGAAGGTTAATTACAGCAGAAAACCAGACTGTCAGTAACTCAACTTCAACAGCCACATAAGGCTGTGACACTACTAAACGGAGTCAGGCAGACCATGCCCAAAAAACATTTTCATTTGCTCATAAAAATTAATCTTTATTTTAGAAGTTTAGACCAATGCCAATTGCTTTAGGAATTTGTTATAACCTAAAATTATAATCTAAACCAAGTCTTTCAAGTATTAGGACAATAGGTTGTAAGTAAAATTTAAAGTTACAGTTCAGCCACTTTGAACATATAATATCATACCTATATTAGAAAGCTGAAATAATGTCAAATGGCCATTTGTTGCTAAGATACTATGTGCAAAGCAAGTTATGAGTAATATCAAGTCTATTCCAAATTACAAAGAAAATCAGAGGCTTTTGGAGGTATAATAATCAGTCCTAAATTACATCTTAAAAATTCTCACAAAGTGCCTGAAGTTTTTGAGAACCCACCTTGGAGGAAACAATCAAATCAGTAATTATCTTACCAAAAAGTCCATTTCACAGCTTGAAAGAGAACATCCTTGCACTTAACTCCTCTACAAAGGTCAATTTATGACTGCTCACAACTACATGCTTGTATGCAACCCCTCTGCCTACCACTCCTACAGCAAACTATCTCAGCATCTTGGCTTAAGCTGCTGAAGAAGGTAGGTTTGAGTGAGCCTGGACCAAATCCCCTTTAACTCCACAATTTAACAGCCAGAGGATGTCCTAAAATGTGAGAGATTTAGTTCCAACAACAGCATACATTTGAAGAGTGTCAAAATGGCATCTTTCACCCATCTGGACATGACCTGGCCACTGGGTTATAGGTGGAATAGAGCATTTTCCGCCCTTCTCATGCAACTGCATCACATCACAAAAGGATGCAAAAATATGTAAATGAATAAAAACTTGGTCAGAAAGGAGGTATCCAAATTTTAAGAAAATAGTTGATCTGTATTTCAATCCTTATGAAAAGATGCTTAAGTAGATGTTTTCCCAGTTGAAAATATAGAAAACCAGGATTAAAGAGGATTTCAAGTAGTTTGGAACGTCTACCATCACTTTTAGGATATGACCCTTGACAAGACCAGAGCAATGAATTCTGTAGGTGGAATTGAAACTCAAGGCAATTCTCCTTTTTCAACCCATCCAGTTGTAAGAATCACATTACAGACCTATCTGCAAGAGAAGAGAAAGAGTGGAATAAGACTGGCACAGATTTTCCTCACTCTTCCAGAACACCATTTTATGAGATAGTAGGTTCATTCAGAATAGTTTCTGAGAAGTCCCATTCAAATTCTGATTAAATACGCAGACTTCACGAGTTTAATTCCCACATACTTGTGTGGTAGGATTTGTTTGGTTTTGTCTTTAAATTGCAAGATCAGGATGTAGTCTGAACAGCACAGAATGTTTTCCCAGGATATTAGTAATGTATCTTCTTGTGAGGGAGAAGAAAGAAATTGTTTATTTCAACAGCTTGTAATATGAGCCACTGCTGGTAAGAGGTCGCTGACACAAGCACAAAATTTAGCATTATTTATAGGAGTTCCATAGTTTTGTAATACAGGGATTCTTCCAGAAGAACAGTGAAGTACTGGTATGATAAAAGATATATCTGCATAGAGGTTCCTGTGTCTTCCCAAACAAATTAATTTTGCTCAGAAAGATTCCTGAGAGGAGACAATAGTGCAAAGTTTTCTGCCTTACTATGTAATGAGTCTCCTCCAGAGCACAGCTGCAACTACTGATGCACTGAAATAAGCAAACATTGTATAGATAAAACACTATAATTTTTTTAGTTACTGTAGACCTACTGAATGATTGCACTCTTCAAATTCCTTATGCTTACTGGCTGGTGTTATTATGGATGGTTTTGTAGAAACAATTCTCTCTTAATGAGCATACAAATACCCTCCTGAGCAACAGCAGAGAAATGATCAACACCACCACTTCATATTGGTTCCTCTCAGCCTGCTGAATCTTTGAACATATGAGTATTCCAGAACTAGAACTGGTGTATTTTCAAATTGAATTTTCCTGCAGAAAACCAAAAGGGAGAAGGTGGTGGTGGTGGGGGGAGTCTTCCTTACTTTGAAAAACAAAAAAAGGTTTGTTTCTTGGTGAACTAGCATCCAGAGATAGCACAGGGCAACAACTCAAGTGAACGTTAATTCATGAGAACCTGATATTAACCAGGTGCTTAGTAAAAAGCAGTATAGAGGAGTATTTTTCTGATGTCATCTTCCATTTTTAGTTCCATTCCCTAGGAAAATGTAGCTCGCTGGTCAATCTCTCTGCACAGCACATGAGAGCCTATTCCCTCTCTCCTCTTCCCACCCAGTAATTCTGAATCTGCAGGCCAGGTTCAACAGAACACGCATGGCCTATGATTTTGATGATCAGAGGCTCACTGTAAAAATCAACTTAACCAGCTGAAAGCTTATGGGAAGATCTATTAAGTTTCATCAAGGCAAGTCAATGAAATAATGCTGAAGTGTTGAAAGATATCTACTGAGCAAACAAAAAAAAATCCCTCCAGCCTTTTGTGAAACAAGCACGTTACACTTCCAGAGATGTGTACGTTCTTAGAACTTATGCCAGAGGCAGACAAGCTAGCGAGGGAACCACTAGCTACAAACATTGGCTACATACTTCTAACTTCCAGAAAATTTCTGAGAATTGATCTTTTCCTCTGTAACAAAAAATCATGGGAATACAACCACCTGAATTTGCAAGATCACCTAAGGCATTTGTTGCAAAAGATGTCATCCAACACAATCTTAAGCACAGGTACACAAAAAATGCCACTTCAACAAACAACTGAAAATTAAATTAAGTCACTTAGTCTAATTAAGGATCATAACCTGTGTGACACTCTTAAAATACCAGGGAGCATCTGAAGCTCTGCAAAAGAATACTAGCTCTGTGTGAATCAGAGCAGATAATCTGGCAAGTCTTTACATTAATAAAGTCAAACAGAAGTCATTCAGCCCCCATTCTTCCTTCTCTAAAGAAGAGAAACAACACTCACTCACAATTTAATGGTCAAGGTATTTCATCTCCTAGGATCATCAGCTTTTTTCTCTCCCACAGAGGAATGGGATCACCCACAGCACACTGACTCACATGACAACTTGATGTTGATCATGGATAATCTCATGCCAGAATCCCCAGCCTCTCTCCCTTACTTGATCAGATTTAGACATGCCCTTTCTATTGTAAACAGGAACAATTCTGAATTCAGTGCTTTGACAGTGACTAACATAATGAAGAAACCAGAAACCAAACTTCTGAACAGCTGCTTTTGAGGATTAAGTGTAACACATTTGCATATTGAAATCTTCGAGGGCGCATCTTTCATATGTCACAACCCATTTTTGTTCCCATCTATAACACCAGCATCATCAGTTCTGAACAAGTATTAATGGTTAGGCATAGCTCAGTTGGTTACAGCATGGTGCTAATAATGCCAAGGTCGTGGGTTCAATCCCCATATGGGCCACTTGTTTGAGGGTTGGACTAGATGATCTCCAGAGGTCCCTTCCAACCTTCCCAATTCTATGATTCTACATCTCCAGAAGAAATACACCTGTAATAAGTCCTACAAATGGGCCTTTCTTTTTCCTGCAGGCAGATGGAGCCCAAGGTCCATGAAGTTTACTCCAACCCATGATCTGAATAAGGGGTTGAGTGCTATGGTGGTTCTTCCCATTCTTAGATTTCCAAAACTAGCTATTAATTTGGCTGTTTTCCTTGCTTTATCTTTATTGTATCATTCATACCATATAAGCTAAGTGCATAGACAGGATAGCTCATATAGATGTTGAGATGTGCAACAGACTTGTGAGCTATTAAGGGCACCAAAGAACCCAGTTCTAGTCAGCTTCCTACCAGCTGACTGGGCCCAGCAACACTGGGATTCACACTTTTCCAAAGCCTCCATAGGAACTGTCGGTATAGTTGCATCCCAACATTCTCTCACAGCACTGAAGTGTTCAAGATCCACGTACCTTTTGATGCTGAATATAGCTGATCTCACGAGGATCAGCTTCCCCACCCTTCCTGACAGTCCTAAGGCCTCCAAAAACAATTTCCTTCATGCTGCAACAGTAAACAGCAGCTACGACTATTAGATCACACTGGAAACAAACTTTCAGAAACCAGCATGAATACACACTAAATACAGACTTCACAAGCTTCTTGACCTCCTCTGTGTAGTTCCACCCTACAAACACAACAGTGATTGCTCTAAGCCTTCAGAAAGTCACAGTCTGGGGCTGAATCTGGCTAAGGCAAAGGATAAAGTCACTGAAATACTGTCTCCCAACTACTTATCCAAAATGCTTTCTTTTGCCTTTTTAGATAAATGTGAGGGAGGATGATGAAAGCACAAAGGGCAGGCTGTTAGAAGTAAAAAGCCTGACTCAGCAGCAATTAATGAAGTCATTCATTAAACCAAATAATTTCTTTTAACATAGCAGTATCTGAGATCCTAGGTTAGTGGGAACACCAGAAATTCCTCAGTGTCCTAAGAAAGATGCAAGGTTTATTCATTAAAACAAAAATGTGTATTTTCAAGTTACCAGAGTAATCTCATCTACTACTTACCATCTTTTCTGAAACTGTGACTATCATGACCTATGCACAATGACTGACAACCAGATCCTTTTCTAATACTGTCTTCAAGTCTAGTAAATAAGAGTGCACTGAAAATATGACAGTTCAGTTTAGGATAGACAGCCACTGTCACATAGGAATTCCACCTTCTAAATTTTTTTTTTAATTCCACTTATAAAAGGATATTATTAGAACATTTTGTCATAAATGTTAAAGTATGGATGTTAGAACAGCAAGCCTGGCTTCTTTGGAAGAAGAAATAACCATTCACCATCATAAAAGGAGGATGCAAACATTATTAGAACTCATAATGAAACAGTAACTACAGATTCTACTAACAACATCTAGAAAGGTCACTCCTTGGCTCTTTTCTTCCACCAAATTATTACGCGACAGGAAATTACAGTTTTATAACAACATGCTTTTACTAATGGGGTGAAAAAAAATGGATTCAAGTAACATTATTCAATATTACTGCAACCTGTCAGAGTATTTTTAGGTCCTTACCAAGGCACCTGCAGGCCATAAACTGTCATGCTTTTATCCTCAGAACAGTTCGTGACAAGGAAATGCTTGATACCAGCACGGCCACACAGGAAGTTCACTGGGAGATCAAGACTTTACGCCTATGTTTCAACTTCTCAATTGCTGTCCTAAGCTTGTGGAAATTTTTCTGTATCACATTATAAACTGAAAATATAGAGAATGTACTAAAACGCACATAATTCATGTAAAATTATTATTTTTTATTATCTGACGTACATTTTGTATTTTACGAAAAGCTCTTAAATTTTACTCTCTGTAAATGTGTACAAAACCAAAAACTTATCTGGATCGGTTGCAAGTCAAATAGAGATTTAAGTTGACAAAGAACGTATTTCAGTGATCAGTTACCTGAGTTACAGTGCAATGTTTAAATTCAGACAGTATTGCTCTTAAGACATTTTACAGTAAGAAATAATAAGCATTTTGAGTCAAAACCTAAATCAGTGTTTATCATAAATTTCAAAATTCTCATGAGTCAACAACATTATATAACTAACAATGTGTACTATACACTTTTGCTTGCCTCTACAATAAATTAACATCCTGGATGAATTTTAAGTATTAGCAAAAATATTTACAAAAACAAGGTAAAACACAGTATAAAACTTTTTTTCAAAGATATATTTCTTCCCAGAAACAGTTTGGTAGCAAGAGAGAAATTTCAAGTCTTAAAAAATTACTTCTCATTTAAATAAATTCATGAAGGTAAATAAATAAGATCGATTTATACAAACAAACACTGATATCTTCATTTTTTTTACGCAGTAAAAGCATGTATCTCTTCTTGGGAGTACCCAAAATCCTTCAGACATCTGAAAGTCAGAAATAAAGTTTGTAATATTAGTATTTGGAAACCAAACTCCACCACAGACATACTTAAAGCACCACAACTTCAGTACCGCCATCCTGTTTTTATTCAGGCACCATGAAGTTTACCTTTACAAATACAGTTAGAAAACATTTCATGCCCAGAAGTTCATACACACTGCACAAACTTTTAAGATACTATCACAATTCCTAAAAATAATTAAAGATATTGTTTTAACTATCTCAGATTTCTCAAGGGTTGACATAATTATTGGCCAATTTCACCCTCCTTTACATACATTTCTGCAGCCCTACTGAAGTCAGTTGCATAGAAATGATGTTCATATTGGTTCAATATTTGAAACTGTATGAGAGAAAGTTGTTGGTCTTTTATCTTTATGGCATCTAAAATAAAATTATGAGGTACAGATGTAATAGAAATATAAATGCATTAATAACCAACAGAACTGCTTCTCATAAAGCAGCTGCTTCTAATTCTACTTTTAGTAACTCAGTT
Source organism: Rhea americana (assembly GCF_003343005.1). Lineage (NCBI taxonomy): Eukaryota > Metazoa > Chordata > Aves > Rheiformes > Rheidae > Rhea > Rhea americana. The sequence continues at coordinate 1,522,665 of NW_028185561.1, read as the reverse complement.
TGTCAAGCAGGTATCAATACAGAAAGCTTATTTCCTATAACTTTTATCCAAACACTAAAAGCAGCGTTTAAAGTCTTGAAAAAAGTCATTGTTAAAAAGATGTTCTTAGAAAGTTTTTAACTAGTGCTCATGAAATTCACATATTGCTGGATATTTACCTATCTACATACTAAGTACAGTCCTAAAATACCATGTCAAGTATTTTTGAAAATGCAGCTTTTAAAAATTATAAGTTTTCTCATGAAGCAGAAAACTGAAGGCCATTTTAGAAAGACCACCAAGTCAGAAATAGTGTAGCTGATTAGTATTCAACTGTTGAACAGAGAATGAGAAATTAAGAACAAAACGAAAACATCCAAGCCCCCCCTCCCAAAAAAATAAACAAACAAACCAAAAGAACTCCACACTCACTGTACTCCTTGTTCAGTAAAAGGTGTTGGACCACAGATGCAAATAAGCACTTTGGAGTCTTTTCTGCTTCTTTTCATAACCGCAGAGAGGAGAGATGAAGAAATTCTCCCCTGTTTACCCACCCAATCCTTTGTTGGTTCTGAAAGAATGAACTGAACCTCAAACCTGGAAAGCAGAAAAATATTTCAGAAATATTGCCCCAGATTTGAAGTCTGCTATACAACATCAGTGATGGAGATACTGATGTTTCCTAGGATTACTTTCTTGTTCTGCTCTACTGAGCACAGTATAAGACATCACAGACATTTCCCATCAAGCAAACAAGCTAACCAAATCACCTCCAATATTCTGTATTTAATTAGATAATCCAATCTTCACATCTCAAAAATCTTTTAGTTGTAAATTTCATCAGAAATAGAAAACCAGCTGGTACCAATTAAGATACTAAAGCACATTTACATTATACACATATACAACATTGGTGTAACTCAGTACATAAGCACCAAAACAGGAATGTTTAGCCACATTTGTGAAAATGTCAATGCAATTTCATTACTGAGAAAATATTACAACTGGTTTCAAAGATTTGTTGTCAGGGTAGTTACTGAGCAAAAAAAGAAGTCAAGCACTCATGTATCTGAGGCTCATATTGAAAAGGAGAAATAGCTTATGCTGCAAAACTGCACAATGTCTAGACTACAAAGCTTCAGAGGTGCCAGATGTCACTATATTATGAAATAATATTGACTTTTCACTTTGATTTTTGAAGGAATACATGAAATTAGTTTGTTCGCACAATTTCAGCTAAGAATAAACATTTGCTAAGCATAAACAAAAGGAACTTTTTTCATCTCCAAAAAACCTAGATATTGACAATTTATGTAGTCACAAAAGCAAGGATACAGTAACTAAAATAAACAAAAACTTAAATTGTCGTGTCTCCTGACCAAATTGTGGCCTGTCAAATTAAATATTACACATCCACTAGTGCATTTTAATACACGTTTACACTGTAATAGAGGAAGAAATTGCAACAATTAGGGAGTAAGTAAAAATGAAAGCAATAGGCTTAATTTAAACTTTGAATTTCTAAATGAATATTTCCTTGGGTGATAACTAACAGGCTTTTCTCAAGACTCCTCTGTAAATTCAGAATTTTGCTCCAAAGATATACTCTCCTCATCTGTCACTTCCACACTTCTCTTTGTATATTTCTCATATTTCTCCTATTTCATTCTCTTTACATTTTCTATTGCTAAAGCTATTTTCTTCACCTTCAAAAACCTTCTCAGCCAATCATAGTTACGACCTCATCTAAGATATCATCTCTAATAAACACCTATTATGCATCTTGTCAAACTCCTGTCTTTCTATTGGACCTACACAATATAGTAGCATAGCCTACTGATATGTGCCTCTGATCAATAAACACATTTATTTTTGTGGCATAGCTGTATAACACAGTCTAAGTTCTAGAGCCTGTTCTCCTATATACTAGGATAATACAAATTTGTTTTCTACGGGACTTAAATACCTTTCATCTTTAAGTGCTAATTGCTCCAGTTGGTTTCTCCAAAGTATATCATCTTCTGTTTTGTTGAAGAAGATCAGCTTTGCTGTCCTAAAAAAAAAAAAAAAAAAAAAAAAAAAAAAAAAAAAAAAAAAGCTTGTTTCTACATTTGAAACAAGTGTTGAATAATCAGAACTTACTGAATTATATAGGAGCATTTGACTTATGAAAGTCTGTTGGGCTTGTGACTCTTCTTCTAAATGCCAGGATCCTATCTGATCCTAAGGAAAATAAGGAACTCTCTCAAAGAAGTTACATTGTACTCTAAATCAGGCCTAAGTTTATCAAGTTTTACATAGTGTTTTCTCAATACTGTTTGAGCACTATTTCTGCAGTTAACAGATGTTATATCAATTCTGCATACTTTTTTAATATTACATACAACAGCTTGTAGAGATTAAGCTGGAATTTCAAGAAGGTTATGCCAATACGAAATTCATAAAGATGTAATCTAAGCATACCAAAGATAGAACAACCTTACTCTCAATCTGATTTTGAAAATATGTAGATAAAAAATGATCCTCAGGAGACACTCAATATAAGAGCACTGTACAAAACAGTATGTCTTGCAACTTCCTTTATACCAAACTTTCGTAGGATAGTTCACCAGATCACTCAGGTATTGCTGTCCCGTAGGGGTGCTTCCCTGGTAATTCTAACATCTGCATAGACAATTTGGAGACAAAATGCGACACACAAGAGAGTAAAGCACACATGGCAACTATCAGCAGCCGTGGAGCACCTGTTCTCCCCTTTGACCTCAGCTTTAAATAAAAATAGTAGCCTTCCCTGTCAGGGACCTAACTCACCAACTTGAAAAGCAAACTAAGCTAGTGGCACTCTGCACCAGCTTACCTTATTCCAACTTTATTTTTTTTATAAAACCAATTTTCCTGTATAGAAAGCTACTATTTACAGTTGTTATATTTGCTGGATAGTTCATTTCAAAAATATCACTAAGGCCAGTACTATTATCTCTTCAGACTTTTATGCTACAACAGAGGTGAAACAGCACAAAAAGACTTTGCAGTCAAAGTACAATTTACCATCTGATAAAGCCTCATAAACATGATTCCTCTTTTACTGCCAATGACAGATTAATACACTGGGCACAACTGATCTAAAACTGAAAATCTACAGCTAAACGCAAGCAGCTCCCGGAGAGCACCCTACAGGGCTTTAAGCTGCAGGTGGTTCTTCAGCCCAGACATAGCTCTGAGCAAAGAGCGCGTGTTGCTACGGCTCCAGAAAGAAGTTCACGTAGGGCAGTGCAGTACTTATGGGGAACAGGTACCTGCCAGGACTGCCACTGAGCCTGAGCTATAAGCCTGCTGGTCCTTCGTGTCGCGCAGCCCTGCAATTCCAGCTCAATAAAATAAGGTACTGCAACACCCGGCACTGTTCTACATGTGGCCAGCCTTGCTTCCAAGAGGCTGGCACGAGGCACGGCGTTACGTCCACGTGACGCTGCACTACTAACCCCCATCGACCCCAACCTAGCTTATGCAGAGCCGTCTTTCATGCACGCGTGTCACATATCCTAGAACTTCTGTTCACAATCTCCAACAGTTCCAAAACCGCAATTAAAAAGCCCATATTCTCCTAGTCCGAAGATTCGACGTTTTTCAGACTTCCAACTTTTTCCCCCTTGCAGCCTGGGCATATTTCAATTTACCGGGAAGCCTCTTCCAAGCTATATATAGCACTAAAGACAACAAACTATCTTAACGAGCAGCACACCCATTTTCTGCTGGCAAAAATAAAAAGCAAGGAATAACAGTTGCATGTAATACCCATTAACAGTGTTATCACGAGAAGGAAGAAGTTCCAGATTCAGTACAGTTCAAAATAAACTGCAGTATACAAACTTTGGAAAACTTGCTCGTCATAGAACAAAACACTATCCCACACAAACCAGCCACACTTTGTCTTTATATGCTAAAAAGCAACTTATTTGGAAGCCAGAACGAGCCAAAAACAGGTTTCTTAAACTCTTCCCAGAGCCAGCTTCCCTGAAAACACAGATAATAAAGCTCACTTCAAGAATGTCAGGCTGGAATGGTGCAGGCCAGCAGCAAGTGCTATTGGGTGGAAAAAAAAACAAAAAACAACCCACTACCAACAAATACATGCATAAGAAAGCAGTGTATTTCGCCCTTTGGGTACAAAGAAACTTGGAAGAAATTGCTGACAGTTTAGTTACAAGTGAAAGAGAAAACAGCTAAAAGGAAGATGCAGAGATTAGATTTGAGCCCACTATTACATAGGAGATAACAGAGAATGAGCACAGAAGCTTAGATAAATGAAATGAGAAACTTTATCAGTCCTTTGGAAGGAAACAGGGGAAATCCAACAAATACATTAAAAAAAAAATACTTCGAAGAAGGCAGATTGGAATAAACTTAAAAAAAAACAACATGTAAGATCTTATGAGAATCTGCCTAGGGAAAGAAGTTAAAGAGTTCCTTAGATGATTTTAACGCAGAGGAAGACTAGGAAGGGAAGAAAGTTGCAAAATCAAGTTCAACCACAAAAAAAAGGAACGATGAAAGTAGAACAGTGTATTAACAGAGAACAGAAGAACAGAGTGGGAGCTTAGGAATGAAAAGCTGGAGACAAAACAAGGCACATCTATCAAGGAGAATCAAGGATAGACTGTAATTCTACACTTACTTGTGGAAAGCATCTTAGTCCTCTGCCTAATGTTTAGGGCCTTTGTGCCTCGGTTGTCTTTAAGAATAGAGCCAGCTGACTGCAGTAATGCAGCATCAATAAAAAGGAGCAAAAATGTCCACTTAAATAGGAAAGAATAGCATAGAAGATTGCTATTTTGTAAAATGAATACTTTGGCCAAATACAATTTGCCCTATTAGAGGGGAGACAAGACTGAGGGGAGACTGTTACTCTGATATACAAAGGGCTGCTGCAGAAGAGAAAAAATTGCTGTGGACAAGAAGAGAAAAAAATCTACTATAGACTAGAAATAACAGGCCTAAATTATAATAGGGAGATTGAGGTTAGACAGTAAGAATAGAAATCTAATACTCCAAAATAGTTATGTTCTGGAAAACACCACCTAGAGAAGATGTCGTTTCTCCAGTAATTAGTAATGCAACAGTAGAGGTTTAGTCAACATCTGCTTAGAACAACATAGGCAGAAGCTGATTCTGCTTCTGAATACTGAAGTGGCAACTAATTCATCCTTCAGATCCTTCCTTGGCCTTCATTATGATTCATGTTCTAGTGTACGTAAACAAAGTTTATAGGAGTCTTCACTTATCACAGTAAGAATTTTATGCAGTTTTTTACATAAAATATGCAGATGATAAAATACATAAATAAATACATAAAATAAACATAAAAACACTCTTGCAACATTTTCTAATAACAGAAAGTGAGGGTTAAACAGCAAAAATAAGGCCAAGAAACTAAACTGTCTACAGCAGTCAGAAACATCAAGCTTAATATCTGCATAACCTGTCAGATGAAGTTATTCTAATGCCTAATGACTGTACTTTCATGAAAACTAGAGTTCAACTGGTAAAAATATGTTACTATTTCTTCTAACAGGTGTGAAAAGTAAATATATACAGGTATATTAGCTACTCTAACAGATTAAAGAGAATCCATATCTAAGTAAGTATAAACTCCCTACATTATGGAAACGAACTTTACATTGAAATATTTCAGTATTAGAAAAAAGCACTCCAATGCAAAGCTAGATTTTAAGTAGTCAAGTTTTCTGCTTCTTGGGCTAATTTATAACATGATTAAAATCCACACTGTAAACCAGTTCATTTTGCTGTTGGTAGCCAATAACCAACTATGTACAAGCTCCCAAAGACCGTGGCAGTCTTCCCTAAAGCATGTCCGTCTTTGGCATAAACCAAGGAAAAATGCTTTCATACCAATTTTTTGGCATTTTAGTAACCCTGAGGTTTGCCTACTACATTTTGCCACATCCTTCCTATGGATTATTCTAGCTTAGGGGTTTAATCATAAGAAAAAGAAAATGTACATACCGGAGACTACTAACTTCAGTTAGAGCAAAATATAGCAGTTTAACCATTGGTGTGAAGCCTGTGCCCGCTGCCAATAAAAAGAGATCTTCTAAAGCCTGAACTTTTGACATCTTGAAGTTACCTTCAGGACTGCTAATAGAAATACAGTCTCCTATATAACAAAAAACAGAACAGAAAGCCTTAAATTAGATGAAAAATCTGAACACTATTAACTATTTTTAAAGGCCCTTAATATTGCCTTCATCCTTGTAGTATTAGGGTTCTTTACAGAGGGCACTATATACATATCACACATGGATCATTTTTGTTAAAATAACAGATGTTCAATCAAAATGTCTTGTTTAGATGGATTTTACACAGTAACACTGACTTCAAAAATGTGCATAATTTGCCTCACATGTGAAACAGAAAAGGAAGTGCATCTTAAATCTAATAAAACATACCTAGACTTCTTTATCCAGAAAGTACAGGAAGTTGTTCTAAGAGTATATACAGAATTAAATACAAGGTAATCACTGAAAATTAATGTGTGATATAGCTGATATATCTAAACAGTTATACTTAAATATAAACCCATTTGGAAGATCAGTCAAGACAGTCTTGCATAATGAACTGTTCCTAATTACAGTGAGGATGAAGCTGCAGGTTTGGGATACAGGAAACAAAATTTTTTAAAAAGTTAAAAGTATGCACTGATTTATAACTGGGGAAACAATAAGAATATCACAATACCCTGAGAATAAATCTACAGAGATAAACAATTGCTGCAAAAGTGAAAAAACACATTTACTTACCAATTTGTAGGTGGTCAAGTGCCTGTGTGAACAGTCCACAGGAATAAATCTTAATCATTAAATATATATTTGCACTATCATGGCAAGATGGTTCTTTGAAATCCAGTGGCAAAAAAGGCAATAAAGGTGTGTATGGTTTTACTACCTCTGTCCCTAAACAGAAAACAAAAAAGGCTGCTAAGTGTCCCTTATTCAGCAAATTTACTGCAAATATTACAAATAATCTATATGCCCCATACAAATAAGACCATACTGTGCAATTTTGAGCAAGTATTTTATTTTCCACTGTACCATTTCTTATTAAAACATTCTTCCATTCCCCTGACTAAAATCTCCGGGCCATAGGATGTTATTTCTATATAACTTAGCAATTCAAAACATTGGAAAGGGAAATCTATGGTCACCCTCAATGAACAAGAAAATCTAATTATCACCATTCAGTTTCAAGTACCATAGCTTTCTTTTTTATTGAAACAACAGATTTTTAACACTGCATGACTAGATTTTCTTCCATTATGATTTTTAAAAATTTGCATAATAATAATAGAAAAAGATAGCAAGAGTGGGACACCAGCACAGAATTGATGGAAGTGGAGTGAGGACAAAATACACTTTGGAATTAAAAGATATTTAACAGTTCTTCTGAGCATTCTGAGAGAGTTTCTCTGCCATGTATAAATGGCACAATGCAAGTACCAGTATAACTGCCAATATGAAAGCTTTTTTAAAGTATTAAAAAAGCAATTCTTTTCTTCCAAAATTCTGAAGAGTAACACTTAGACAATGCTTTTCTTAAGACATTTCCTCTTCATGACTCTATCCTCATTTTAATGTTATCATTAATACTGTCCAACTTGAGTAGAAAGTAGTGTTACCAGGACCAAAAGACAGAAGCAACACTGAAACATAATCCTCCAACAACATGCCAGAAAAGCTGCAAACTAAAAGGAGTAGACTAATTATATGCAACACACATAAAACGAGCTTTCCCCCACTACTTGACTAGGGAGAATCTTTTAAAAGAAGAGTTGGAAGAAGAGACAGTAAGGTCAGCAATAGAACAGAATGACAGACATCTTGATATTTAGCGTTTTGACAGTATTAACCCAGTCAGCTTGTTACTAAGCTGTGATTGCGATCATGGAAAGGCAGACATTTTAACCATGGCTTTATATTAAATAACCATGATTATATTATATTTTTTTTTTCTTACCTGCAATAGTTTGTTTGAGGTAAACATGTTGTCCAGTGGGAACCTGCAAATGAGTGCTCTTAGGCAACATAAAGCAGAAGAGCTTGGTGTCATGAGTAACTTCTGTCTTAGAAACCAACTTGCATTTTCTGAAGAACAGTCCTAAAAAAGTGTTTTACTTGTTATTTAAGCCTTAACCTGGTTTTCTGTTCTTATATAGCTTTTAATAAGAGATAAAAAAATATATATATTTCACTATACACAGTTATAAAAACATTATAAATAGGTGCTTCTTGTATCATTACTTACAATTACTTTCCCCATTTTGGGCTGACGATTCCATTTACAGCCTTATGCTATGCTCTTAGTGACAGACTGAATCATTGAGTTATCAGTTAGCACAGACTGGGAAGAAGTAGAAAAGCTCTCACGTATTTAGAATATTCCCAAAAGTAATGGAAAGCAGAAACACTTGTACCATATTGTATCTGCACTAAATCCACCGTACAATGAGAGTATGAATGCACATGTGCACACTAAAAATTGTTGAGTAATGCAAGGGAAAAGTAAAGATGACATGGCACCGTGGTCTTCAGGAACAGACTGTCAATACCCACCCCACGTCCTGGCTATTTATTCAGCTGACTATCCTGCATCCTTGCAATTTCTGACACAGCTACCTATGCAGGAGCATTGACATTTTTTGTGAAACAAAGTATATTAGCAAAAGAATCTCCTCCAGCTCTGTTTCACCACTTGCTACTCTCAGTCCACTTACAGTTACAATGTTGTTTGTGCTACAATATATAAGCACATGTTGCAAATGCCAAAAGGAATGTATACAGTATACTGTTCAAAACGTGAAACATGTTAAGAGCAGGTACTTCATTACTGACAACAATACTGACAGTATCTTAAAAATAGAAGCGTTCACATTTCCTGTATAGAGCCTTTTAGCTTTTAAATATTCAAGTTGAAAAGCCTATCAGGATTCAACAGTAGAGAGCTTTGCACAATTTTGCAGGGACACAACACCAATACATAAGTGCTAATACACAACATCAGTTCAAACTAACATATGTACCTCTACGCTCAAAGCACACCTTAGCATTATCAGTATTTTAGACAAGAAATGTTACATTTGGGCTAAAATATGACTTATGAACTGCAGTTGTGTTGCATGCTTGCTTAGAACAGCTTAAAAGGTCAGACATAAATGACAAACTTTTGTTTATGGGGCTATTTTGGAGGCAAGGACAAGAGTTTCAAATACAGCCCTTTTCAGCCTGCAGATTGCGCAAACAGTCCATCAATTAAATACTGTGCAAAAGGTAACTCAGAAAAAGCAAACATTGACAATCACTACACAAGGTCTGCATTTCTACTGAAATTTCTCAAGAAATTGTCAAAGAAATCAAGGAAAGAACCCTGCTTACACAGAATAGCTATGAAAAACAGGAACATGTATACCCCTATGAGCAATGGGGATGAAAAAATAGGGGCGAGGGGGAAAGGAACTCCTCATAATTTTTAATTTTGTTCAGGACAAAAGCAGAATAAACAGAAGGGCAACTTCACCAATACTTTATAGAATCCTAACGTACCTGCAAAGGGCTAGGAGCAAAATCAGTCCTTTACGACACCTCTGCTAATGTGCGATAACTGATCACTTATACTATAAATAACTGCTGCAGCAAAACATTCAGGATAATGCTGGCAAAACCTGCATCTGTTTTAAGCTGCCCTCCTGATCTACGTAATCCACTTCATTACATCACTTCCCAGCCAGAAAGGATTTGAAAATGCAAAACGTAAAATATGATGTTATATCATGCTGACTACAAACAGAGTTTGCAGAATACAAGGGTAATAAAGCAAGGAAGAAGGGAAAGTCCTCAAGGAACAAAGGGTACAGATGTAAAAACAGCCACTTAGTAGCTTTCAGTCTGGAAACAAATCTGTTTATAAACGTTAATTTAACAATAGATATCAAACAGAGAGAGTATTTCCCTACTACAATGTTAAGTGTCATATTATCACAATAGGAAATAATCACAATTATCACAATTGACTACTTGGGAACACGTGTCCAAGCTTCTATTCTATAATATCCATAGGAATAGTAATTACTTCTTAAGGCAACTTACAGCTATTGTGGAATTCCAAAATTAGTGGTGTAAATTGAAGATAAGATGTCATTTTAATTTTTCTACCTGAAGATTAGTATAATGTTTTATACTAATAAACTTTATATAGTATGTTTTTCAGCATTGCAATAGTCTAGCTGTAACCTGAAACACCAGCACAATGATAGTACCACACTGCCTAAACAGATCTATTACTCAAATGAAGTTTCATGGGATAAGATGTTGAAAGTTAAGTCCAGAGAAAATCAGAAAAAGCAACTAAACAGCTCCCACAAGCAGTATTATTAAAGTTTCATGCTAAAAATATAAATAAAAAAAATAAAGTTTGAGAGAAGAATCCTCTTTCCTTTAATAACCTCACATCTTTTATAAATTTCAACATAAAATTTCTAACAGTCCCAGTGAATATTTTGAATTCAAATTGCAAAATTTACACACTTATATGTTAGAATACTTGAGCATGATACTTTTCCAACTACACTTTCTGCATTAAAGCAATTTCAGTGAAGCAGCATTTCATACCTTTCTCCTTTTTCTCACATTATCAAAAAACATTTAAGTCATTAACAAATATCTGAGCTACTCATGAAAACAAGATGAGAGGTGTGCAAAGGACACAATCTGCAACACAGGAAATTCCAACTAGGTATCACCTAGTGGTGGAGTCATCAAATACAGTAGCAGGATACCCAGAGAGGTTGTGGAGTCTCCATCCTCGGAGGTGCTCATACCTTGACTGGACAAGGCCCTGTGCAACCCGCTCTATAATTGGACCTCCTTTGAGCAGAAGGTGGGACCAGATGAGCTCCAGAGGTCCCTTTCAACTAGATCAGCCTATGATTCTAAAATTTCTTTTGAAGTAGAAACACCAAAATAGAGGTGTTCAAATTAAAATTTTGCTTTTTGTTAAGATGTTGCAGGATAAGAATTTCTGGAGCAGAGATTAAAAAAAACACTATACATTTGTTGGATTCCTCAGTTCTGAAATCAAGGAATCAAAGAAACTCATGCTCAGCGAGCCCTTTCACTGAAGTCTTCGGTTTAAATTGATATGAATTCAGTTAGTCAATGATAGATGATAAAACTATCCAATATCTGTAACATTTCACATTGTTCTGTATAACATGACAAATGTTATATTAGAGATAGATTTTTTTTCTTTTTTTGAGAAAAAACAGTGGAATAAGCATCTAAGAAGCACTGACTACTAATCTTCTATTTGGATTTCTGCCAATTGCATATAATCATCCTCATTTTCTTCCTCATCATTTTTGTAAGGATCTCTAAAACCACTATATTCTATACCTTTTGTTCTTCTAGGTATTCTCATTTAATAGTACTCTTTTTTGTTTTCTGTAATCATAAAAAGAGACAAGGAAGGGGAGAAAAGAGCAATATATAGTGCAAAAATCATTAGTCCAAGTTGTCTCCCCTTAAATACAGAAAATTATACTGAAAAAAAAAAAGCTAATATTAAAGTGGATGACTCAAGTGTTTCTGAAACTCTCATAAGGAAAATTACATTTTATATAAGCTATATATTGAAATGTGCTTCGATGCATCAGACAGTCTTTCTGAAACACATTAATCTCTCAACTCCAAAGGTGTTAGTATCAAAACTTAGAGTCAGACTCAGAAAGAAACATACAATACATTGATAAACACTTAATTAGCTATTGAAAAATATACAACTTTGACATATAATAAGGCAGATTGAAGTCAGTCAGCTCTTGAACATAAAAAAGTCAAAAGAGCTTTTGAGAAACAGGACAGTTGCAATAATGTCAGAAGCATGCTTATACTACATAATTGTGCAGAGATTTCTAATTTTGCTCTAAACAAGGAGCACAGTGATCACAGCAGTGCACTTAGGTGCTGTGTCAAGCTAATATTCAATGCAGCACTTCAATTTATATTGTGCTAACATAATATTCATGTATATATCTACTGCTTGTTACAGACACACCAGCTCATTCAGAGCTGCCTTTTGTAACTTCGCATGATTTGCAGGACCTCATTTAATCATGGCTCAAGTCACAAAGATGCAGGATGCTAGAACATTACATTTGAAACAGGATGCATCTATAGTAATAGCTGGAACTGTAGGCATCTGTTCCTTCACTAAAGTTGTTATTACACTGACTGACACAAGATCACCCACTATGTCCTCAAGGGCTGCTGAGGTTTTCACACAAACAGAATGAATATTAAGCACCCAGGTAAAGCTATGAGATGCAACATCCCTCAAGCAGTCTTCACCTTCCCCCATTAAGCTCTCAAGCTTTCAGCAAACCTGAAAGATCTTCAATTCTACCATGGGACAAAAAATTAAAACCCTTTAAGCCAAATCCTTTCAAGGCAAATTCCTGAACAGCTTTCAGCAAGACCAGAGAACATCTCTGAAAGAAATTAAGACTACGGAAAACAAAAAAAATCATGGAGAATCCAAATATGCCTAACATGCTCTGAAAAACCTTAAAACAACTAGTTAACACAGCCATTTAATTGCTTACCTCTGTTCTTGCGTTTGATAAATGTGTTATGACTCTCCAAAGGCTGTCCCAGCATCTTCCAATGAATGTTGTCTTTCTTCTTTAAGATAATCTCTACCTTCCCAACTTTTCCAGCAATATTTACTAACAGAGGAAAGAGTTTCATATTGTTAGTTTTAGTTACATTTTGTACCCCAAAAAATTATTTCACTCCTCCATTATAATGAAACTCTAGAAGGATTCGTCATTTTTCAAGACACACAGAATTAATGTGTTAAATTAAACACCAAATTAAATGTACTTCCAGCTATCTCCTTATAATATTAATCAGTATATTTAAAACAACAAGCACTAACTTAATATGCTTAATAAATGCATCATATTTACTAAATACACTGTGAAAAGATTCACAGTCCGTCTGGTCAAAAAGAGTGCTCATGAATTCAAAGTTCTCAATTACTGAAAATTCATATAGACTACCAATATTTACTTCCTCCTGTCTAGTAAAAGCCATTTGAATGAACAAGTAAATTCTAAGAAAATCTCAATCTAAGCAAAGAAAGTTTACAAATACACAACCAAACTAATTTCTATGATTTAATATTAAAAGTATTTGATTTAATGGCTCAATTTGATTGATTGTGTCAGAAACTGATAGCTAGCAGAAGTATAAACTATCTGATAAACGAATACTCGTCAGGGGCACAGAAAAATAACTTGACACGCAACATCTGTCATTAAAAGAGAGAAGAAAGAAATGCTACAACTTACTAAAAATGTCTTCTTCAACTGCATGATCTAAGTCTGAAATAAAGAAAAACAAATCTTTAAGGAGAGAAAAAAGAAAATTCACATTCTAGTCTTCACATATACATTCAGCTCAAGGCTAGAAATACTAAGTGAATTAACAAGTCTAGTTCTCCATGAATCTTCATCATGCCCTAAAATTTCACTCTGTGGCATCATACCAATCCCAGTGACTTCTATGATCTAACACACAATGTCAAGAAAGGCACTTGTTTTCTCATTATTTTTACAAGTGATTCATGTAAAGCCACCATCTGCATTTATCAAAATAATTTCACTCGATGTCTTTGAACAAGGAGTTTAATAATCATCAGCAACCCAAACTTGGTGTTAATGCAATGTAAAATTCTTCCTCTTTCATTTCTTACTACGTTATTCTACTTAGCTTAGGACATCAAATGAGAAATGGTATAAAAATAAACATATAAAAAATTAAGATACGCATGTTGACAATGTATTTCCTTTATACTGAGTTATTTTTAAGTCATATTCTCCCATGGAAGACATAAAATGTAAAATACACTACAGGCAGTCTGTGAGAGGTTTTTAAAAAACAGAACGCAGATTCAGTACTTTCAACAGCAAATTTAAGTACCTACCAACTTCTAAGACATAGGAATAGTCATTCACGATGATCTCTCCCCTTAATCGTTTGTCGTCACAGTCAACTGTCACCAACTCTGCATTCATATCCTTACATCAGCAAGGAAAAGGAACATCATTTTAGTAAAAGGTGTCCCAGAATTCAAGCCAGATCACAACTGGATCTTGTAATTCTCATTTTCATAAAATGCATTTACCTTCTGTTTAGTATATATAACAATGGTGATCAAACCATCTGTTTGGAACCAGTCATAACTGTAAAATAAAAAAATATAGGAAAGAAAAAAAACATATTTTTGGGACATACCAAACTACATTTAACAAGTAGCTTCCAGGAAGAGCTTCTTTCATGAAGTCAAAAACTAAACACATTTATTGTGTTTTGAAGAGGTAATTCCAGAGCCAGTCATTTTCAAAATAACATTAGAGAAGTGTATTTACCCATCCTGGCAGTTACCATACTGTAGTTAAAATTACATAGTATTGGTCTTATTCAGCAAGCACATACATCCTCTTTGCAACACACAAACTTTCCTAACAAGATAGTCAACATCTCCAGATAAAACTCCAGACAAAAAGTGGCCACGTGGGTTCCAAGAGTTATTAGTCCCATCCTACACACCAAGAACAGCAGGACCCCTCATCTCCCCAAACCAAGATTTTACATTCCTATGTTCCCAAGCCCCCCCAAACCTTGTAATAAATCTAGAACAAGGCTGAGAAACAGGAAGCACACTCTTGTCATACTAAATGTTTGCATTGCCTTACACTTGCCAAGAAGTCCCCAATATCTCTTTAGCACAGTATATTCATCTTCATCCTCAGGAAAGCTTTTCCTTTCTTCCACTCTTTTCACGGGGGCCATACATCTGACAATCAATCACACGATGCCTGCCTCTCCACCATACAGCATCTATATTGCTCATTTGACTCTGGCATCATGAAGGTTGCGATCCTAGTCAGCAAAAGTCAACTGTCCCCACAACTAGGATAACACCTCACATCTACGTTACTACAGTCTTCTCCCTTCCCTCTTGTCCTGATCACTATTGTCTAGTGTATAGGGGCTCTTGGAGCAGGAAGGGAAGACATCCCCCTCCAGCAGACACTCCTGGCAGCCAGCATGTTCTAGGCTGCCCACCTGCCTGCCACAAACCTGAACACACCAGAGACGCACAGAAAAAAAGCAGGGATGGCTGGGGAGCACTTCAGAAGATGAGCCACGTTCCAATTATTCACAAGTCACAGTTTACTCACACCATTTTACATGAGGGCTTGCAACTAGCCCAGAGATAGCATATGCACAGGAGACCTTGATGCAAATTGTGAAAGCGAACCTCAGGGTCTCAAGGCATCATGGAATAAAACAATACCTCTGACAACAGCAGGAATGCCACAGTCGTCTATTAGGGTCCACTTTCCTTCGCATTTGCAAACTGTAAAAGCCTAAATATAGCTATAATGCCTTAACATATTCCAGTTCTACAAGAAAGTACCTCATTTCAATGTGCTCTTATGTTTACGGACAAATAACTAAAGTAAAAAAAGCAATCAGCCAAGGCAAAATCACTTCCCAGGAGTTATCACAAGAAGCAAAGCTGAGGAAACTGAATATAAACCATACATTTATATACAATGCAGGGCAGCACAAGCATTAGAAAACAGCAGAGCAAGCCAGGAAACAGCATCATAAGGTCAGTATGACTTTGGGAAAGTTATTTGAATCTGGAACCTCAATCTTCCTACTTTTAAGATGATGATAATGACATATCCGTTTAGGTAAAACACAGAGCTAAATATGGAAGAATTTGTCTGCATTCAGTTAAGAACTGCATGGAGTGATTAAACAGTATGCTCAATACACAATGAATAAGAAAAGTATACCTTGGAGTTAAATCTTTAGTTGATATACCCAGCAGTTTCTTTTCAGGAAGCATACCTAAAAAGGACAGACAGCCATTAAAATATTTGCAGTGATGTTCACTTAATAGAAACCATAATCCTAAGTTTAACATTTATGTGCTAAATACCCACCCTCAATATTTGGTGGTTTTATTTTATTTCCACAGATGGACAAAGGCATTCGCATAGTTTTTTGGTGTTTTTATTCAGTACTTGCTCTTGGAGAGCATGCTCCTAAAACTTGAAGTTCCTCATAATCTGTGTATGCAAACTTTAAGACACATAACTTGGTTTCAGTTTATCAGTCACTAGCTTGTGCTTTCACATTTTGTGACAGCAAAATAGAGGAAAAATATTGTCTTAATTTACTTTAACAGAATTATTTCTTTTATAAAATCCAGTTCAACAAATTAAACCTTGAATGCCTAGTCTAATCTAATTCACAAGTAAAATTTCACATTAGTCAATTCAAGCAGAGATTTTAGCCTTAACCTTTCTACTTTGTGCTTTTACAGGTATCATTGCAGAATTCAGCTACTGGCTTTACTATCAAACATCATGAAACAGTCTGAATATGTCTTTACTGGCAGGCAACACTTGCGCAACCTTTGCACAGTAAAGCTCATTTCTGGCCTAAGGGAAATGGAACATATCCCATGCCAACACAGCAAGAACTTGAGCAGAGATAACAGATTCAAGCAAGCAGCAGTCCTCCATCAACTTTGATGCAAGAAAATTGTATAGAGTCATGATGAAGAAAGATGTGCAGACTGAAGTATAATATGATTTTTAACATTTTCCTAAAAAACACAAGGAGATAAAAACAATTCTTTATCACATTCCTCTAAGAACAAAGGTGATCTTGGGCTGAGCAGTCTTTTTAATTAATCATATTGTAGAAATACTTGTTTTCTAGAATCTTTTAAGCACATTCAAGGGCAAACCTTGTAAACCAGAAATGGCTATGCATTAAAATATAATTAATGTATGAATTTTCTCATTGATTTAGTTCATTATCTTCTAAACATCAGTAAGTTTTGTAGTTTTGTAGTCTGACTACAAGTTTAAATATAGAAATTACATGACTCCTCCACATGAGAAGTATATAAAAACAAAGAGGCCCATTCTGGTCTAATCCAATCTGTGAAAAGATGGATTATCCAGATGGAAGAATTACCCTATACCAATTAATACTTGCTGGAATTTCTTACACTGTCATCCTTAATTAGCTCTATGTACACACCATCTGTGACTCAGCAGCTGCCAAGGAAACTAAGAGCAGGACAGTCAGGTCATTGCAAAAGAAAAACCACCACCTAACGATAAAACCCTTGTCAATGGCTAAGCCTTTCTTAGGGGCTCCGATACCATATGCTTGGACTGGCCTCCACAGTTAGGAGGAGATAACGTGTGCATGCCTGCACTAAAAGAGTGCTGAACTCTCAATTACGAGGAGAGGTGTGGAATGTTCTCAGTAGATTTGTAATAAACTGTATCACATTTTGGATTAGCTATAATCAGGTTGCAATGCCATATTTACCTCTCAGGTATCAGAAAGTCTCTTTAATTGGACTTCTCTTAAGGGAAGTAAAGGCTACCATTTGACATAGGTAAGGTTATTAAAAATATAGATAACATACTATTGTGACGTTTCTTTAGAAGTCTTGTTTTGAAGTGACTTATGTATTCAGTCATTCCCACTCCTATTTGCTTTTGCAGGGCAATCACAATATGAATGGCCAGAATAAAACAGAATGATCTAGCAAACCAAGCACTTTGTGAAGTAAAATACTCCAAAAAATATTCCAAAATACTGTAAGATGGTGTGTGAATATCATGGGACCAGGTGGAATACATGCAAGCATGACAAGGAAGCTGACCAGTATCACTGTGAGGCCACTCTTGTCTTTGAAAGGTCACGGTGATCAGCAGACCTACCCAGTGACCTCCCCCCCCCCCCCCCCCCCCCCCCCCCCCCCCGAAAAAAAAATCCCATTCATCTTCAAGAAAGATGGGAAGAAAGATCCAGGGAACTACAGTCAGGCTAACCTCAGTCCCTCAAACTGGAAGGAAGTAAAATCTTAGGGAAGCCATAGAGGCATCTGGAGGACAAGAAAAAATTTTCTCAAAGGCAAATCATACCTGACCAACCTGACTGCCTTCTGTGATGGGATGACGGTCTCTTGGATGAGTGGAAAGCACTGAATGTCATTTATCTGGGAGCTTAGCAAGGCTATTGAGAGTCTCTCTCATATTATCCTCATAGCCACACTGGAAAGATCTGGTGGACTACAGTGTGGGTAAAAAAATAGCAGAACTGTCAGTCTCAAAAGGTTGTGGTTAACATTACAATTCTGAATACTTCCAGTTTGCTGAACCACAAGTTTGTTTTCTGTACTTGAAGCTCTAGACTATCTCCTCCCACCATCCTTTTCCACACCGTATGTTCTTTCAAGATCTGATATGCATATTTTCAAACACCATCAGCTTATTTTCAGATAGTGAAACTGCCCAAGTCATTTATTTTACTGATAATATTACAGAAATCATAATCTTAATAGCTTGAGTATAAGGGAAACCTCAGTTTAGCTCAAAGGTGCAAGGCAGAAAGATCATTTTTAGAATATATATTTGATACGGTGCTTAAAGTTTCTGGGAAAGGAAGTATTTTGAAATTCTGATGTCTTTTGTTGGAAACTCAAGTATCAATAGATGACCAGGAAGTCACATTAAGCTTCATCTTCAAGACTGCATCACTAACAATACATTCTAGCAACTTCAGCCTAACTTTACACATAATTGATGTAGTTAGCAAAAAAAAAGCTATATTTAATGAATATTCATACATTATATATAAATATTTATTTGTATTTATAAAATACATTTACATAATTGACCTGAGCACACTACTCAATAGAAACAGTGTTTATACATTTTAGATTGGTAGGAAAAAAGTGTCTTCACTAGTGCCAACAACTTCTTCCTAACACAGCCCATGCCATAGGCTTCTCTTTCCCACTTTCAGTGATGTCCATTTCTAGTCCTATTTAGACTTAAATTCACAAGAGCAAGGCACTGAGATACAGCAACTGAATATGAAAAACTCATAGTATGTAAAACAATAAATAAAAACAAAATAAATTAAAGAGTATCCCCAACTGCTAATGTCTGTGCCAAAGTCTTCAGGGACTGACTTTTCCTATTTTGAAAAGTCTTGCGAGACAGGTAGGCTGAATACAACAAACAAGTTTTATTTATAATTTCATTTGGGTTTTTGGCACGTTTTTTGGAAACTACAATCAGATGCTGAAGATACACAATGTTTCCTGTATCTTCTGACAATTCACATGACCTAGACCAAAAAAATCCCAACATAACAAGGAGCAGGTAGGGAAGAACACAGGAAGAGACAAGAAATATCACTTAGTTTTCTTTTTCTGGATCTACCATCAATGTGAAAGAGCCATATGAAAGCTCAGCACAGCTAGACAAGCACAAAAGAAAGAAATTCATGAACCAACATAAGCAAGCAGAAGAAAGAAGAAAATTGGAGTAGATGGTACTATTGTCTTCTACTTGAATCAAAATATTTCAATAATCAAAATATGGGTTATTTACTGACTGCCAACTGCTGCATTGTGATATAATTCCAATGACAGTGAAGTAGAGTTTGTTTTTCAATTCCTCCTGCCCTTTAAAGTAAGATTAGCAGATTCCAACAACTTGTTCAGTTCTAAAGAAAAAAATAAGAGATAGAAAGTAGACCCTGTCAAAGTTTAGTGTAATGATCCATAAGGCTATTAGCAAAACAGAAACAAATAAAGTCAGTTTGCTTACTTTTATATGGTATGCATAACTGCAGTATTAAAGGTCTTTTTGTGTAGTTCAATGCTTGTACGTAGCAAAAGGCATGAAGTGAGGTTAAGAAAAATAGTATGAAAACATAAGAACTCAAAGGTAGCAGACAACATGTATGGGGAAACTTTCCTATACTGCACCTGAATGTGTTGGGACGCCATCCTCAGACTTCTCTGGATTCACCCCAGGGTACATCCAAGTTTCTGCTCTTCCAGCTGTTCCAAAATTCAAATGCTCTAGATTTCTTTTCCTAAGTTCCCATCTAGACTTTTTATAACCAATCTGTACCCATTCGCTTTCATGCTAAAAGGTCTGCCTCTAGCTCAAACAGTATTATTTCCCTTCACAGGTATTCATCTTATTTCCTTTACCAACACACTCCCATCATACCTCATTTGACTGGATTCAGTAAGCCCAAGAGGCTCTTTTTAGGGAGCCTCTTACACTAAGATCACTCATTACTCTATAGCTCTCCTTCCTTAAAAGGATCAAAATCAAACGCATAGCTCTACTCATTTCCACATGATAAACTCTCAGCTCTCAGTAGCATCTTGTTAATTCTATATGCCCCACAAAGTTTCATTCCATTTCTGTTATTCCAGCTCCATGGCCACCTAGCTTTTCTAATACAGGGGAAGCTGAAAAAGCCTGACAATTTTGCACTGGCAAATTTCAACAGCAGCGAGTTATTTGGAACCTACCTCGTCTGACTCTAGCAGAAGCCACATCCATGAAGGACTCCTCCAAGAATTGGGCTCTAACCTCAAACTTCCTTTTTCCGTACTATTCCACTGCCATCTTTCAACATTT
The DNA here is from genome assembly GCF_003343005.1 of Rhea americana. Taxonomy (NCBI): domain Eukaryota; kingdom Metazoa; phylum Chordata; class Aves; order Rheiformes; family Rheidae; genus Rhea; species Rhea americana. The sequence goes on along the minus strand of NW_028185561.1, from coordinate 1,502,057 downwards.
TTAAACACTGAATTCACCATATCTGACTAGGATTTTGCCTACTGTAATTCCCACAGATCACTACCACCTCAGTATCAGACTGAAATACACAGAGAGAAGTCTGAAAAATGCCATTCATTTAATAGCCACATTCAAATACCTTTAAGATATGCTCCCCACCTCACCCCAGGTCAAATACTTACCATTAAGCTGTTTCTTCTCTTCAGATATAGAAGAAATCTCTACAAGCATTAAGAAAAATAATAGTGACTAAGACAGCGAAGCTGGCAGGCACACATCACACTAAAGAAATGAGTCAAGTTAAGGATCCCCAAATAAAACCTCCAGAACATAAAAAGATTGACAAGAATGCTTCAGCAATCAAGGTATCAAGATTAAATACAGCACTGAATACCATTACAAAATACTCCGTATAATTGAAGAAAAAAAAAAAAAAAAAAACTCTGAAATGCCAAAAGTTACACAGAACAAGGGTAGGAAATGCAAGAACTCTTACTTGACACTGCAAAACAAGCAAAACAGATTACCTTATGCAATTATAAATTTCATAGCTAAGATGTTCACAAAGCTTGCTAAATCTGTTGGACTTTAAATGACGCTTGTCTCAAGTCAGCATGCAGTAGACACAGAATCTGATCAACTATCTAAACCTACTTTAAGCCCAATCCTTGGCAAAAATCCAAGAAAAAAAAAACTTCCTATAAACTCCTTCTGTCAAATGGTCTTATTATTTGAAAAGTTATTATCTGAACTTTTCATGAAAACTACAGTATTCTGCAATATCTTTCAAACCACAAAAACAAACCCCATAAATACCAGGAAGAGAATGGATAAGAGGAGAATAGCCAAGTAAGTGTGCGCATACACAGTGTCAAGTCATATATAACAATACTCAACTCAAGCGCAAAGGCATAGTGCCTCTCAGACGAATACCTTTCTCCTACTCACAACACTATCTGACGGGAAACCAGCCCTCTGGATGTAATCAAGCCACTTTCTGCCTCTCTCTACCAGGACATTTTGAGATATGCGTGTAAAGACCCCTTTTATATTCTCCTTTATGACAGCCAGGTTTGGATAAGTGAAAGAATCTAACTTGTTCTTCCTGCTCCTTTTTATGAAAACTAAGCTCTGGATGGTTCTGCCTTACCATGGGCTTCTGAACCCCTTCCACTGCTCTCCATCCTGCCAAACAGTATTTGGGGGAAAAGGCCATTGTGTGGGAAACTAAGGAAAGGTTCTGGGAGCAATGTACCAACCATCTTTACAATATGCAATACTGTATATTGCAAAGAGACTTCAGCATTGGCCCAAACCAATCTTTATCAGAGGTTTTCATGCTGTGCTACTGTGGTATGAAAACACTCTGTAAAATGAATGAGATAGCTCCAAGAGTTTTGTTTTAGGCTGTGTTTCTTCATATATTCTGCCATATTCCATTTCAAGCATTCTACTAAGACAAGCAAGCCACTTACAGAAACTCATTTCTGATTAAAGGTCAATTTTCATGTTCAAAATTCTACTCTCATTCCACTACACTTTAAACATGCCGCACAAAAATTAGCATTCCAAATTTAAGGGCAGTTGCTAGGGGCATTTTCAAGATACAGTCCTACCTCCCTTCCTTGGATCACATTACAGCTCTCAGCCCGTTCTCACTGACTTAATGATCCAAACTAGAACATACATTCCGACAAACAAGTTAAGTTACCAGAGAAGTAACATATGGGCATGTAATAAAATGTGTCTGTGAGGATCGCTAGCAGGAGTAAAAGATATCAGATGATAAAATAAATGCCTGTGCTAACATCTAGAGCTGAGTACCCTGAATATGTGTTTCAAGCAGAAAAATGGTAAGAAGTTTGAAACTGTAGAGGATTTCTAAGGGAGAGGAATGAGGAAGAAGATACTGAAATAGAATCTCACACACCTAATTATTGCTGTAGTTACCACACAGGCCTTCTCACCAAGTACAACACTACAAATTCCAGGACACAGCTGTAATCCTCCACTGTTCTGTAACATTATAGAAGAATCTTATTAGTCACTATCATATAATCAAGCAGCATTCCCAAAGACCAGTCAGCAAAAGGCTAACGATCGCTAACATCTACAGAAGACTTTTTTCTTTCATACAAAAACCCTAGTACATGCAAGAGCAAGCTTAAGCTTCCTTAGAAAATCCAGTGAACAAATGATGGTACTGTCTTCCCCAAAACCTCTAGAACTTAGGAAATACAAAACTAACCTAACAGCCACAAATCTTCCAGCAACATTCCCACAAACCTATACGTGACTTGTAGCACCATATTGAAACTACACCAAATAGTAAGTACCAATGCTTGCAATACTGTTAAAAGTTGACTCTGTGCCACAGAAAAAAAACAATTTATACTACAATTCGAAGTCCTGTCTTTTCTCTATACGTATTATCTCATTTAATGCTAAACTCAAAAGCATATACGCATATACCTTAGCTCTGTACTTTATTCTTCCATTTTCAAATCCAAATTTTGCTGAACTCAGTCTTACGGAAAGAATTAGTTACGAATTATTGCTGTCCAATAGTGAAGTTCATCAATCACATTCTTCATAATTCACTATTCAGAAGAGGAGGACATAAAACCCATTATGAGTCAAAGCAAGCTTCTAGAATTTTGCACTGAAAAGTTTTCCTTCAAGCAAGCTGGCCTTAATGGTCACTTTTGCCTTTCTACTTTTATTCTAAGTAGGGATAGTAGTAATTCAATTGACAAATGCAGTTTTGCCTGGGTATGTGTTAAAGATTCCAATTACTACAAAACTTGGATTGCTGAAGCAGATCGTTATCGCTTTTTCTGATAAGCACCCAACAAATTCAGTCCAATAAGTTTCATTCTTAATGAAGCAAAATTACATCTTTTTTCAAGCCTGAAACAGCCAAAAAAACCACACAGACAACAGAAGCATTTTCATACAGTCGGCAATGTTTTAACCTGCCAATTACACTACACCTAAACGGATGGAGCAGTCCTATTAGAGAGGAAAGCAAAAAAGTAAACAGCAGAAAATGGATTGACATAGCTGGTAGAAGCAAAGATACATTTATTCTTCAAGCATTCATTTGTGCCTGTCACAAGAATTCCCTCCAGTTGCAGAAAAGTTATACTACTGAAATTAAAAAAAAATGGAGATTTACTTTTAAATTTCTAACACAGCTGACAAAGTGGTAGTAATTCAGCTGAAACACCTCAACTCCATTAGCTACGAAGCAGTTATTCTGTCTTGATTTGTTCATACACTGCAATACTTAGCTTAAAAACCTCACAACAGAATTAGCTACCTAGCAACGTGAAAATGTAAAATCCTATTTCCTCTTCATATGAGCAGAGATACAGAAATTCAACCTAAATGTAAGCCAAAGCAGTCTAAGTACTAAGCAAGTATGAAACGTATTTTGTCAGAGCTTGAAGAGCATTATGCAAGAAATGGCTTAATTTGTGTAGTACACAATGATTTAGGACTTCCCACAACTTCCAGATAACTTTGGAATAAAACATTACATATTTTAATTCTAAAAACACCCACCTTTTGGAACAGTAACAGGCTTGAGAGCCATTCTTCCAACAAGACACTCCTTCAGCATGGATTCATAATTGACCCAACGGTGTACCTGTATTAAAAAAAATTTGTTTTTCATAAATTTTGTAATTCTATGTTGTTCTTCTAAGCAGGGAAATACCATACCAAAAGAGATCCTTTTTTTTTAGTACATTGGTCAATATTAATTTAGTGAATTTTTTTCAACTCAGGCACTTACTGTTCAATTACTCAGTACTTATTTTAACCTCTATTACAAGCAGCACGTATTTAAATTTTTTAAAAAATATAGTCTTGAAAAACAGACAGTAGCTTACTTTACTAATTTTATGCATTGTAATATCTAAAGATCACAATCTTGAGCTATAGCAAATTATACCAAAGATTCCATTAAGGCTTTTCAATAAAGTTTACAGCACCCCAATTTGTGCTTTACGTAATTAAAAGAACCTGAGTAGGTCTTTACCATAAGGGAATCAGCTTTTTCTAGATACTGATGAGGGGAAAAAGAAGCAGATAATGAAGGAAAGACAGCATATAACAATTTGGATACACTGATATTTCCTACAAGCTTGGTGTATTTCTGTTTAGGTTTCTTCTTTTTCTTTTGAATACTGAATCATTGGGAAACAATCAGTTTTAGAAAGTCAAATGAAGTGAAGAAAAAACAGTAGCTTTACAAATCAGAGCTAGAGAGCTTCCATAGGAAATCAATAGCAGAAAAGCCAATTTTGACAAGGCATCCAGGATAACATCATGAGAAAAAAAAAGGGGGGGGGGGGACAGTGCAACATAACAAATCTGAACGGTTTGTAGAGACTTAAAAAACAAACAAATAAAAACAAAATCACACTGGAAAAGCTGAGAAGATGAGATAAGGATGTCCCATCTGCAAGCTGTAGCTTCCTAGTATAGAGATAATAGAATGAAACGAAGTATTTTGAACAACAATTATTTTTCAGAACTTACTGTGAGAAGCACTAGCAACCTATCAAATATTTAAACAGATCACAGAACCACAGAGTGGCTGAGGTTGGAAGGGACCTCTGGAGACCATCTAGTCCAACCCCCTGCTCAAGCAGGGTCACCTAGAGCACAGTGTCCTCTCCAGGCAGGTTTTGAATATCTCCAGGGAAAGAGACTCCACAGACTCTCTGGGCAACCTGTTCCAGTGCTCTGTCACCCTCACAGGAAAGTTCAGGCAGAACTTCCTGGGGTTCAGCTTGTGCCTGTTGTCTCTTGTCCTGTCGCATGGCACTACTGAAAAGAGTCCATTCCCCTCTGCAGGAGCCTCTTGGACTGTTTGTACCTAGCTGTGTTGCCCTTTCAGCAGATATCGGGGTTGTTAAAGTCCTGCATGAGAACCAGGGCCTGCGTATCTGACCAATACAGAACATTAAAGCAAAGGGTTTAACAATGAAAATGCCTCTGGAACAGAAAAGATATCAGCCAGAATTAGAAGCGTGAAGAACATTTTTAAGAATCTGAACACTGTTTCCTACTTCTCCGGGGAAATAAAAAGTAACAACTACATATGCAAACTTAGAAACAATTTGATGGGCTTCTGAAAACGCATTGTGGGTAAGAAGTACCAGAATGGCATTTCTCTGCTACCAAGATTCCTATTTCCGAAGTTGCCACACAATACCTGACAAATAGTGATCCATGTTCAGAATTTCAGGCCACAACTTGATACTGGATGAAGTTTTATAAGAGAAACTCCAAATTGCTTTAAATCAGAGATGCTTTGTAACTGATAGAGAATTATGTCTGAACTCAACACCTCATTTTCAAAAGGATTAATCAAGAATAAACTGAACAAATCAAAGCAAAAAGGCTTCATTACATCTTTCCTCTGTTTACATGCATTGTTAAAAATATTGTGCGAATAACATACTGTGATGTAACAACCATAAAGAGAAAAAAGTACTCCTCCTTTCTGCTCTGTCCCTGTTTCCGAAAATACATGAAAGAAACTTAAAGAATGTCGGTTTCTAAAAAACAACACCAACCCAGTGAATTCCCTCTTGGAGTGCATTCATACAGCACCAGGCTTGCATGGGATTCCTTACAGAAAGTACATCCATGTTGCAGACCCCTTATTTTAGGGTTTTTTTCAAAATATCTAAAGCAAAGAGTTAGCAAAGAAAAGACTTCAAACGTTATTTTATCATTTGTTCATAATGAGTCTATAGCAGTGCCAGTAGTTTTTCTTAGTACTTTGCTAACCGATAGTGCAGTAAGCAAGTTAGTAAGACAAAAGAACCCTACAAGCATTTGTCAAAAAGTGAGTATGCTCTGAGAAGACAACGCCTCTCAGAAGATACCAGTTAATCGATACACAAATTTATTACAAAGGAGGCAGCTCAAATTGTTGCTAACTTTATTGCTACTTCAGCTAAAAACTAATTTAATAAAATGGTCAAATCGAAGCATCATCTGAGCAACATAAAGTGACACCTCCATTACTATGTTTTGATACTAAATTTAAACCACATGCTACTTTCAGCGCACTTTAGTGCATTTCTGAAAACAAATCCATTGACTTTCCTTAACCTTGAAAATGTTTAAATGACAATTTCCACGGGGAGGTCCTAAAAATAAACAGAAAACATGCATTTTTCAAAATCTCTCTTGGTAAGCACGTCATTCACTGTCAGTTGTTCTCACCTGATCAAAGAGATCTGTACCATCCATTCCCGCTGCTTTCATTAGTTCATCCTCACCACCAGGATGATATTCCATATATGGAGTGACATTATATACAAGTCCTGTGGAAAATGGAATATAAATACCTGTGAGCAAATTTCTAAGATCGCTGTGATTATTTTCCCATCACCAAAACCAGTGTAAAGATTAATGTACACTCAATAGCATGCAATGGCAAACAGTAAGCATCATCAGAATGGTCTGACTTTCCAAAAACAGAAGCATAAATTACACAGTCTCATATATCACAAGACATATCTTATCATATGGAGATGTCACTCCTACAAAGGCATACTACTTGTCCCAGCGAATGTCTGGGGAAAACCTGCAGGGTCAAGGCTTTAACAAAAATGCACTTGAAGTTGCACATGTTCTATCCTGACTATGGAGTAACAAGGCAAGAGAACAATTTAAATATGGTTTACACCTAGTTAAGCGCACAAAATTGTCTTCTCTTTCCTTTCTAATTAATTTACTCCTAAAGTGCTTTCATAGCTGCTTCCCTGGCTTCGTTTACATACGGAATAAACACCTATAGAGAAGAACAGTCCCCCGTAAGGAAAAACAGCCACCATTGGGAACAAAACTTCCATTCTTCAAACTCAACAACATAAACTGCATGTACTCCATACTCACTAAAGGCTTCTAACACTGATATAATTTTCTGTCCCAGCAAAAGCATATTCTTTCTACATGAGTACTATTCTTAGGATTTCCAGTGAGATAATGCTTCACAGTCCTAAAAAGGTGAAGTCTAATTATTGTTGCCAAGCAACTGAAGTAATTAGAGCTTGGAGAATGCAACTAGAAACAGGTTTAACTGCAGACATACTGTTGCTTAGAGAACTGATACAAGTCTACCTACCAGAACATTTGAAGTTATATAAAATTAGCAAAACAGGAAGCTATCAAAAGGGGAATGTGCCAGTGCTCACATATTAAGATTTTAATTCATTAAAAAGCATGCATTACTTCAGAGAGAGGTAGGCATTGAGCATGGTGGAGGGCAGTCAGGGAATACAACACATACCTACGACTATCCTATTTTGTAACAACAGCCCTCCAACTTTTCCCCCATTTACCTCTCCAAGAAAAAAAAAAAAAGTGATTTTTGCACATTTTACTGACCTGGTCTTCTGAAGACTGAATCCACTATGCCATCTTGTGTGCGGCACTGATTACTGCACACAAGAAAATATATTTGTAAAAATCTAAATAGGTAGGACCTCCCGAATGTTAGGCTAACATTCAATTTACCAAAAAACTTTCACAAGTAAAAGAAATCTCATTTATATACCCTTTACTCACTTCTTTTTTAAACATCTGGTTTCTCCTTTATATACCTGTGACCTATATGACAATCTTCTTTCATGACCACCTTACTAGTTTCCGAATGGAGGCAGTTCCTGATCATCATCTACTTCGCACCCTTCTCATAACTTTCTGCTTTTTCTTGTAGAGATGCAGTCTAACTACAGCAATGCTAAAAAAATCATTTATTTTTTTCTATAACGGTGTAATTTTACAACATGGACAAGTTGTATGTATCAAAAATGACACACATCACGTCAACAGATAATTTACTAGGATTCTCAATTATGTTGTGTTTTCATTATTAGTTTTAAGGGCAAAGAAAAGATGGAGATGTGAAAATTAAAGACAGATGCAAAAGCAGCATGATGGAGTTTTTGTAAAAATGGACCTTAGAGAGGTAGCCTGAGGGAATAAGAGATTAAAAACAAAACAGAAATATTCTTAAGAAGTGATTCTTTCTGCAGTAACAGGTATCCTTTTTTTGCAGGGGAAGTACACATAACTCCATGGTAAACAACCTTTCTTAAGTTCTCCTTCTACTACAGTTTTGCTAGTATATGCAAGATCAGCACATACAGGGCATTAACCATTTCACTATTTTGTTCAAAAAAGCTAGGATCGAGTGACATTTTACCCTCACTTTCACTCTCATTCCCTTTAACATCCAACATATCCATGCTGTCACCCTTATAAAAAAAATCTTAAATTTCTTTCAGTAGTTCAGAGTTGACATCACAGCAAGTATCAAAGCTGCTCCTTATTAGGTGAAAGAAGTTACCACCGACATGATGCACTTTTCCTAAAGAAAGATCACATTAGCCACTCTGGTCTTTCTTACTTTATCTTCATAACAAATTTAAGGTCATGTCAGCATATTTTAGTCTGTAAAAAATGACAGAACTAGAGAGCATTTTGCTGCCTTCTGTAAGGCAAATGGGAACTTCATCAGTAACACTGAGAAAGCTCTTCTAGCCAGTGCTATTGCTCCAAACCACCTTTAACACATTGTTAATTCTAATTCTAATGATTTCAAATTTTGAGCTAAACTTTCTTAAGCATAATTACATAAAAAGCAGGCTCCATTACCACAGGTATTTGTTCTAATAGGCAACAACTGTTCTATACAGCAGCTGTCCTTTGCCCTTCTGAATTTCATGATTGTACGCACTCTTATCTCCCAAAGGCTGTTGTACTGATCTGAATAACATCTTTAAAAGCTGTCTTCAGACATTTAAAAGCAATCACTAAAACACTTCAACTGCTAAAGACACTAAATACTTCAAGACTGAGGACTGTCAGTACATCAGCATTTTCAATGTCTTATTCTTGCTAAGCTCCTGCTGTTTGAGCATCACCCATAATTGTATGTTTCATTATTTTCATATACAAGCATACAACAGGAGTAAAACATGCTCACTTTAAAGACTTCTTAAGAAAGGCTTGAAAACAAAGAAAAATATTTTGTTACTAAGATCTCTTAACTCAAACAAAATTGCGTCCTGTTGTGTTGAAGTTCCATCTGGCCTAAACATAGTGCTTGTTGTTGTTTTTGGTGGGGTTTTTTGGTACAGAAAAGACACCAGCCAAAAACATGTAGAAGCAGTACCACAGCAACCAACCTCTTATACATATCCAGCAGTCCTCCTTTTTGTTGTGCTTAGCAAGCTCATCTTCAGTCACTTCAATTAGCCTCCCTTTCAAACCAGCCAAGTCTTTCCCACTTTTAGTTAGTCGAATCCAATCCATAAGACTCCTCCCTGGCTTTAAAGGTATCTGAAAAGTAGTAAATATGCAAACATTAGTAAACTGTAAGGAAAGAGGCAAGCCATCCAAAATACTTTTCTAAACTCTCAAGGAAGACTTGGGCAAATGAGAAGCAGCACAACCAGTACTCTTCACTGGTGTTTGGACCTCTGTACAGCTGCAAGAGGGCTTAAGGAAGTTTCCTAACTTCCTTAGTTACCTTTCTTACTTCCTCAGTTGCCCAAGGAAATGATTCTCAAATACCAGTAAACATTAAGACAACTCTGCAGATACCACGTCCTCCTGTAGCTTCAGCACTTAAGTTTTATCAGTGATGTTTTAGCTATGGCCTGGAAATCCGCGAGCAGCAATAAAACAGCAAAACGAGGAAGAAAAATTTGAAACTCAAGGTGAAGCCGGAAAAGGCATTTGAAGTTTCACCTTCGCGGTACTCAGCAGGACCTTCCGCAAGTCCTGCGGCAMCCGCAAACCTCACCCAGGCAAGGCTGGGGGCCCGCACTCCAGCAGAGCGCCGCAGACACGCCGCCGCCGCGGCTCCCCCGCCTTCCTCGGCTCCCCGCCGCGCCGGCCCGTTCGCACAGGCCCGCCCGAGGCGACCGACTCACACGGCGGGCGCCCCGAAGCGAGCCCGGCGCCCCCGGCCGCGCACGGCCCAGGCAAAGCCGGGCGGCCGGCAGCGGCGGCACCGCCACCATCTTGAGGAGGAGCAGCGGCGGCAGCGCCCGGCCGCGCCCCGCCTCGCTTCTCCGCTCGCTCAGCGCCTGCGGCACGAGCGGCCGCGCCGCGCGAAGGGCCCTGCGGAGCGCGGCGAGCGGCGCAGCGGCCCCGGTGTGCCCCCTCCCCCGCCCCGCC
>NW_028185561.1:1435991-1491768 GCF_003343005.1 Rhea americana | reverse complement strand
CGCAGCACGGCACGGGCGCAGCGCGCAGGCGCGCGGGGCACCCGGGGCTACCGGCGCTAGCGGCCATGGAGCGGAAAGGTGAGTGTCCGCCGCGCGCCGCCTCCGCGCCGCGCCGCGCGCCAGGGACGGGGCGGGGCGCAGCGCCGCGCAGCCGGTGAGGGCCTTCCCCGGGTGCCTTGTACGCCCCTGGCCGAGGGATGCTCTTACAGCCCGCTCTCCTAACTTCAGGTGCGGTGTTCAACCCCCGGAACTATTGTAACAGGGATTAAAATAGATGATGCAATTATTATATATGAAAATATATATTATACATAATATATATTATTATACTTTACATAAAATACATGCAACTATTATATATAAATATTAAAGTTTCTAAAATATATTAGTATATATTATAGTACATATAATCATACACATCTGTGTATTTTACATATATATAGATTTATCTATGTTTATTATAACGTATAAATATATTGTATAATATATTGCAATATAGTTATAACTGCTACCTGCATTTTGAACACAAAGTCTTACCTGTTGCTCGCGTGGGATGTGCTCCTTCCTGCCATGCCGTGCCAGGCGTGCTCAGGGTGCATGTGGTGGAGCAAGTCTTGCAGGGCTGCTGTTGCAAGGCAAGACCTCACGCACCACAGCCGGGGCCAGGCAAGGACGGTTTGGGATATATACATAGGCTGTACCAGACAGGGGTATTTGAATTAAAATTTTGGATCCCTGCCCTTCTAGGGGCTTTGGTTTGGATGGTTATTACTGTAGTTATTGCAGCTCATTCTTTGAATTACCAACGTAGTACAGACTTTGCTTTGATTATAGTAACAGAAAAATTCACATGATTGATGTCCAGCTCACACACAAAATAATTTTACACTGCATTTACATTACCACTGTAGCTCATGGACAAGAGAAATCTAAGGCAAACCCTTCCTTCAGTCACTGAAGCAAAAACTGTTTAATCAAGTTGTCCTATTTTTAAGTAATATTTAGACCCTCATCTCCAGTTGGAGGATGGTTTTTCTGCTTCTCTCTCTCCCCTCCCCCAAGGGTTTGAAATCCCATTATAACAGCAGGCACAATATACTTGATCCAAACAATTCCTTGATGTGCCTCTACTTTGGGCCTATTATACCACAAAGAAAAACCTTTTCTTGTTAAGTATGGCAAAAGTCATATGATCACAGAACCATTTAAAGCAAGATACCCAAATTTTTGCTCCTAGAATTGGTGCCCAAGTTTATAGTCTACAAAACAAGGGCCCAGAAGTCAAATATTGTATTTCCTTGGTGTAAAGTAGTTATAATCAACACCTTCTCTGCCTTGAAAGGGGGCAGGACTAGAACAAAATAAAGGCTTCATGTAAAATTAGAAAACATTTCAGTTTTATTAATAACTTACATACAAATAAATTATCTTTAAAAATACTATAATACATTTTTATATTATGTTTAAATTAGAATGTCATGGAAGTAGTCTTGGCTTTTCCTGCAATCAGCAATCTGATTCTGTTCTTGAATCTTGTTCTAGTTCATCATCATCTTCACTATCTGAGTCTTCATAAAAAGAAATTGTAGCTTGAACTGGAAAGTTTTTCAGAAGTGCTTCAGCTTCCTGGTATAAGTAATCATAGCACCTTGATTTGGGCCAGAATAGTCTGAAACAAGTATACAATAGGTTTATTTGTTGTTACATATTCTACTTGAAGTCTGACAGATAAGAAGCAGTGAAGTTCTATTTATCTAGCAGACAGCTTCCCATGAGTTCTCCCCCCCACACACACTCTCAGTCATCACTAAGCTACTTTCCACTTCAATATAGAAATATTCTGTGGATTCTATATTTTCTTCTGGAAAGACAAAATGTATGTAAAGCCCTAGTTTTCTAGCAGAACTACTCTGAAGCCTGAGATCCACTGCATCTGAAACTTATTACTAGTACCTTAATAGGATTCCTGGGACCTGATCCAAGTACTACTGACCTCATGGGAACAACTCCCAGGAAGTGTAACAGGTGTTCAACAGGGTCCCCAATATATTTGGATTAAGTTAGCGCTTTTGTTGAGGGTCAGATCTTGGCTCTGGTTTACAGTTGTCTAAGCAAGACTCAAAGTGGAAAGGAATGATAGTGACTAATCTTAGTGTTAAGAGGATCAGGCCTTGATATTTCATTAAAGTCCTGTCTTACCAAGAAGAATCATCTGCTTCACTTCTTAAAGATGCCCCGTGGCCCTAGTTTTCAAATTAGCTTCCATGATCTACTCAGAAATTAACACACAAATTGCTGATCTCACCATTTACCAAGGGCCATTTGATAGTGAGATAATATTACCCAACTAATATAATCCATATTTCCTGTTTCTTTTCAACTAGCAGCCTCTTTTGCTTACAATTTGAAAGTAGATATCAGAAAGAAATGCGCAACAGAGACCTCCAAAGATTAGAAACTAGCAAGATGTGACAAAAGCAGTTAATCTTGTTCATAGTAGAAATACATCAAGTTATAGAACTGGCTGGTTTTCTAGCAGGTACAAGAATGTTTTCTCAGTTACTGTTACTTTGTACTGCAAAAGAGGCAGTATTGTAGCTGATACTTGTTTCATAATATTTCTCCACTCCCAGCGTTCCCTGCAGCATTTACCCATACATCTAAGCCCATAAGCAATTGCAGCAATTGACTTCACTGAGACTGCTTAGGTAGTATATGCCTCAGCATTTAAGGGTCAGGGCATAGATTTGGGAGAGGCTTCTTATCTGAAATAAGAACCTATGTTATTAGTTCAGCCACCTTGCAACCAGCTAGCTAGTACAGCTGTACTAGCTGAACACAGAATATTCTGTGGATTCAGCTGTAGTTATTTGCTTTATGCCTTCATCAGAACTGGCAGTATTCTTCTGTTAGTTCCACATTGCTGATGAGTTCTGTTTACAAGATGACTATGTACACTTTTGGATTAAGTAGTTTGTAGATGCAGATACTATTGCCTTCATCATTAAAGCAGCAATTACACAAATTTCTCTTGACAAGGCTGGCTTTAATATTAGTTTGTCCTCTCCTTCTGCCATTTCCCTCCCAATGCAAGGAAGCAAGTACAGGTATGGACATTATGAGTGTCACAGTGAAATAGTCCATGAACTAATCCAATTCTTCTGTTTCCCTTCCCCTCCTTACATAAAGTTTTTTTCCCCTCCAGGGCACAGAAATGAGCAGCAAGGTGTTTCAGCCAGTCCTACCATCACAGAAAGAGATGGCCATAATCACTATGTAACTAAGTCCCAAAATTACAGAAGCACCTGAGCACCTTAAAGGTCAGGTAAGACAATGAGTGCTGACAATCACTTGCTGAAGGACCCATCAGTTCAAGGGAATCTAGACCCCCCCCCCCCGCCATGTCCTTCTGAAGGTACTTAAATAGCTACGTACATATCTGAGAGAAAGATATATATCTATATGAGGTATATACAGCCCTAAGTGGGGCACAGCACTGCCGATCTTTTTCCTCCAGCTGCAGCCCAGCCCAGGCAGCAGCAGCAAGGGGCAGCAGCGCCGGCACTGCCCCGCAGAAGCCCACCCGAGGCGGTCCGGCACAGCCACTTACCTCACGGGGTGCGTGTACTGCGCCAGCTTTCGGGAGGCTTCCGCCAGCCCACAGGGGCTGTGAGCCTGGGGGCAAGAGAGCACACAGATCACGTTCTCGGCCGGCTCGGAGCAGCGCAGTGCCCACCCTCGGGGAGGGAGCTCAACCTCGGCAAGCCCTTTCCCCGCCTCGCACACACGCAGCCATGCCGCGGGGTGGATGCGCGCCCCGCGGAGCCCCCCACCCCCATGCGCCCTCCCCGCACACACACACTCACCACAGCGGGGCCGGGGCCGGGCCGCCGGGCCACCTCGCCCTGAGCGGCCACCCAGGGTCTCCAGAAGGGCGCGGACCTGCGGCAGAAGGGCAGGACCGTTAGGGCAGGACCGTTAGGGCGCGCGCGCGCGCGGCCGTTAGCGCCGGGCCGTTGGCGCACGGCCGGCTCCGCGCACCACAGCGGCGGAAGGGGGGAAGGGGGGAGGCCAGTACCCGTGCGGGCCCTGGGAGCAGCTGCGGCAGGGCAGCGCTGCCAAGGGCGGGCAGCCGCAGCCCATCCGTCCGCCTTCCATGCTCCGCCGATCCCCGCTAAGGCGGCAGCAACACCACTCGCCGGGCCCGGAGGCTTTTATACCCCGCGGCTGACGAGCTCGGCGGAGCCCACCTCCCCCGGCTCATTTGCCAGCGCGATAAACAACAACAACAACAACAAAAAGGCTCCGCGCGAAGGCGCCGCTGTGTAAACACGGAGCGTGGACGCGTGCATGCCCCAAATGGCCCAGGGCGGTGCGGGGGGGAGAGCTGGCAAGTCGGTGTTAATCGCACTTGAGCGGACACATGGCCGCAGCCAGGAGGGGAGCCCGTGTGGGAACGGGGCGGCGGGCGCTGCCCGTGCTGCCGCTGCCCCGGCCTCGCCGCCCGCAGCCCGCGCGGCCTTTTGTTGCTCCCCCGAAGCGGCATCGAAACGCCGCGGGGGAACCGCGGCCCCGCGCAAGCCTCCCCGCGGCGCCTCCGCGCCGCAGCGCGCTCAGCCGCCCGCGCCATGCACTGGGTTTGGCTGACATCAGTTCGTTCACGTTTTCCAGGCAGCCCGGGCGGGAGCTTGCGGGGTTCATCTTACCCGCGGCGGCGGGGCTTTGACCTCGTCGTGAGGTGGGGGGCGGCCTCCCGTGTCTCCCGCAGAGTGCTCAGACAGCCCTGGGGCGCCGGGGGAAATGACACTTCTGGGGGACCTTACTCACGAAGGCGTCGCCTCCCAATGCTCTCCAGGATATACTCTCCCTCAGCATCATTTTATTTGGTTAGCATAGTGGCTTTTTATTTACATGGCATTTTTTACCAGGGAAATGTGCCTTCACTGATTCTTTTTTCCTATGGTCCTGATAATTTACTTCACTGCTAGCATCAGATGTTCTTCCTGCATACACATGGTTTAGGCCGAAGTCATGCCGTTTCCCTGTTCCCCAGTATTCATGGAGCTTTTTTTTTATTTCTGGGAAGTGTCTCATATTTTTTTCTGAGGCTGCAGTCTCTCGTTTGTGAGGGGAACAGAAGCAAAGGTAGCGGTCATACAAAAGAGCTAACAGATAGTAATAATCACAGCCCTGGGGAAGCGGGAAAAGATGGCGGGGTCAAGCTGGCCTAGATTCTGAAGCCGTGTTTCAATCCAGGTCAATTTACTGGTCCATTAAAGAGTCATGTTACAGTCCAAGGCACTGTGTCCTGTGGTGTAGTATCACGTCTGAGTTCAGCCATAAGCAGTGTGTCTACCTCAGCACTGCCCACACATAGCTGCAGATATTTCTTGCACCTTCTCTATAGTATCTCCAGCAAAATCCGGTTCAGTAACTAGAGAGCAGTGTCAGCAGTACCGATTGTAAAAAAGTGGCACATATTGGAAGTTTTTTGGGAACATAATAAACTTAATTAAATATGCCAATAGCATTTTTTTTTGGTCAAGTCAAAATCAGATGTAGACTGAATTGCCTTTCTGAAGAAAGACAGCCTCTTACTATGAAAGAGAAATAGATGGAAAGGTGCATGCTTTTAAGTTTGTGCATAATCTGATATATTCTGACCCGAACAATGGACGTGTTCTGTCATTTTGGGGGTTCTGCCATTAACTCACTTGGAAAAATTGGTAACCATTATGATTTTAGGACTTACTAAAAGAAAATACATTTTTAGCACTTTAGGGTTAAGTCAAACTTTTTTAAAAAATAAGATTTCCAAAGTAGTTTTGCTGCACTGTGATGTATAATGTTGTCTGTGTTTTTCCTGCCTGTGGTTTAGAGTTGGATTAATTCAAATCAGAGTGAACAAAAGGCTCAGGCTACTGGTAAATGCTTGTCTTACAGTTGAAGGGAAATAGAGAACGGGGAATGGAGCAAAATAACTTGGGCAGTAAGGTGAGTTTGATCATAAGCCAGATTTCTTCCATAAGCAATTTTTCTTCTATTTCCAAATGGCTAGTGTGAAACCTTGTCAAGTGAGGTGAGGTGTAAAATAGATGTTTAAAAACTGTCACATGACAGATTTTTCTTTTGCCTAAATGAAGTGAGAGCAATAATTTTTGTAGCTGGCATTTCTCTTTCAAGAAATATAACACAGGCTCTACACAAAAAGTTGGCTGTCGAAGGAAAAATAGAAACATCTTCTATCATATTGCCATGGACAAAGGACCATTTGAGCATAACAATGACATTCATTTTCTAAAGCATAAAAGTGAGTTTTATCATCTACAGTAAGAGCAGCAGAAGAAGAAATTAGGAAGGGGTGTCTATTCAGTGACCCTTAATTCTTTTCAAATACTTTTTACCTGCCCCAAATGAGAAAATGTCCTAAGAAGAGTGTGAGACTTACCCATTAGAAAACAAACTGGAACAGAGGTGTTGAAAGGATAAGGAGGAAATAATGACTAACAGCTGTTGTTCTTCTGCATATTTTCACACTAAATGACTCTTCTTGGCCTTGTAGTTTAGTAATGAAGTCCTATTTATTGAGAGAAATACCTATGTCTGTATTTGCAATAATACCTTATTGTCGTTGACACCATGGAAATTAAAATAACCTAATATTTTGCCATACTCCAGGGGCTCTTGATATATAGACTAGAAATTGTTAAATAGAGGCTAGAAATTTGATTTAGTTTTTTGTATGATTGTCTTTTCTTCTTAACTTTATGCTCAGAGTAAAAGTAATACTGCATTCATACATTGCTATCCAAGCTACGGTTTAATCATGCTAAAACAAAGAGGAGCTACATACAGTCAGTAAGCAAACAGCTGGTCAAACAGGATTGATAGAACACTGTTAACATTTTTTAAATATAGTAGTAGAAAGTACCATTTTGAATTCAAGAAAAAATCTGATTGAGGCAGACCCTCTATGCATTCTTGACTCATGAAATGAAAACAATTTTGCTTGTGCCTTAGTTCCAAATTTTGTCTCAGATTTGTTGTGCTTCAGTATTTAACAAAAACCATAAATGCTGAGCTGAAGGTTGTTCTTAGAGTTACATATATAACTCTAGACTGCTTTTAATAAAGCAAGGCTGAGAGTTGGAATCTACTACATTATGCTGTAAATATTGTAGTAGAATCAAAATATTTTTTAAAAATTTTGTATCTTTTTATTTACTTTCACACAGTAATAAAAATGTCTGTCAGTTTTCAGCTGCATGAAAGTTTCTCTCAAGATTAATGTAGATTTATATATTTCCACCTATCACTTTCCAAGCAGGCCATACTCAAAAACCCAAAGGGTTCAGTTCTGTTTAGCCACACTTCAGTTTTTATAGGGATTGTTGTATAATTACAATGGGACTATTTCAAAAGCAGTGCAAATAATTCTTGCACAGTCGCTGTGGATTACAGCTGTAATAATTAAAAGCACAGTATAATTAAGAGCAGTATAATTAAAAGCACAATTTAGTTTTCTTAGAATGCATGCAGTATTTATCCATGGTGAAATTAATTCACTCGGTTTGGTTGAAATTGATTAAAAGTGCTTTTGTGGCTTTCTGCAGTATGACATCTTGAAATGCAATGCACTGTTAATAGGATACACAGAAGAGCAAACACAGAGGTCTGTGCAGATCTGACTGTGCTACTATAAACAAAGAAGGTGTTCACAAATGGCTTAGAGCTAAATTTGACAAGACAGTGCTAATCACACTTGGACATGGGAATATCTGGACAGAGAACACTCAGCTGGCTTCAGATTAGCCTCTGTGAAGGCAGTGATAGACTTTATTAGTAAAATATGGTGCATAGTATGAAAATTATTGCATGAGTTCATGTATGGAGAAAATGAGCTTGATTTTTAATATTAGAGATTTGCTTTAGTGAGACAGGCAGGATCAGATCCCAGGAAACTGCTCCTCTGCTTACTGAGACTGGACTGAGGCAAATGAACAACAGAAAAAATTAAATCTTCGCTATTTTATAGCCTAGCTTCATCTTGATGTTAATTTTGATAAAATTTTAGGAAAAGGCTTTGAAAATTGAGAGTATGCCTGGTATTTGCATGCAGATATTTCCCATATATGCATGTGTCATTTATTTACATGCGTGACCTCTTAGCTGTTAAACTGGTCATTTTTTACAAGTAAATATAAAGTTTGCATGTGCAAGTGGAATTTGTGTAAAGATTAAGTAGATAAAAATCTATGCACAAATGTAAGTGCTTTACTGGAAACCTTGCAGTAGTGTCTAAGATATGAGGTGTCAAACATTTTTTATTTGTGGTATGATATATATAGCACATTTTTGTGCTCTAATTTGAAAGTAACACATCAGTTTCTAAAGAACAAATAACAGCACAGATGATTTTACCAGCCTCTCTATCCTCACCATTGTTTGTTTTTGATACAGTGTTTTTAGATGTCACTAATGTGTCTGAAAGCAAATGTGGCTCAGGAGTTCTGCAGGTTTAAATCTTTTAGTAAATACAGTGAGATCCAGATTGGGTCATAAGAAATAAAATAAATACAAATCCATTTTTCTTCTGAAAAAAAATAACAGAACTTACTCAGCAGATAAATCTGTTCTCATCACCAGTGGCTATAGCTTGGCTAATAAAAACTGTGCTTGTCCTATTGCTGTTGTCGTATTTTGTTCCTTCCTATTCATTTATAAAAATGCAACCCTTATTCAGACAGTCTAATTCCACTTAAGCCTCGGGGCCTAGTGTTTTCTATAGGCAGGTGTGTTCAGAGGCCTAGAGCTCAACAATGTGAAATGATCTTAGAGCATTTCCATCCCTCTTCCTCCTCATCTCTCTGGATTTTGACTAAGATGCAGTGTCATTAAATGCCTGTTTTTCAGTTTATGTAGAAAATGATTCTTTCCCTTCCTACTTGATAGGACATGAAGAATTGCAGGAACACTGGAAGGAAAATACTGTGAGAAAAAGGGATGCACTTCTAGATGTCTTTTCCCCTCTCTGTGCTATTGGGAACCCAGTTCCTTGTGACGTGAGGTGCGCTATCACATAGGATTAGTGGATTCAGTAGAGAATGGCCTCACCAGAGGGACAGCAATGCCAAATCTCCACAGTCCAGCCAGTCTTTGAGACAGAAAACCCAAAACTTGCACTGGTTTATTCCAGCCTTGACACTGTTTTAAACCCAGTGGTCATGTGAAATGTGAGGGTGGTCACTGATTATCTCCTGGGGAATAAGAAATACATGTCTGTGCTTGTGTGTGTGGCACAAGCACACCCACTGGAGGCCCCAGCATGTACATGTGGCAAGGTGTGACTCCACACAGCAGGTTGGGTTTCCTCATTTCCCTCCCCCTTATTCTCCACTCCCAGGCCCATGCTGGCAAATGGTAAAGGATAATGTACCCATATGGGAAAGCAACACGTTAAGGAGCTAAGGATGTGTAATGGGATCTGCCACTTGCTACAGCGATCTTTTTTTAAAATAGGAGTATCTTTTGCTGTTGAGTTATGGGCACTTTAAATTCCACGCAGATAAGAAACAGAGACATCGGTGCTGAACACCAATCTTGTCATTTCTTTTAATAGAATGGGAGTTAGTGAAACGCTGATACTTGATTAATGCTGGGACTCAGCAGAAGTCTCTGGCTCACTCAGCATAATGCAGCACAATGTCACAGGGTTTGCTGCAGTTGGAGCTCTCGGTGCTGCAGTGTGGTACTGGCAGGATTTGCCCTCTCGCCACTTAAAAGAAGCGAGAAGCAGCCAAATGAAATGAACTCACTCTAGCCCAACAGCTATTGACAGAAAAGACAAAGAAATTAGATAATCATTGGAATGTCCTGATCTGACTCCTTTGACTGGTAATACAGTCCTTTGCAGTGTCATCTGTCGTCTCACACTGGACCCGCTCAGTTAAGCATTTCTTTGGATTTATTGCTTCCCTGGCTGCAAAGATAGTCATGGAAACAGAGTGGTTGATTTTCCATTTCCCTTTTATCTCTGAGACAGGTACAGCATCAATCCTTACACAGGATGCATATCACTAAACTTGCGATGCATTTATATACATCACATCATTCAGCAGTTAATCTCTGGCAGAAGGGAATTAACTGCAAGAAACAGCAATGCCTGAGCCATACCTCTGACAAGCAGGCACCTGAGAAAAGCAGCATGAATCCTAAAGACAGCAATGCCAACTCTGAAAAATACACACAGTATCTTGTACTGTACTTCAAGGATGACAGAGCTTTTACAGAGGTGCTCGGAGATAAGTCCTGACAGAGACCCCTACCCCTGCGGTTCCTTCTTGTCTGTCGCCACAGAGGAGGGGGACTTCTAATGGCCAGTGTCATGAGGATGCAAATTCTATTGTGGCAGGATCTTGGTATTTCCTAATTGCAAGCTCACATCCCAGGAATCCTAAGTGGTAGCACTGAACACAAGGAATACAGCCTTCCTCATGGTCTGTCTCTCCTAACTAAGATGCATGTGAACGGCAGAAGCACCTGACGTAAATATTGATACCACTTATTTTTAGCAGCACCTGTCAGTTCCCTTAAAAATCACATTTTCAGTTGCTTATAACTTCCCAACTTTTTTTCTGGACTAAATTTTTCCACACTAGCTTTACTCAAACTTAATTTGGGGGAAAACTACAATCAAAATAAGATAGCTTGAATCATTTAGCCATTTATAAGAATGAGGAAGAAACAACAGAAACAGTGTATTGCAACATAAAATAGTCTAGTGCCCTTTGGGGGAGGAGGGCCTAACATTTCCAACAGCTGTGTATGGTTTCGGACCATGAAGTTTGCCATTGCACCAGTTTTTTCACAGAATCATAGAATCATAGAATCAGTAAGGTTGGAAGGGACCTCTGGAGATCATCTAGTCCAACCCCCTGGCTCAAGCAGGGTCACCTAGAGCATATTGACAGGATTGCGTCCAGGTGGGCTTTGAATATCTCCACAGAAGGAGACTCCACAAGCTCTCTGGGCAACCTGTGCCAGTGCTCCATCACTCTCACAGGGAAAAAATTCCCCCTCACGCTCAGGCGGAACTTCCTGTGCTTCAATTTCTGCCCATTGCCTCTTGTCCTGTCACACGGGGCAGCTGAAAAGAGTTTGTCCCCGTCCCCTTGACACCCTCCCTTCAGGTACTTGTACACATTGATAAGATCCCCCCTCAGTCTTCTCTTCCCCAGGCTGAAGAGGCCCAGCTCTCGCAGCCGTTCCTCACAGGGCAGGTGCTCCAGTCCTCCGATCATCCTCGTAGCCCTACGCTGGCCTCTCTGCAGTAGCTCCATGTCTCTCTTGTACTGGGGAGCCCAGAACTGGACACAGTACTCCAGATGAGGCCTCATCATGGCAATTTTTGCCATTTGCCTTTTGGTCTGTCTCTGAAAATCCACTCAAATGTGGCCAACTTCCAGATGACAGTTTGACTCACTTACTAAAAAGACTTTGAAGAATTTAGTTACTAAATTCCTTGAAGAATTAAATCTGCCTTGGGCTTATTCCATCCAGAGCTGACCAGGGCTCTCTTTGCAAGTGGAGCTCTGTGCTGCTTGAGCCTGGGGTACCTCTCAGAGCAAGTTACCCAAAGCAGGTGGCGCTTGCTTTCCTTCTGCTCTCTTCAACTTCCTTCATATAACCCAAACATAAGGACTGCAGCAAAAGGAGGATGGCGGGGGGTGGGGGGAGCGGAGTGGAGAAGGAGACAACCTTTTGGGTGCCAGACAGAAACTGGGAAGAGAATGGGGTTTGTGGGTCATTGAGAACCAGGGATAGAAATGATGTTCAGAGGAGATAGCAGGGAGTTTTAATTACATGGAGGGAAGATTAAGCCTGAAAAAGGCAATGAAGGGGAATTGGGGTTGGATGGCAGGGGAACATGGCCATCCTGGTGATGGTCGACCATGTTCATGAAGATGACTCCCTTTGTTCCCCTCAGTCCCATGGACGACCTAACTCTTCCTGCAACATTTTCCCCTGCCACGGCCTCCCAGACCGCATCATTCCCAAACAGGGGAGCCAGTTCCCAGACAGATTTTAGAAGGAGCTCCTGGGCCTCTCCAAAAGGGAAATCTGTTCCTAAAGAAGAGATTGTGGTGCCAAGGGTGAAAGATGGCCAAGGGTGGAAGGAGAAACTGGGAGAGAGGGATGAGGGTGAGAAACTGTGGTGAAGGACTGAGGATGGGCAGGGCTGGAAACGCCTACAACTGGGCAAAAATCAGGGCAAACAACCTAAGGCATGAGACAGGTTCTTCCAGGTGAAGGAGGTTGGGCTTGGATGTCTCAGTCCCAGAGGTGGTCTGGAGAGGGGTCTGAAGGAGTGAAATCTGTGACTAGATAGTAAGAAATGAGGCATAGAGCCAAAACAGGGAAGAGAAATGACTAAGATATTTGTACATTTGAAGGGGAGGAAGAGAGGTGTCAAGCTCAGAAAAAAATAGATTGAGGAGTTGTGGGTCCAGTGTATGCCTTTCCAAAGCCTGGACCTTGGGAGTCGCTAGCCCCTGGCAAAGCCTGTGAAACCTGGTGGCAATGTCCCATCACCTTCTAGTGAGTTGCAAGTAGTTACTGCTAACACTTTGTTAGTTCAAGTGACAAGAGCCTGCATCATAGATCCAAAGTTTTCCTATCTAAATGCTTATATGGCAATATCTGATGCAATTTTTTTAGTTTTTCAGTTTACATTTCTAAATACCTAGGAATTCACCTCCTAGACTGTGATAGGGGAACACTTTTTAACATTGCAAAGCCAATCACTTAAAATTAATGGAACTCTTGAAAAGGAAAAAAAAAAAAACAAAAAAAACACAGAGATTTGCATGTAATTTAGCTCACCCAACTTAAGCGTCTAAAGGTTAATCACCTAAGTCTAACCTGGTGACTTCAGGCTGCTGTCAGAGTAAAGGAAAAAAAAATCTAGAAAAACATGTCTAGGATGCCTAAAATGTATAGGACAGGTAAGATGGCTAGCACAGTCTATGTTTCTCTACTGACTCTAAAGAATGATTAGCTGAGCTTTAAAATGACTAACTTCCAGATGTCTCAAGTTAGGTAAGATGAATCCCGTATATCTCATATATCCCATACATATTTCTATATTTTTGTGGGCCTGATATATGAGCCTGTAGTCTAATTTGTAGCAATGTTGCAGTTCATCCCCTCCAGGGTTTGTTGTCACAAATTCTCTGTTGCAATTCTGCACCTAAACAGCTTGGACACTCTGGGGCTGAGGCTCATAACTGCAGCTCAGATCAACACCTATCATGCCGTACTGTATAATGCAAGGTTATGTAGAAACGAGATCATCGTTATCTCAGACTGACCAGCCAAGTCTAGTGGGCCTCCTGGACAGTAAGGCTGTGTATAAAATGGCAGCAGTGGTAATACACGCACCACTGCTAAAGGCACCGTGAATTCTGTTCATTAATTCATGCTGCCACTACGTTTGCCAGCGTTACAGGAGAATCTCAGGGAAGTCCATCAGAGCACCATTTGGAAATGTGGGTTGCAACTTTCTGTCATGCAAGAAAAAAGTCGGAGCCTGCAGACTGTATGGCAAAGAAATGATACATTGAACCACAACTCAATAAATCGTCATCATCTATTCTGGGCACTGAGAGAGGGAAGGGGCTTGCGAAAAAGCAGAACGTGCTTGTGCCATCCAGACTGCCGTAATGCACATACCTGCACAAACTCAGTTTGTGTAGGCAATTATGATTCTGGCATTTTTCTGACTTTCTGGTGCTTGCTATCACAGTCGTAATAATGTTGTCTTGACACACGAATGCTTGTGAGTGTGAGACAGATGTATCTCTGTTTTACTCCATCTGGAGTTTCTGCAGAAGATTCTCCCCTTTTTATTTCTCTAAAATGCTTCTGTGTGTGTGTTTATATGTGCCAACTTTATATTCAAAATGTTAAAACATTCACTATAAAATATATCAAAATATTGAATTAATTATTAATATTTTATAAAAGGTGTTAAACCATGAGGTGCAATGTTTGATATTGATACGAGTACATATATTCAGATTACTGCAAGGATAAATGTAAAAGTAGATGGTAGCAAATTTTTGCTGATAGGCATAAACTTGCCATTTAAAAAAAATTTGAAGATAGTTATCACAGTTTTTAAAGTTGCATCTTGTATGTTTCTACAAGCTTCCTCTGCTCAACATCTTATTGATTGCTTTTTTCTCCCAACTGTGGCTGCAGTCTCATGATCACATACCAAACACTTGTACTTTCTTGCATTCAAAATACAAATTCCAAATCATTATGATTTTTAAATTATTGTAAATTTTCTTGTCTCACCTTTTCATTTTTCTCCTGTCAGATTTTTCTTGTTAGTACACTTTAAGGATTCTGCAGATCCCACTTTCCGAATTACTGATGCAGCTTTACAACAGAAGTCTCCCAATAATTATAATTTTGTTAGTCAGCCAAGTTTCTCTCTGGCCTCCAGGCACTACTGCAGCATAAGTATGAAGAAAAACCCTCTGAAATTTTTCCACCACATTTACCTCCTGTCTTCTTAAGCTGGGACTTTATTCAAAACAACAGCTCGCATCACTCACATCATATTGACTTTTTTTTAATTGAAATACTTGAGGGCTATATTAAACATACAATATTATTGCCATTCAGTTTTTGTTGGCGCCAAAGAAATATACCATAAAAATATACATAACTGCACACATTCATATATATATATATATATATGCAAATATGTGCGCGTGCACACACACACACACACACACATATATATGCACAAGGTACATATTCAATTCACTTTTACCTGAATAAGTATGACCTAGCTGGAAGTTACCACAAAATAAACATAAACTTTGTCAGATGTATCTTTCTAAACATGTAATTTTTTGACAAGTCCATATTTTTTTTTAATGGTGCTGCTATTAAGAAGAAATCCTTTAAAACCCCAAGAGTTTTCAGTGCGTTTTCCAGGCAAAATGCGGATCTCACCACAGAAATGGTTGCTTCACTATCTCAGCCCTGCAAGACATCACTTGCTGTGCAGGACGTAAGCATTGAGTCAATATTATTAAATAATATTTTGTTTAAAATGCAGATCTTCTTAGCAGCTATTTGAAACAAGAATTTTAAATGCATTTTAACATACGTATTTGAAGTCTGTTTTATCCATTGCCTGAGTCACGCAGCAAGGACACAGAGGACACGAATAGGGACTGCCAGGCCTCATTTGTACAAACGTGAAGCGGCACAGAGCCACTGGTGTTATATATATTCTTAAGGACCTTGCTGAACCACAGTCTTTTTCTTTGAATTTTGACTTATATTAGTAATGGCTGAAAGCTATGGGTTATGTAAGAACTGCAGAGTAGGTGGAGGCTTCATTTGCTAGTGCATTTTCTGCCTTTAACAGAAAAAAAAAGAAAAAAAAAAAGAAAAACCCAAATCATCCTGACTTGCACCCAGCCGACAGTCTATAAGGGCTTCAGGGGCCTCGGAAGGAAGTGGCGTTTTAAAGCCTCGCTGGCTCCCCTGAGATCTGCTGCGATTTGCGTGCCCAGGCTCCCGGGGAGCCCCTCGACGGTGCAGTGCCACTGGCAGGAGGCCAGACCTGCTCGTGGTGCCGCAGCGCGGCGCGTGTCCTTTCTGCCCCCCCCCCCTTTTTTTTTTTTTTTTTGAAGAAAGACTGACAGAGCTTTTCTGAAGAGTGAGGTTTTGATTTCCACACCCCCCCCCCCCTTTCCTGCTGCAGCCGCTGGTTTTTCTCATTGCTCTCTTTCCGTGGTAGAAGAGCAGGTGCGAGGCAGACTCACTGGCAGATAGAAGATGTTCTAGTGCTATAATTATAATCAACATTTATTTGTGAAATACCCGGGGGCTTCTAGATACACCGCACATAGAAGAATTTCTGCACAGAGCTTTTGGTTTCCTCACTCCCCATCACCACACTACGAATACTAATAACTTCAATCCACAGGGGAACTCCCTTCCCTTCCCTTCCCTTTCCTTCCCCTACCCTTTCCCTTTCCCCTTCTCTTGCTATTTTCCATGGTAATTTTCAGGCAGCAGGTGACGCACAAACCGTTCCTTCTACCCCAGCCTGAGCCATATCAAAGAGGTCTATCAGCAAGATGGACAGACTCACCATGCATCTCTGTTCCCTCGCTGAATTTGACTTTTTTTGGCTATATTTCCAGTGGAGACATTACACAAATTCCTATTTATCAGCTAGGATTTGTTTCCACTGAGTATCTCCAGTATTGTTTGAAAATCATTGTGTTCCTGAACTAGCATTCCAGTAGACAAAATAAAGTCAAATGCAGAATACATGAAAACCACAACTTTAAACATGAAGTGGAAGCAGTCTGCTAGCACTCAAGATTGAAAAAGGCCTTAGGAGAATTTTTAAATTGAGGATTGAGGACAAGATGACAGGTGCAGAAGAGCATGCAAGTTGGAGTGACTCATTATCTAAAGGGTAAAACCAAAAACGCTCCACATGCATGAGAGAAGATGATAAAATCCAGACAGGAAACAACAAGGTCAGTTTAAGCATTCCAAATAAAATGGGACATATATAAATGGATTACATCCAGATTCAATATGAAAGTGCTCTGCGCAAATACTAGGAGTCTAAGAACTGAGATGAGTGAACTAGAACATTTCATTTTAAATATTGCTAATAATAAACATCTAAGAAACTTGGTAGGAGACAATCCGTCCGATATTCCAATACCAGCATATAAATGCGTTGTAATACCAGCATATAAATGCTATCTAAATAGCAAAGATTTTATCATTAGAGGACAGTCTTTCTTTTCTAAAAAAAGTTATGTTTCAAACTAGTTAACAGCATGAAAATGTGCCATAAAATCAATAAGAGTTGAAATACCCTATCTGAGGAGGAATGGTAGCCAAAAGTGAGTTGTCCAGTGCTCAGAGGACAGATAGACATATCCAGAGGACAGCCCATTTCATCCCAAGCAGGTGGATGGAGCCCTCCTCCACAAGCATCTGTTCCTCTCCGTTGACCTTATCTGGCAAGCACCAACAAAATGCTTATCTCCAAAATGATTGAAGTTGAGCAAGGTAAATCTACCTGATGGCCAGGGCTATACTGTTAATGACCTGACCAGGTGGTGACAATGATTGCAAAACACCCACAGATTAAGATAGGAGCTGAAAGGGTTGGAGGTACAGGTAAAATAGAAGACTTAACTGTCTGCAGGGGATTAGAAGAAATTCACAGCATGGTGTTATGCAGAGGTGACAGTTTTCAATTCAACAAGCGACTGCTTCTCAGCCCACCTGGTCAGATAACCCAGAAGAGGAAAAGTCACTCTAGACTTCGTCAGGAGCCATCTGCCGGGCCTATTTCTATGTGTGGCTGTTGAGGAACAGCTCCGTAGCAGTGAGCCTGAGGTATTCAAATCCAATATCCTTGTAAAAAGGGAAAAGGCTTACACCCACAAGCATGTGCACACAAATTACTCCAGTAATTTTTAAGTTCAGAACAGGAACTACTTCCAAATGATACAGCAAGTCAAAAGGAACTGACAGGATAGCTAGAAGAATAAAGCCAAAGTGAATGTTTTCTGCTGGAGGCAGTCAGCACGGCTTGTACAGCCAGAAGTCACACTTCACAAATGGACTACTCATCTTTTAAGGTACCAGCAAATTGTCATGTACAGAAATCAAAATAAGAGCCACCGTTATATCACTCATAAGCTTTTGGTGAAACTGTATCTTGAGTATTGAATGAAATTTTTCTCTCCCTTCTTGAAGAAGGGATTCAGTGTAACCAGGGAAAAGGTACAAAAAGGCAACAAGCAGGATCAGATACTTGAAACAGCATCTACATGAGGGGATAAACAGGATAGGACCGTTCTGCTTTAAAAAAAAAAAAAAAAAAAAAGGTGAATTAAGTAATTTTATTGGATGTCTCTAGACCATTAATGATATAGAGATAGTAAACAGTTATTTCTCGTAATCTAAGATCTAGAAGCACCATGTAAAGTTGCCATGCAACAAGCTTAAAAAAAGAAGGTGCTTTGTCATACAGCATGTAATCAAATCGGGAAACTCATTGCTACAGGGTGCTGTAAAGACCAAAAGCATAAAGTTAAAAAAAAATGAATTGGGCTTAGCCATGAAAGACAGATGTATGAGAGACAGCTGTATCAGAGAGCATGATTTCGATACACTCTTGGGCTTAGGAAGTCAGGGGAAAGATGAATACTTGCCCCACTCCTGCCTGCATCTGCATCTGGTGTCAGAGACTGAACGGTGGTTGAGACAGGCATCTTGTATAGCCTGGGACAGCTCTTCTTAACTCCTAATTGAAGTAAAGTCATTTAAAAGCTGGACAGAAAAGTAGATTATCATTTTTTTTCCAATTCTACTCAGTGAGTAATAACCCTTGACTACTGTAAACTGGGCTGGATTCCAAGTGATAATTTCAAGATGAACAGCTCCAAATAAGTTGTTATATCCTGGGGGCTTTCATTTATAAATGAAAAATAAAAATGAATATCAAGTATTCCCTAAGTGCATGAAGGAGAACAGCCTCCATCTCTGATTATTTCAATGAAAATAAGCATATTTTGTTCGTATGAAATATATACCCTTCAAAGCAGAATTATTATTCCCAATTTCATACTCTGTGGTTAGAGTGGGAATTTGCTAAGAAAAATGTTTGCTAAGTAACAGTAGGAACAGATTGTTGTTTCCAGACCAATGCTTCCACTCTTTGCAGTTAATTACTGCTAGAAAACACAGAAAATGGTGTTGTGCTTATCTGCCTTTTTCAGTGGCTCAGGATGGTCTGTGATTGCCTTGAGACCCTGTAGGCCAGGGATGATAAACTTAATTAAGCTCCTTAAGCAACCCCTGTTCTGACTCAGTAAACATTAACACTTTCCCTGACGCCTGAGCAAACAGAAAGATCTGGTCTAGGCTTGGAAATAGTTCAGAGTGCTAATGCAAACAACACAACTTAAGCGATTTTTGCAAATGGTCCTGAAAGGTTTTCTAACAAGGCAGTGCTAATCACACTTCTCACTTAGGAAGATAATTTTACTGTTATTCTGTACCTTGTGAGTGGAACCTTTTGTGTGTATACATGAAATTATTTTGGGGGGTAAGAGGAGGGATATTTGTGATGAGAAGACCCTAAATAGTCTTCCCGTACCAAAACTCCCTAAGCAACTGGAAATTAAATCTACAGAATATTCCCCAGTAACATGAAGTTGATTTTTTAAAAGCTCTTACAGCCAAGTATAACAGTACTCTTACTGGACTGAAGCTAGTTTCATCCAAGTTTGTAGCTGGTAAGTCTATGTATTATACAAATATCTAAAGAACACGTGCACAGGCATGTGCAGGGATATACAGAGGTCTGGATCATGATGGGCCAACATCTGCATGCCAGCACTTCTCAGCATTTCAAATGGTCCTATCAGCACAGCTATTTCATCTCCATGCCAAACAAATTACTCATATCCTCTCCCCTAGCAGAGCTTTCTCTCCATCTGAAGGGCTGTATAATGTTCTGCTCTTCAGAATTCCCTTTCCTGGGGTTTTTTAAGCGATGGTTGACGGGTGAGAGTGCAGAGGACTCGACATTGTCCATGCTGGCGGTGCAGAGGTGGCATCCAGCTGAGAGCGCTGGGAGCGCCAAGGCTTACTGGAAAGGACGAGTCTGTGATGCTCCCTGCGTAATTTTAACTTAGAGCTGCTCTCTTTAGTCAGTTCACCAATGAGGGGAAGGCTGGGAAAGAGGTGAGAAATGGTTGTGATTTCCAGTACCTCTAAAAAAATATATATAATCGTGTCCCCTACAGCAGAGGGAAATACAAATCGTGAAACCTATTCTGCTAAGGGTTCACTTACATCACTATAATTCACT
Source organism: Rhea americana (assembly GCF_003343005.1). Taxonomy (NCBI): domain Eukaryota; kingdom Metazoa; phylum Chordata; class Aves; order Rheiformes; family Rheidae; genus Rhea; species Rhea americana. Next base: position 1,471,823 of record NW_028185561.1, on the reverse strand, counting down.
CAGTGTGCAAGTCCCTTGAGTAAACACTATGAATTTTGGTAGACCGTATAGCCGACTTAAGAAAGCTACAACTAAATTTCTATAATGAGACTGAGCATTGAAGTGATATGTCATTTCGCTTTTGAATTAAGCCATGTTTGAACTCATCAGTGGAAGACTATAGTCAAATGGGAAAAAAAAACTTACAAAAAAGATCTTTTTATTCCTTATATTTTTGATTATAGTATACAATGAGAAAGCTGAGAGAGTTTCTAACACATCAGTTTTTCTGTAAAATGTCACCCAAAGCAGCTGCATCCCTTTGCATTGGAAAACATTAGGCCATAGGCCTGGTTATTGCTTTGATACTCTTTATCATTTCTATTCCATTCAAACTGAATGCAAAAGAACAGATTGAGTTACAGAGTTACTGTGCCCCTCAATTCATGTCCTACTGCTAAATGACAAAAGTTGTCTTACAACTTTGAAAGAAATGAAAATGCTTATATCCAAAAATATTTTTCATTTGAAATACAGGCTAGGAATATTATTTAAATACATCTTGGAAGCTTTATGTGCACACAAGGCTCAGCTGATTCAATTAATGTTCGTGCTAGTTAACATGTCATTTAGTCCTTACCCTTTTACTGGCTCCAGGTGACATCTTACTTACAAATCCAAAGTAAAGCATGATAAGTATAGTAATCAGCCTTTTTGCCCTATGTGTATTTTTTGTGTCTTGTAGGTTTTACAGGAAGGTGCTGGCTCATTTAGAGGATCACTATTATTTCACTATTGTTGCTTGCAACTGTGTTTCATTTCCTCTTATGAGTCCTACTCTCATTTATCACATCTCTTTTGTTCCCTTTTGTTGTCAGGCTGTTGTCTCAGGGAACATGACCTAAGCACCAAGTGCTCTTTTGTTAGTTAGTCGTCCTTATCATCAGGATCAGTTCCTTTTACATTTCCACATATGACCAGCCTTCCTGAAAGCGAAAATCGTACTACAATTAGAAATGCCATAGCTGTTATGGGTACAGGAACTCTGTATTCAGAGCCACAGAGCTGTGTATGCCAAACTGAGCCAAAAAACAAATTGCTAATTAGAAGATTCAATTCAAGGATAAGGTAGGGCTGACAGCAGACCACCATCAGATATGTCTGCTTTTTCTGCTTTACTTACTGGCTGAAAAGGAGTTGGCGATTCTTATAAAAAGCCAGGAGATCTCAGCTATGTGCTAACCCAGGATATTTCTGTTAACTTGTTATCTACTGGAAAGACAACACAGGTAGGCACAAGTGGTCCAGGATGTTCCTGCAGAGCACTGATGATAACTTTTTGACACAGGTGATGGACAAACTAACAAGGAGAGGGGTACTGCTGGATCTGGTACTAACAAACAAAGAAGGACTGATTGGAGATGTGAAGGCTGGGGCCAGCCTTGGCTGCAGTGATCATGAGATGGCATTGTTCAGCAACCATGGGCTTCAGGAGAGCAGACTTTGGCCTCTTCAGGCACCTACTTAGAAGAATCCAATGAATTAGGGCCCTAGAAGGAAGGAGGGCCCAAGAGAGCCAGTTAATATTCAAGCATCACTTCCTCCAGGCTCAAGAGCAGTGCATCCCTATGAGTAAGAAACCAAGCAAAGGAGGCAGCAGACCTGTGTGGATGAACATGGGAAATCCTGCTTAACCAACCTGATAGCCTTCTCTGATGAAATGACTGGCTGGGTAGATGAGGGGAGAGCAATGGATGTTGTCTGCCTTGACTTCAAGGCTTTCAACACTGTCTCCCATAACATCCTCATAGATAAGCTCAGGAAGTGTGGGTTAGATGAGTAGTCAGTGAGGTGGACTGAGAACTTGCTGAAAGGCAGAGCTCAGAGGGTCGTCATCAGTGGCGTGGAGTCTAGTTGGAGGCCTATAGCTAGCAGAGTCCCCTGGGGTCGACACTCCATTCAGTCTTGTTCAACTTATTTATCAATGGCCTGGAGGAAGGGACAGAGTGCCTCCTCAGCAAGTCTGTGGATGATCCCAAGCTGGGAGGAGTGGCTGATCCACTAGAAGGCTGTGCTGCCATTCAGAGAGATCTGGACAGGCTGGAGAACTGGGCGGAGAGGAACCTCCTGAGGTTCAACAAGGGCAAGTGCAGAGTCCTGCACCTAGGGAAAATTAACCCTAGGCACCAGTAGAAGCTGGGGCTGACCTTCTGGAGAGCAGCTCTGCGGAGAAGACCTGGGAGTCTTGGTAGACAACAAGTTGACCSTGAGCCGGCGATGTGCCCTTGTGGTCAAGAAAGCCAATGGTCTTCTGGGGTGCATTGGGAAGAGTGTTGCCAGCAGGTCGAGGGAGGTGATCCTGCCCCTCTACTCAGCCCTGGGGAGGCCTTGTCTCGAGTACTGTGTCCAGTTCTGGGCTCCCCAGTACAAGAGAGACATGGAGCTACTGCAGAGAGGCCAGCGTAGGGCTACGAGGATGATCAGAAGGCTGGAGCACCTGCCCTGTGAGGAACAGCTGCGAGAGCTGGGCCTCTTCAGCCTGGGGAAGAGAAGACTGAGGGGGGATCTTCTCAATGTGTATAAGCACCTGAAGGGAGGGTGTCAAGGGGACGGGGACAAACTCTTTTCAGTTGCCCCGTGTGACAGGACAAGAGGCAATGGGCAGAAATTGAAGCACAGGAAGTTGAGCCTGACCGTGAGGGGGAATTTCTTCCCTGTGAGAGTGATGGAGCACTGGCGCAGGTTGCCCAGAGAGCTTGTGGAGTCTCCTTCTGTGGAGATATTCAAAGCCCACCTGGACGCAATCCTGTCAATATGCTCTAGGTGACCCTGCTTGAGCCAGGGGGTTGGACTAGATGATCTCCAGAGGTCCCTTCCAACCTCGGCCATTCTGTCATTCTGTGATCTCTAACTGAAGGAACTGAAATTTGAGTATTTGATTTCTCCAGAAAATAACCTAACTAGGAGGCAACAGACCATCCTCCTGGCCTGCTGGAGGGTTTCTAGCTCTCCCAAGGACACTTCTTCTGATATTCAGAAAAGATTTTCAATATTCAGTGGCCTTAAGATGGAGGAAAGCCTGTCTCAAACCTTCAGGACAGGCAGGTTGGGGGCAGGGGGAGCAGAAGAAGGGTATGTCCAGGCCTCTGAGCAGCATCCCCTGCAGTGGCAGCAGCAGGAGTAGGGAGTGGGGACACATGGAAAAAATACCAGGGTCCTCAGAGGGGAAGAGCAGCCTAGCAAGGAGCAGAGGTGGCTGTAAGGAGCAGGATGGCAGATATCAGGGTGCAAGTCTCTAACCACCAAAGCCTCTGTCTGCAGCACACATGCAGATGCCACCAGCAAGTGTGTAAATGTAATTTATGTTTGTTGGCATGGTTACACTGGGAGCAGGAAAGGCACACTGTTCCCAAGATCCTCTATCACAGGTTGGGCAGTTAAAATCTATTCTGTAAATCAAATATATCCGTCTATACTCTATTCTTCTTTGTTTTCAAGATGTCCTTATACATAAGCATTGCCAACAACTTTTTTATTTCTTTCAGAAGCTCCCCTCACAAGCTTGTCCCTGAGTAGATGGCTCTCAGAGGTGATTTGATTTTATCATCCTGCTCACACACTTTCCATATGTTCTGTTTTGCCTGCTGAATTTCTGAGTTACGGTTTTAAACAGCATTTCTTTGATGGTATCAGAATGACCTGACTTTTCTCCAGAGATCAGTGTGGCAGAGAAGCTGAATGTGAAGCCTTTCATTTTTTTTTCTTTCCTTGCTATAAACCTTGAGACGAAACTCTCAGGTTATTTTGATAACTCTGCAATTCTCTGAGCAGATCGTACTGTACCTTTGTCGAACACAATGCACAAAAGTAGCCGAGGGAAGTACAGAGTTTTCAGATAGGATTATTTATAAATAAGGAGATTGACTGTCTTTCCTCGGGCAGCATCTATGAAAGCACCTAACGTGAACAATCGTTTTGAGGAAGAACTTCATAGTCTGTCCTAGCCCTTTGAGATTTTGTATAATATTCTTCTTAGGCTGCACAATTTCAGAATCTATCATAAAAACAGACTGAAAGTATGTTCTGTTCTCTGCATGCATAAAAAGCACAGTAGGATACTTGCAGATCATTATGGTGCACCGGATACTCTGTATTTTCCTCATAAAACCTTTGCTTTCTGATAAAGGTGTCTCGTGGCTATAAGAAAAATTCTGTGGTTATTGATGTTTTGATTGCTTTCTTTCTAATCTTTTTAATGGATCAAGATCAGATGCCAATGTTCATGAGCCAAATTTCACTGCCTGTGCTAATATTGATTTAAGAAGAGGATGATGGAAGTAAACAGTGACTAGGATGGAGTGAGGTCAAGGCTTCTTCATGATGAAATGATATCAAAATTGGAGTTACACCCTGCCAAGAGAGCAAGCTATATCAGGCTGGTTTAGAGGATTTGTTTTGTTGCCAGAACACCCCTTCACATTGCTATGAGCTGCACCGCTATGAATTGCACTGAATCATGCCAAAACCCTTCTGTGGGATGCTCCTTCCACTGAGGGTCATGCACTTCTGTGGGACACTTTTCTCAGTCTTTTTACAGCAAGTAGAATGCTCAGGACCACATTTTTATTAGTAATCACTGAGTTTGTGTACCTCAAGTCTGAACAGCCTTACACAAGACCTTTGACATCCTGGGCTTGGTGAACAAACTAGCAGTAAGGATGGGATGCTGACAGTTTTTTAAAAACCTAGAAGCAGAAATAGATTAACTTGAGATATTTTTTCTTGTATCTATAATATTTTTTTTCTAATTCTTTTCTTTATTTGAAACCTGGTTGTTTTACTCTTTGTCCCATTCAATACCTTACATCTGACTCTGTATCATATAAACTGAGGAAAGAGGCTACACAATGTGGTTGCTTGTGTTCCTAAGTCAAAATGAGTTTTGCTGTCAGTGAGAAAGGCATCACATCATAATTCCCACGACAGGCTGTGATGACAAACAGGATTACAATCTGCAGCATAGTATAGGAAAGAAATAGTGGAAGGAAACAAAGTCTTAAGAAACAAAGATCCTGTTTTCTTTCAGCCAGATTTAACAGCACAAATTAAAGCCATGTCCTGAGAAATTCAATCCAAGGGTCATTGGCAGGCATTTTATCTACCTCTTACACTGGTCACAATCACTGCAGCATCCAAGTTCAGGTTTGCTGGCTGTGCATGTACATATATGTGTTATACTTCATGGTATGAAGTTGGAGAAACAAGGTATCTCCAAAACTGAAACCAACTGACTGAATTTAAGGTGGAAGGAAAAAAATGTACATCTTAAACCTGCAATTAGATCTACCAGTTAACTTCAGTGGTGACCAGGACTCACAGGGCAGTGGAGCATCCAGGGCAGCAAACGGTGCAGCTGTGTAATGTCACACATCAGGAGCCATCTTTGGCTCCCCGATCACGCAGAAAGCCTCAAAAATGCCTTGCCAGCCTATTTCAGTGCAGGTTTATTCACAGTAAACGCTTGATTAAAAAGGCTTTATAAAGATAATGATTCATATTAGCTTATTCTGAACTTTAATGCTTATTCCCCTTTTTCCTGTTTTACTAGCTTGGACATGTTAGAGACGAACAAGTGTTTCTCTTTTTTCAATTCAGGATAACCAAATGGTTAGTTCAGAACCACAAGTGACATCTAACTCCTGAGTTATGGTCTCACATCTTTTAAGTAGAGCGCTGCCTTTTAAATAAACTGTGCCACATTATAGCTATGATTCCCATATGGTTAGCCTCTGGAGAAGCACCATGAAAAAGATATTATTCTTCCCGTGTTCAGATCTGCACACTGAAAGCAGCTGCCTTTGCTTTCAGGCTGCAGTGCCTCTTCCAAGCGGGCTTGGGGATTGCTGTCGCTGCAGGCGGCGACGCACTGCGGACTGTGCGGCTCCCGTGAATGGTTAAAAAGATCTGGTGACAAAACCTCGCTATTGTTTGCCGTCTTTTGTGACCCTGATGGATCACTGCGAGTTCCTGCGTTCTCCATGCCGTCCGCAGAAGGCAGTAAGTGATGGTTTGGGAAGCTGACTGTGCATCTTTCAGGGAGCCAGGGACGCGTACCTTCTCTCAGCAAACTGCTGGGCGTTGCGTTTGATATTTTCCTTGTCCCATCCGTGCCTCCCGGGAGGAGGAGCAGAGGATCTCGCACAACGCCAGCAGATTTTCGGGTTTGTTTCTAATAAAAGCAGGACTCACCCAGATGTACGCGAGCAGCCTGAACTCACCGTGAATGCGCGAGTGTCTTGCGTTAACGTTTTATCTGTGGAACCGTGGCTTGCCTGCGGGACCTGTAACTGTCATGCATAAAAAGCAGAGAGATCTAAAAAGGCTCGGATGGGCTTCTTAGTCGCTCGGATGCTTTGACACTTCAACAAAACCCCGGCTCAGCTGAAAGAAGGAACTAGTCACCAAAGGGCAGTAACTGCTCCCTGCCTGCGGCTTGATGCAGCTTCTGTGAGCACCTCCCGGGTCTCTGCGGCCCTTCGGAGGCTCAGCTCACTTCCTTTAGGATAAAGAATTCACCTTTAATCACGTTATTTATGATCCTGCTGCTCTTCAGCTGCTCCACAAGATCGCCCAACTTAGGCCAGCATTTAATTAACACATTTTAGTATTTCTTATCTGTGCTGGGGAGACAGCTCTTAATTAAACAGAACGGGTTTGTGCTTAGTATTTCCCATTAGTATTAGATAACTTCCTTGAGAATGTGAGATCACTTACCAGGAGCGAGAGACTGAAGCCTCCAGCCCAGTAAGAATGAGTTAAGCTCGCACATTCACGTCTTTGGAAGCATGTTAACTTAAGAGGGTGCTGTCAAGTACTTTAAGTCCAAAACAGTATTAACATTAGCATTGTTAAGATATGCGGGTTACACATTGTTAAGTTACGGGTTTGTAAGCCTGACCCAGCGCTCTGCAGCAGTAAGCTTTTTGCAATGATTTTCTTTTTCTTTTTTTTTTTTTTTTTTTCATTAGCAATAATAGTCCAGAGGAAAATACTGGCTCATGCGGTTCACCGTGCTGAGAAGCCAAGGAGCAGACAGGGCTGTAGGTGGTGCGGAAGCCGCTAGAGCCCGCTGAGCCCGTCGGCCGCCTCCTGCCTGGAGCTGCCGGCCCTCCAGGGAGCCAGTGGCAAAACTGACTTAAATAATAATTAGCTGTGAGTGTGCTATGCGTGCAGGTAAACGCCAGCGGCACAGGAGATACAGCCTTTAAACTGCCACAGTCACAGGGAGGGCACCCACAAGCCACCATCTAACAGTCTTCCGGGTATAAAACTCACACGTGAGACTCCAATTTTCTCTGAGAACTTCAGAGGTAAAGAACTCTTCCTTGCTCTGTGTGGCTAAAAGGGGAAAAAATAAAGCAGGGCCACAAGTTTTCTTTTTATAAAAGTAGCACAGTGGGATGCAAAGTGGTGTCTACTGAATTTAAACATTTTCAAAGTGCAGGCCCAGAAAATTCATACCAACGAAATACGTGAGGAGATCTTGTAACAGCTAACGTTAATATTTCAATGTATTGAAATACTTCAGTAATTCATTTCAGAAATATTCTTTTGTATTAAAAGGAGGGGGAAATATGCAGAGGGTAGACTCATAGGTAAAACAGTGGAATGGTGTCTGTTAGACTGTAGCAGCAAAGAGACAGAGGCTAAAAATACAATCAGTCATAGATGGCCTGGTTTCCTGGAAGATAGATGTTATCAGATGAAATTTCACTGTCTTTTTGACACGGTTATAGCTTGGGCAATAGTGAAAATGTGTTGACACAGTCTATCTGGGTTTCTGCAGAGCATTTTATGTAAAGTCATGTGAAATTTAGATTAAAAGGCTTTTATTTGGTGAAATTAAGGAGGCAGGTAGTAAATGGAGACATTCACAAATAGGTTTCAAGATAGATGAGAACGGAGACCTGAGATGAGTTGGGCTGGTTTTGTTGGGTCTCCCAGCAGTCACATTTTGGTCCAAGGCTATTAAATATTCAAATTCATGATTCACAGGGTGATTCACAGAGTCTTTGTTGAGAAAATTTTGGATCTCAGAAGGCTGCCTTGGTAGCAAGTGCTAGATTTTGGTTATTTAATGGTCTGGATCAGCTGACTACATGGTCCCAATGCAGAGGGATTTGTTCTAGCAAATGCAAATGAAAGATGCAGTTAGTAAGAGAAGAAAGGTTATTTCTACCCATTAACACTGTGCAAGAATATGCCGGGAATGAGCAACCCTGCAAAGAAACAAATGGGAAAGGGAAGCAAGGAGGAGAAGACATGTCACTTGAACAGCTGCTTCTGCAGCTGGGATGGAGATAAATGCACTTGCTGCATGTGTCAGGAGGGAAGTTGCATGTCAGTAGGGAGGCAAGCTCACACCCATGTACAGCACAGCAACATGTGTTCAGCTTCGGGGTCGACGCTTTGAGAAGAGGCAGAGGTAATCCAGAAGCCAGGAGGAAGCCTTGTACAAGAGGAAGCTGAGCAGTGACTTGATAACTACGTCTCACGTGGAGAAGCTGTTTGATAGCAGGTTCCTCCTTATACATCGGAGCAAAATGTTGTCCAAGAGTCATGAGCTGAGCTTAGGCAAATTTAAGCTGAAGAGTGAATGATTAAACATACTGGTGCACTTTACCCAGGAAAATGGTCATGCGCTTTCTGGGGAAAATAGCTGTCTCGCTCCTGCCTGTGCATGCAGTAGGAAAAGCTGTGTGTGTGTGTTTGTGTGTGTGTTTGTATATGTGTGAAATCTGAGGTCTGCCCCACATATCTCCTTACTGGCGGATTTCTACAGAGAAGAGGAAACTCACTGTTATGGCCTCCACACTCATAAATTTTGCAGCTCTGCAATGGGACAATGATTATAATCAAATCTCATGCTTCAAGGCTTCGGGGTCAGGAAAAAAAGTAATACCATCCATGCCACCAGCAGCACATGCCCCAGATCCCTCCGGTACCTGCCTATAAAGTCTCGCTCTTTTTCCATACGCTCAGGCAGGCTGGGGACCTTGGGAGCCTTTTTCCTTCCTAGGCATGTGGAAGTGGGGTTTCCAGCCTAAGGTGGTATGAGCCCCTTCAGTGGTGCTGGGTTTCACAAGCCTGGTTTCTTTCAGCCTAACTAAAAAGGGTTGGTTTGATACTAGGGGTCCTGGGGTTTGCAGGAGGGCAGATGAATTTATCTGGTACTCTGCTTTGGCCTTTGTTTCCGTGAAGCAGATAGAAAAGTAATTCCAAACTGAAGCTGAAAATGTTCAACCTTTTTTGTATGAGTGTTAATTCAAAGGGGGTCACTGGTAATATAGAAAAGAGAGAGAAAAAAAAGAGTGCAAGAGAGGGAGAGAGACAGTGAACGGTTAAAAGGAATGGAAGTGCAGACCAAGTTCAGAGACAGACATAATATAAATTGCTATTACATTATTAAACAAATAGAAAGAAGGATGGAAAAGGGCTGTTTATTGCAGCAGGTTCTGATAAGGGTAGGGGGGCAGTCTGTTTATCCCAACCTCTCTTTTCCATTTTTCTGTAGTGAGCTGATATAAACAGACCCTACATGCTGTTCGATAGTAATGAAGAAATGTACTTTAAAGACAAAAAAAAAATACACTAATGTAGATTACAGGGAAATTGTGAGCATGGAAGACTGCTGGTATACTACTGGTATTTGGACATACCACAGTAATCATGTATGAATGTAGAAAATCATATAGAAAATATTCTAGAAGAGAGATGCCTGAAGTATTTTGCCTAATGCTAAGTGAGAGGAACAGCTGTGATACCTGAGCTTGGTCAGTTTGTCTATCTTCTATATAATTTATGCATCTGCTTAAATAAATGTTGATGTTAGTCAGAAGCCTTGATGACCACATGGTCAAAAGGGAAGAAACAGATGTCAAGGACATCAAATGTCTAAAAATAAGAGCTGTTTAGCCTGACTTACCAACCAAGACATATCCTCTCAAAGTGCCTTTTACTATGATGTTCAGATGAATTGAAGAGAAGCAGAACATAAATCGAGAGCCAGATTCCCGGAAGCTGCAGGTCCCTCTGCTGCAAAGCCATGTCCCTCTGTGTTTCCACTGTCCTTCTGCCTTTTCCTAGGATGAAGATTTACATGAACTTTTGGGTAGAGCTGATTGGGCCATTTTCATGTTCTCATTTTGCACTTTGTGTTCATGCTTTACTGAAGCAAAACTCCCAAAAGAGCTGTTATTGATTTCATAGCAAAAGTGTGCTCCAGAATGCACAGGACAATCTTTTATTTCTAGAGCTTATAATCTATATTTAATGAGAGGCCTGTGCCAAGCGATATCTTAAGGATCTAAATTTGTATTTACAGAATAAATTTGCTCATCCGCTTTCCACACCCACATGCTAATTTCCCTTAATGCCAGAAGCAATTACTCAGTATCTGTCAATATTCATTGAATGAAATGAAATGGAAATGTAGCGAAAGGAAAGGAATCTTCTCAGATATAATATTGTACATCCAGGATGAGGATGACGAAAACAGAAATTCAAACCCAGTCAAACTGTAAATTTCCCAACTCCTGTTTTAACTGAGGATACACAAATCTTCACCAAAGCATGTGCAAAAATTCCAAAAAGAGTAAGAGAGATAGACCAAGGCCTAAAAGCTATATTTGGAGACAAATACACATCTCTGAATAAGTACTCCAAATGAGCCTTCAGTGTGGCAGAACACCAGCATTATAATGACATAAATACAAGAATTTTCTTTATAGAGATAAAATTGAGAAAATCATTTCTGCATGATTTTCCAAATAGTGGAACTTCCCTTGACCTTGACTACACCAGCGATGCAGTGTTCTTCATGCATACAGCTGTTTTATGGAAGTATTTTGGAATTTAATGTAAAATAAACAGATATCAGAAAGTAGTCTTTCACCTGTCAGTGTATAAACACACTGAGAGCTAAGAACAGAGCAAAATGCATTTTGCATCTTTGACAGCAAATCTTGGCTGAATCTCTGAGTAAGGTCCAATGTGAGTAAAAAAGATCACGCAAATAGCTTGCATGGATTTGAACTATTATAACCCAGGCATCACTGCCATGTCATAGCAATATATGTTAGGACCAGAAAGGACCCTTATGATTTTTTAGGCTGGATTACCAAGGAGAAGGGCATCAGCCTGCCCAGCCATCTCACGCAGCTGCCAGCTTCATGAAAGCTTTTCTTGTGACCATAGGCTGTTGTTCAGTCTTGTCCCACCGAAGTTTCCCATCTGTAAAATGGGGATGAAAGACCCCCTTTCCTTGCCCCTTTGCTCCATAGGCATCTTTCCCCTGGTTGCACTGCTTCGCTCCTTGTCCTTGGCACGAAGGACATGTCCATGTCTCCCTTTGCCTGTGCAAAGCAATGTTTCACCCTGGACATTTTGTCAGGAGCCAAGGAGGCAACAGCTGCTGGGTGCTTTCAGGGTAGCACACCGAAGACTGGAAAACCTCGTGCTCCTCCTCCCATGCCTGGGCGCCTGTGCCAGGATGTCACCCAGGCTGAGAGGCCTGATGTGAAGCTCTGCTGAACAGGAAATGCCAGTGAGGGAGAAGAGCTATTTCAGCTAAAAGACATCGGTACCGGAATGGAGAAGCCTAATAAGTCCACAAATGACTCTAGGCTGGAAATGAAAATTTTTCTAAGCATCAGAGAGATGTAGGAGCTAAACATCATCCTGTAGCTGTAGTGGGAACAAAAAGCTGAAATCAGATTTTAAGATGAAGCTTGATCGGTTTATAAATGAGATTGCTTTACAAAATTGCCTGCAAAAGCAAAGAATTAGGTCTTCTGACTCCAAAAGTCCCTTGAAGTCCTATGCAACAGCCTGTTTAGAGTGCCAGATCTTTGGCGCAGCAACTATCCTTTCCCATGCACTTTCACAGAGCCAACATATCACAGCAATGACCATGGTAGGGCTTTCTTTTTGTGCTGTAGGTATTAAAAAAAAATAATTTGATTAATTAGAGGAGAATTAAAAAGGGAAAGAACAGCTGTGAAGCTCAGAAAAGCCAATTGATTTGGGGGTATATGCAAAATGTCAGACATCGTGGAAGATGTGAAATTTCCTGCATCTCCTGGCAGTCAGGCCTGTTTGATGGACTGAGCCGGGGTGCAGCAGCAGCCAAGCTGCCCTAGCAGCCGGCAGGAATTGCTCTGCTCATGGCTGTTTGGTGCCATCTATGGCCAGACACTAAAACTCACTCACACATCCTAGGATTCTAGGACTGCAAGCATCCAGATGCGTTTTAATGAGATCAGTAAGTACATTTTTATGCAAAGCATCTCTAAATATAGCTGCAGATATTCATATGTGACTATTCTGCCAAGTATTGGACACTACCAGTGAGCTCCTAAAGGCTATTAATAATTTCTGGATTTCCTGAACAGTTTTCGAATTGGCCATCATAACCAAAACACCATATACTAGTTTGGGATATGAAATTAGGAAACTTTACTGGAAAAAAGGAGACACAGCGCCTATAAGATAAAGTAGAGCATCATTTTTTTCCAGACGAATGCTATATTCATCATAGACATCAGTCTCTGTGTCATTTCCCCTTCCTCTTACCACTGATCCTCAAGGATGGGTATCAGTGCCACTGCCAGAGACCTGGAGGGCCATTTCAGGGATGTTGCCTGGCCATGCCCCAAAGTGTCATGAAGCCAGCTCTCAGGTTTCCACACAGAGTGGCTGAGCGCAGACCTTGGCAGGTTCGACCTCAGCAGGTTCATCCCTGGCTGTGCTGCAGCTTGTCCGCAATTGCGTCTCCTGGTGAGTGATCTCGGCGTGCTGCCTRTCTCACTTCCCCAGCAGCAGGGAGGTTTAGCAGGTACCTTCAGCAACCCAGAGCAGCAGCCTTCATTGTCCCCAGAGCTGTGCGCTGGCACTCGAGCCCATATGGTGAGGACTAAGTTCACCCTGGCACACCAGGGCTGGCACCATCTCCCCATCTGCCTAAGTCCGCTCAGAAGTGAGACCCTCTCCTAGACAATGAACTGGGAAGTATGTGGTTCAGGGTTCAAACACCTGCACCTGGATGTCTATGTCTACACATCGGCCAAGCATCCAAGTGCATTAGCACTGAGACAGAGCAGAAATGGGATGTGCTGCCCACCTATGGTCACCTTGTACCATTCAAGATACTCTTAGGTATCCGACTTCTCCTCAGGAAGCTGCCACATGCGACAGCAGACCTACAGGAGACCTAAACTCCCTAGAGCAAGAGTTGGAGGCCCATCAGGACACCGAGGATGATGTTGATTTGGCTGTACATGCCTGTGTGTGGGTGAATGTAAACATTTAAATTCAGGTGTCTTGACCTGGAGCTGAATTCTACTGTCTGTGTTGCTGATCTTTTCTGAGTTACTGACAACATCAGACCATCTGGTGCGATCACTGTATAAAACAGGCTTCAGAATTTCCTGCAATTACTCAGACTATTGGGCCAATAATTTCTGCCAGCATAATTAACGGCTGTGATGCTGGTTAGTCAGTTCAAGTTCTGGGAACTTCTACTGACTTTAAAAGAGGAAGAATATTTTAAGTGGTTATTTAAATAGCCAAATTACTCCAAAAGTGCCTGCAGATCCATATCTATAGCCCCTGTCATTTGACATATACTCGTGCAATAAATCCTCTCACAACTTCAGTGAGATTTCTGATAAAATACTCGAGTGAAGAAGGTGGTGTACACACATGTGTGTTTGTGCGAGTGAGAGAGAGGTGAAGGGAGATCCAGTCCTGTATTTTCACAAAGATCAGCTGCCTAAAGTCGATGATAATGTTGCCACAGTCTATACATGAGCCAGAATTTTGCTTGTCAGCATTTTGAAGGCTCAGAATTTGAAAGCCAGCTCACTATTTGACATATTTACTTTGCCAATAGGCCATAAATAACTTTTCTAAACTTTAGAGGATAATGATACTTAGAAAGAGGTATTGCTACCAAGTACTCCAGCATCTCTAGGGAGCAAATGTTATGGATGAATGCTACTAATCTGAATTGTTTAAGATATATATTACAGGAGGGGGCAATATAAGTAGCTGGGGAATAATGAGTGAAAAAAGACAGGCACATATCCCCAGTATACAAAATTTAAAAGAATATTAAATGAAAAAAAAAGACTGATTGTGAAGCTACAGGAGTGGGTGCGAGATCATTGACAGAGAGGGTTTAATATGATTAAGCTGTCAAATGAGAGAAATATTTTAGTACCAGCAACTTTTTAACTCAAAGTAGATAAAACATTACAGCAGCACTTGTGAAGAGTGTCTTTTGTAATATTGAAAGTACAGGAAACAAGACTGAATACGGCATTGTCAAGAGCATCTGAATTTTGTCAGTGATAGTGAAATGATTCCCTAATAGTCTAACAACCATGGCAATTTCTTGAGAGAACTTTTACTCAAGTATCCTCCCAGAAGAGGAAGAAAAAGGTAGGAGGAAGAAATAAAGAACTTCAGAAGCGCACATATTTTTCTTAAAATGACTGTGTTGCTAAGGCATAACTGGGGTTGCCTATGGCTTGGGTACGGTGTGATAAGCCTCAAAGATGCTTCAGTATTGGAAGATCAAGCCCATCTGTATACAGAGAAATATTGTCTTAAGCTTTACGAGTGCAATTGCTACCAGGACAGTAACTGTTGTGAGCTTCTGGGATGAGTGGTGTCAGTCAGGTGTCAGAGGAGAAACCGATCTGCTGCTCTGTGACAGTGTCCCTCCTTTTCCATCAACGTACAGTCATGTACTAGCTCATTTACTCAGTCATCCTCTGATGGTCCTCCAGGAGGCCACTGTATGCCAGCAAAGCATCAGCCTGGTAGATGCTCTAGGAACAGTTTGTTCAGGCATAAAAGAGCACACGTCCCGGCCGCGAGATTTGCCAGTGTGAGAACGTGTTGGCACAGTCCACCCCAGTTGAAATGACACTGCACAGCGCAGCTTGGCAGCTAGATCAAATAAGCTTGGGCCAGAGCGTGTCTGGTCCCCAAGAACTACTGTAATAAAGGAATCTCAAAATTTGCTGCGGTTACATTTCTTAGCGCCTCTTAGTGAGCGCACCATGTCCCACGTTAACCAGGGTTGACCAGCGAGCAAGCTCAAGGGATTTTGCTAGTGAGGAAGGAGTCAGTTCAAGGATGCAAGCTGGACCTGACCCACTTAGGCAGTTTTCCCACTGAAGACAGTGGGAAATTTGCCAAATCTTGTAAGGGCAGGGATGCTTGACATATCCTTACTGTAATAAACCTACTCAGCTTTTGACGGCTTTGTATCAAGAATCCCATTTTATTTTGCTTTTGCTTGAAATATAGGAAATAATTGAGGGAATATTTTATTTCATTGACTTTCTGATCAGTTGTACAGTTTTGTATTGCCCATAGGTGCAAATTCATTCTGTATATATACATATATATGCATGTATAATTATTGTGTATTTTTTTATTTTATTGCATCATATTTGTACCTGAGATGAACCTCTTACATTTCATGATCAGGTGCCTCAAAATGTGAATCTAAATGAAAACAGGAAAATCAAAAATATGCTTTTTGTAGCTGCAGCCTTATCAGAGTATTTGCTGAACTTGAACTTTAAGAATATTGATTGCTGTAGCAAATGTTCTAACTCTTCTTAACGTGGAAGAGGTTAAATAACTGATCAGCCTTTTGTGTGCAGGGTATGCTGCATAGGTAGAAGGGAAAGAAACATTTGCAGATTTGTAATGTTTGACCACGTCTTTATTAAAAGAAACCAGTACATGGCCAGCAGCTTCACTTCTGGCAGGGCATCTAAATGCAGCTTTACAAATAAGCCAGCTTGTGAAGTTGAAGCAATAGTCAACCCTGCTGAAGCAGAAATATATATCATTTCACTTGGCTCATTGACAGAGATGCAGTCATCTCTGAAGCCCAGAATCATCCGCGGCTGTTAATCCTACTTCCCTTTGCTGAGAACACAGACGACCTTCGATTTACCCCATCTTTGACAATTTGGCTCATCTTCAATTATCAAAATTGCATCCATTCTTGCTCTGAAATCTGGATGGCTAGGATCTCCCCTGTCATCTGCTGCTTTCCAGAGCCTCTAATGCAGCCCTGGCTCACACTGTACTCTAGGGTTACAAGTCAGAAATGTTCTATAATTAGAACTGACCACACAGATGTGCTGCAGCTGAAAAGCAGCAAATAATAGTAAGAAGAAGCTGTTTTCAAGTTACATCATTGCTGTTTTGTGTTGCCAGCTTTCCTCCACAGTGCTGCACATCACTGTCTCCATTCAGTTGAGCACAGGTAATTAATACCTTTTCCATTATTAAAGCCTTGGGAACAGAAGATGAAATCCTGCCTTCACTGAAGTCAATGGCAGAACTCCTGTGAACTTCAGTTTCTTGAGTATCAGGTCAAAAGGGATCATTAGATTGTCCTGTATATCATTGATATTGATGTTGTGCTGGACGACTGCCCATCTTCCAGATGGCATCCAAGCTGTGAGTCCAAAGGGATAGAAACTCCACCACTGTCCTTGGTGGTAGCATGTTCCTATGATTGGTTACCATCCCACTAAAAAAAAATATGGTCTTTTATCCTATTAAGTCTTGCCCAATTTTAAATTCCAGATACTGATTTTTGTTATAGCTTCCCATGTTAGAGAGACCTCTCCTACCTATTATATTTCCCCCCAAAAGGTGCTGAAACACTATAATGAAATCTCTTATAAAATTCTGACATCTTTAACTACCGTGAGTAACAACTACAACTTCTGCATTTTGCCAGAAAACATCTAATTTCTGTGGCTTTTGCCTGCATTTCTTTTCCTTCTCCCATATCTTCAGAAAATGGGTACAGAGAAGTCAGTGTGGTATTTTAATATTCATCTCAGCAGCTCCACATCCAGCATGGTTATCTTCCCATCCTTCTCCTAACAGCAACCCCATCCAAGCACACCCTTCGTGGTACCAGCTTCTCATGTTGAGTTGCTGGTCCGCTGTGGTCCTTACATCCTTTCCAGAACATATCACCCTTGTATGAGCAGGGCTTGAATACCTTGTTCCAAGACATATAAAACATCATCTGGCTGTATTAAAATATGTTTTGGCGCAGTTTACCATACAGATCAGATCACTGTGTACGACAGTTTTATCATTACTATATTTACCTCATTATTAGATTACCATAGTGCCAGTCCTTGTCCTCAGTGTAAGGAGAAATAATGATATTAATAGAGAGATTTAGGAGAGCATGTAAATGACACATAAATGCCTGTCTCTTAATTACACCATAATTTGTATTTTATACCCTGAATTCTACTGCTGCATGCTGTTGTGTAATACCTCACACTTTCGTAGCCCGTTCCCTCTGAGAATCTGATACTCTACCAAGATTAATGAGTCAAGCTCCACAAAACTCCCCTGAAGCAGCCCTTGTGCTATTCCCAACCTTTAGATGATGAAATGGAATGACAGAAAGGATAAGGAGTGCCCAAGGTCACCTCGAAAGTCTATGGCAGAACCAATTTCGGAATTAAATCTCCTACTTTCTGGCCTTGGGCTTTCACCACAAGACTGCAAGACTGCTCCTTCTCTTAAGAGCATAACATTGCAAAAAAAAAAAAAAAACACTCCTCTTATTAAGAAATAATTTCAGTAATGTGCATACAAGTATCTTCACACCCCGCAAAATGTTAGCGTGCTAACATAACAGAGAAGGCTTAGGTAGCATGTAGTAAAAGATGGCAGAGTTTGCAAGGTCAAGCTGGAATTAAGGTTTGGGTCTGTTTCCTTTGTAACATTTTTCCTGAAGATCATCCTTCCAGTGTACTGAGAAAGCAGACATAACTGTGGAAAAAAATCATGTGCAATTATGCAATTAAAGAGTGTAGCAGGGGCATGCAGCCGATCTCGCTGCTGTCAGTGCAACTCCTGCTTCACTAGCTCCAGAAGTTATCAGCTGGGCAGGGAACGAGGCAGGGGACTGAAGGCAACTGGACACTGCCCTGGAGAGGCTGAGTCTGTCCTGCCTCTGTCATTTTTCATTTTCTTGCTGCGCAACAGGAGACATCTGGGTCTACAGTACAAAAGTGCTGAACATTCACAGCTGCACTTAAAATTACTTGCTGCAATTTGAATATACTCCCCCCCCCCAAATCAGGATCTGAGCTTCTAAAATCAGGCACACAGATTTAGACAATACTTGGTAATTCTGGATTTAACATCTGTTCCCCAGGTCACTAGATCTCAGGCCCCTGTGCATAAAATCAAGGTAATAGTAACCTCAAAAATAAAAAAAAAAAAATGCTGTGGGGACAAATTAATTATTGTTGCTAAACAGTGATAATATTGCAAAGAATCATCACAGCAAATCTCAAGAGGAGATTAATAATTCAAGAGTGCATTTGAACAAGGTGCAACTGATGTGTAAGTAAGGCTTGAGCCCATGCAGCGCRGCATATTTGACCAGCTCACGGGGAGCTGCTCGTCCTGGGGCAAAACGAGGCCGGAGCTCGGTGGGAAAAAGATGTGACCGTGTCCTTAAGCCTGGTATTATTGACTGCACTCGCCGGTGAGCTCAAATAAAGTTACTTTCTTAATTTTGGCATTCCTTAACTTTAAAGTGGTTGATTAACGCTTTAAAAGCACTAGCGTTCTGTTAGTACATGTCTCTGCACGCTAACTTCTGTGCGTACTAAACTTTTAGTTGACTTTTACGGCTGACGGCAACTAGCGGATCCCATAAGCTTGCAATTTGTGTGAAAAAAATGCTGAGAGTTGTATACAGAAGCTAAAACATCACGTGTAGATAATAATAATAATGCCGTTTTGTTTTAAATATGTATTTTCCGCTCTGCCTTCCTCTCCTCAGGCTCATTTTCCACATCTGGAGGGATGAAGAAGCCGTTTGCGCTGGTCCCTGGCGCTGGCTGCCGGAGCCCCAGCCCCTGCTCCTCACTTGCTGGCAGCGCTGCACAGCCCCACGGAAATCAAGATTTCACGCCCCCCCCCGGCGGCCAGCGCTTCGCTCAGGTCCTTCTCGGAGCAGCTCCAACCACCATTGCATGGCAAAAAGAAAAAAGAAAAAAAAAAAGCCAGAAAGAGCAAAGCAAACTTCCAAAGCAGGAGAATTTTTTTAATGTTGGTCTTTGAATGGTCCTTGAATGGACCTTGAAAACCAGCTTATGCAGTCCGGTGACTACAACACATTAAGCAGTAACATTTTGAAGTGCCAGTGTGGCTCGCAGGAGCGCTGCTTTTCAGCCCTAGATCCTCTCTAGAGAGTAAAATAACGCAGTTCCAGGCGCTTCTTTGACCCTACCAGTTGGCTCCCTTAAATCGCTCCCAGGTATTGGCAGCCTCTGTCTGAGCCTGGGGCCAGACTTAGCACGAGGGAGTTGTTCCAGTGTTCTTCGTGATTTACGTCTGCTAAATAAGAGCGGGACTTTTTGCTTTTGAAAATCAGTTCCTCATCCGTATGCAAAATTACACAATGACAAAAAAATCAGAACCCTGTAATATAGTCTGATGCCAGAATAGATCAAGAGTAATACATAATATAATAGCTGAATTATGACAGCAGCTTGCAATGAAATTAACTGTTTTATATGATTTCTGGTCTAACTTCATACAACAGATTTCGACAGGGCTTTCTGAGAGAATGTGTTTCAATTTGGAGAGGAAGGACATTTTTCCCTAGCTTCAAAGAACTTTTCAGGCAGTCACCCAATACAGAAGGTGTATTTGGAAACTTTCCCTTTATTCAATTAAGATAGCTGGGAGCAATCCAGGCTCAATGCAATGCTTTCTTTAACTGGCCCTCATTAAATTTATTATTAATTTTTTTAGCCTCGCTTCCAAGTAAAACCGATGAGAATAATAAGCCATGAAAAAGCCATTCAGATGAAGGTCTGACTTCGTCTCTCAAAAAGCAAGAGAGCCAAGGTTAAAACTGTCACTATTAGGAGACCTCTGTAGTATTAAAGAGACACAATGAGAGCAAGCTAAAAATGGCTTTTCGGTGCAAACTCCAAATTCTTTTCTGTGCTTGCAGATTTGTTACAGGACCAACTCCCACTTTCGATAGGTGACTGATCTTGTTGCAGTGTAATAACTCATATAAATAAGGCAAATAGGACTTAGCCTTTATTGATTGCTAGCCCTGCTAAATTAAATTATACTTTATTTGACTAGCTCTTTAAATGCGTATGTCGTCATTTTAACAACTGCACTGATTTAAGTTTTCACTATTTTATCCTACCAATGAGAGAACAAGTAGGATTTTAGAGGAAAAATTAGTAAGAACAAGTATGTAGATCATGTTGAATCAGCATTACGTGGCATGCTCTGAGCACTGCCATCACAAGTGAGCCAGGAAAAAAGCATATAAAATCATTGTCGTGTTTAATTCTGTTCCTTGGTCTTACAGATTTTTAATTAGAAAAAAAACCTGTATCTCTCACCTGTGCATAATCACGCTGAATTCAGGGCTTACAGTGGTAAATTGTTCCATAATTGCTTTTTGAGAGTAGAGTTAGTACAAAGGCTAACTGGGACTTCAAACCCTGTGGCAAGAATGCTGGCTCGCCTGTATTCAAATACCCATTTATTTCATTACAGAAACATGGCACCATAACCTGGAATTAAATTTGTACTCTATAGGTCGTCTGTTAGCACACAAAAAAAGGTTTGTTAGGAGGTAGGATAATATTTATCAAATGCTATTTACTCCTGAAACTGAATGCATTGATTTTTTTAAACTAAAAGGACTAAATATCAATAATATATCTACGTTAGTCAGCAGTCAAATGCATTTTGAAGTTGCAGAGGATGCTGAATCTTAGAGAGAGAAGGAAATGCAGACTATTTTCAGTTCTGTGAGGTTAGGCAGCAGTTATTTGTCACAAGAGTGTCTGAGTGGTTTCAATTGTGAGCATCTAAGCCTTCCACTGTTTCATGAGTTCAGAAACTGGGAAAAGGAAATCTATAGACATTCAGGATATTCTCCTAGATTCAGATTCTAATATATTTATTTATATCAAAATATTCCCTTATCAGTCTCATAGAGAGTAGGTCTACTTACACAATGAGAGGCTTCACAGTGTATATAGTATATATATTTTATACGTGTATGTGTGTGCATGTATATGTGTTTATAAATATATATATTTATATGTATGTATGCGTGTATGTGTGTGTATATATATATATATATATACACACATATATAAAATTATAAATACTGTCCCACTTCAGAGAAAGATTTTTTTTCCAAGTTTCTACGAACTTAGCAAAATCACCGAAGGCCACCGGGCCGGCATGTGCTCACATGGCATTTTTCAGTGTACTACAGCCAATTTTTCAGTGTAGCACAGCTGATTTTCTCATCTTGTAAGTATTCTGCTGATAACAAATAACCTGTGCTGCTCTTCTTGTGTGGGATACTCTTTTCTCCAAACTCTGCTGTGTTATACATGTGCTTGCGTGCACGTTTGTGCGCTCACCTGCACACACACGTACACATGTGCACACACACACACACATCTATCACGAAATGTTCTGGTGTGATCCCTGCTAGCTTAAAAAGCCCTGGAGCTGCCACTGGGTCTCAGCTTTGCTGCCCTGGGACGACAGTATGGAGCTTTCTGTAAATGTTTGCAGGCAGCTTCTTCTCCTGGGATAAAACACCTCTTACCAGCACTGGGCTGATTTATGCGCGGTGGCGAACACAGTGTTTTCCCTCTTGTAAAACATGGAATATTGAATTCTGCTTCCTGGAGGAAGGGAAAGGCGTTACTAAGGTAAAATCCTCGTACCAGCCCTATAGGGTGGCAAGGCTGCAGCGGTGCAGAGCGAGCAGCAGCCTGCGGGATGCCTGGGCAGGGGCTGAGCAGAGCCCTTGAAACAGGTATGGAGACAGCTCCTTAATCCCAGCAACTTTCTCTGCTCTGGTGCTACCAGGGTCCTCTAAGTCCCAAGAGATAAAAGGACGTGGCGCAGATAGGTGGGAAACACTGCTGATGGCTGGGAGGCAGCCGTGCCTGCAACTCACTGCCTCTCAGAGCAGATGCCCTGTTCCTCCTGCATCCACCTGGGAGCGCAAAACGGAGGGAATTTCCTTTCCCTGCGCTTTCCCCACCTCTCCCACTCTGTTCCAAGAACGCATACGAAAGGCCATTTACTCACGCTTTCTGGAGAGCTTTAGTTTTTTCTCCCTGAAAATCTGTTTGCCTTTTAAAAGGGGACGGCAAAGAAAGATGATCTGAAGTGGTCGCAGCAGGCTTAGCAATTCGCTAACCCTGGATTCAGCCCAAAGCCTTGTTTACTGCTGAAGACCAGGTGTTCCTCCTGTGCTTCAGCAACCTCCAGAGCTGCCAGCTGTAAGGAAATGTTTGCACCCTGGAAATCCCCAGTGAGAGCGCATGAAGACACCTGAACGGCTCCACATTACCTCCTTTCTAGAGCTAATACCTGGCAAGAGTTTCTCTGCCCCGATGGCTCTCCCGTGCAGAGCCGCACAGGTCCAAGGCCGTCAGCTCTGCTCTGCAGCGTTCGCGCAGGGGCGACAGGAGAGCTAACAGGGAGGTGAAGGGCGCAGAGTTTTGACGATGTGCGTGAAAGCAGGAATAAGAGTCACCGTAAGTAACTTCAGATGCTCGCACTGCAGACAGCTGTATGGGAGCTTTGCTTTATTATCAAGGGAGAGAAACAAGCAGGATTCACCTGACCTTTATTATTTATTTATTATTTATTCATCTGACCTTTATTAAGGTGTCTATATTATGATAAGACAGATTACACCTCGGAAGTGCCACTTCTTGGCTAAAAAGCAGGCCTAGATAGGATAGCCCTGATCCAGATGTGCACATTTCAACAAACGAGCCCATTTTTAGGGCTGTGTCTCCATCTCTTCAGACCTGAGGTGCTCCTGGGGCAGTGGACCCTGCTGTAATGATAACAGAGGAGTAATTACGAACTAATACCATTGACATTTATAGAATAATGAAGTTTATAGAACATAGAAACAGCTGAAGACAGTTACCATCACCCTCTCTGCATGAGGACAGGGGAGCAATGCTCCTTAGAGAATAGTTAAAGCAGTGATCTTGCATTCGCCAGCTACATCTGCGTCTAGCCTCTTTCCGTGTTTTACCCATGTTTTCTTCCAGAGATTTTTTTTTTAAGAAAATGTCATATTCTTTACTTTGTTGAAGGCAATACTTACAGATTAGGTACCATAAAAAAACATATGGGAGTCTTTGTTTTTTAGGTAGCTTCCTCTCAAGAAACTATCTCCAAAATAACTGATTTCCAGCTGAATATGACTGAACTCATCTTTTTTAGATCATTAAATACTAAGTAGGTGGTTTTTACTTGCCCCTCGAGTGAGTGCTTGAGGCAAGTTCACTGCAGTTTTTATTGTCATTTATGAATATCCTATTCTTTTATTATTTGAATTTTTCTGATTTAGTATTGTCCTTTTTGGAGAACAAAAATATAGTGGCCAAACTATATCCAAAGCTGCTCAAAAATATTATCTAAATCTTTATTTACTAAGCATGTTATATGGAGAAGAAATTTTAGTTATACTTGCTTTAAGAGAAAAAAATTAAGGTGGTATATGCATATGGAATGATATCTCAGATATTTCATTTTCCTCTAAAATACCACAAGAAGTTATTTGAGGTTGTGGATTGATCATGATCCAGAAACAAGTTTACAAACTCAAAGTGTTTAGCAATTGGAAAGAAGCTACCTCATCCAATCATCCCAAACCAGCAAACTTATGTGCAAAACTTCAAGATGACTCAGTAAATTTCAGAGAGAATTTTTATTTGCTTATAGCTTTGAGAGTCAGGTTTGACAGCAAATGATATTAAAACTGACTTTCAGAATTGTGAATAAAGAAAGTTCTGAAAGGCTTATCAAACCCTTGAATGACACAACTGTAATAAAAACATTTTTGTATCTGAGTTCTTAGGATTCCTGCATTTGTATCGAATTTTGCACCATAAAGAGAATGTGCTTGATTTTCATGAGGATTTCTGTTGTAGTTAACCCAACTCTGTCTTAGAAGAATCAAGTCGCTCTTATAAAACTACTGTGCGAGGTTTTACACTTTTTGTCATTCATACCTTCCATCGCAAATGGAGCCCGGAGGACTCAACTTCTCGCTTTACCTCTGTTTCAAATATATAGAGAAAATCTGCCAACTTCTAACACATCATGTTCTGTGCTTTTATATACCCTCTTCTTACATTCCTTGCTCTCATAAAGCATCCATATGAAAGCTTTCTACAGGAATACTGAGCCAAATTATGGCTGAACTATGGCCGGATTATGGTAAAATGAGGCAAGGTAACAAGAGAACTGTAAGTGCATGAGGAATTGGATACTTGGACACTTGGATAAATAGGTGTTAGCTCACAATCTTTTGCTGCCAATGCACAATAGCAAGCTCAAAGAGTTCAGGCTCTGTTTTTCACACTTTGTGAGCAAACTGCTCTTTTTTCTTCCTTCCAAATTTCTCTGTGGCAGTTTTAATAATATTTCAGGTGTGCCCAAGTGCCATGAAGAGCCAACATGGTGAAAAGAGGGCACATGGGGGCATTCCTGCATTGTCTCACATCATCTGCAATGCTGCTCCAAACCATTTAAACGCCACAGGAATCCATAATGATTTGAATGAACATTACAAACTGCTCTGACATTTTAAATAAAGGCTTACCATAAAATTTAGGGCAAGCTTCATCAATATGGCTGAGCTATGGTCTATTTGATGCCTTCTAGTGATCATTAAAATTCTTTTTGGTGCCTGACATAGGCTGGAATAACCATGATGCAAGGTTGGAGGGTGCTTATTACTATTATTCGTGGTTGAGATCAGTCATCTTTCCTATCCATGGGCTGGCTGGACACAGTGCGCCACCCACATACTACTTTTATGTCAATAAAAGTAATCACTTTGGGGAAGACTGTGGTAGGTTTCCAGACCCTTTATGTGACCAGAGTGGAATGAAAGGACTAAGACAGACTGGAAATCCAGCCCCACTATTATGCTTAGTTCTTTGCTGATGCAGATTGTAAATAGCTAGTTTTAATCTTCAAAAGCGGATGTTTTAAATTAATAATGATGTTGACAAGATGTAATCTAAATGTGTTATTCCACTTCATTACTTCTACTTCGAAGTCATTATTGGAGATCAGGATGATCATCAGGCATTCTGAATCTCAGGCTTTCAGGGATTCAACGAACTCTCCTATGTCAGTCTTGAGAGAGAAAGAACCACTCATCCCTATCAAGAAATTAATTTCTTTAAGGTTGATACTACTATTAATGTATATAAAATGTATACATTCCAGGTTCAAAGGAATGGTATGCTATTTCCTTACTGATGAGCCACTATTTTTTTCCTGATAGAAAAGAAGGCCCAGGAGACTCAGTTAATCAGGCTTGGTCATTTTATTAATTGTGACACTATTAAGAGCAGCACCTATCAGAAATACGAAAGTATACTGCTATTGCAGTGGTACAGTGTAGACTTCCATTCCTAACAGAGAGAAGCTCATCATGCTTATTCCAAATAGACAGGCTTATTCTAAATTCCATTTGTCTACAGCAAATAAACAGGCATTATATATCTGATACATCAGCCAATGTCTTCTGCTTTTTTTTTCTTCTATTTTATTGTGTGCAGCACTCCACAAACTCAGCAAACTCAAACATCCTTTACTAACCACATCCAGGCACAGAATACTATCGCCACCAGGAAACACTAGGAGCACCTACGAACTTCTGCCTGTTTGATGAGTATTCATCAAATAGTTTTATAATCCCAGTGAAAATTGTTGGAAGCAAAAAGCACTCTCCTGCATGTTACACAGAAAGTGCTGGGGTTTGCATCAATAATTGCTGAAAAGACATAAATCTGTTAGTATCATGCAATTTGTTAGCCTCCCTGCACTTTAGTCCCACTCAAATTCATCAAGACAAAACACCCACAAATACTAAGTGTTCTGCACTGATCTGCCAAGTCTGACATTGCAAATGCAAAAAAGATGCAAAAGGATAAACTTCCATACGCATTGTTAACTACAGCAATATAACTGCAGTTTACAGTTAAAAACCACACACATTGAACAAGATACATGTATCTATGTACTTAACACTGTTTGTATATTGAAATAAATGAAGTATGACATATATTTTCTGTATGACACCCTTGCTATGTCTTCAAATTTTTTTTTCACTGAGAAAGATTTTCCTGCCCATTTGTAAGCTTACTGCCAAGAGATTTACAAGCAGATATTTTTCACACTGAATAAAGATAGCCCTTTATTGGTTTTGCTCCTTAGGTCTTTAGCGCCACAAACAGCTTATTATATAACGTCTCTAACAGTGCCAGCAGCGTGGTAAGCACTGCCTAGACACAAAGGGAAGGCAGTCCTTAGGGGTAATAATACTTGCCTTCCACACAGTGAAGTCGTGAGGTTAAATTAGCATTTGTGAGCTACGTGGAGTTCTTTGAATGGAAGGCACCATAGAAATAAAGGATAAAGCAAAGTACATTGTGAAGCAAAAATGTCAACAATCAATACTACTCAATAATAGCCATAATTTTTCTATTAGTAACACATGGAAATGAGATCAACGCTGGATCTAGAATCAGCTGTTATTTCAGACTCAAGTCTTTAATATAGGCACTTAATTATTTATCCAATGATATAAATAAGAAGCCCGGTAAACCTCGTCATTTAGGTAATCTTTGTCCACATYCTACTCTTGTTCCATATTTGCTTCCAGAGGCTGTTCCTATCTTSTAAGCATAGGTGTTTTCAATAGTCTTCAGCCTCCTACTTTTGCAGGTACTACTATGCTTTCTTTTACATGTCCTCACCCTGGGAGTATCTGATTATCAGGTCACTTCCCTTAATCACAATTCCTCMTAAAGATAATTTTTACCATTCTGCCCATCAGAAGGAGAGGAATAACAGCCACATTGATTGAGGAAGCCATGCATGCTTCATATGGAAGTGCGCAGGTCTTAATAATATCACATTTTCTACTTCTGGCCTTGACTCTCCTACCTCAATCCAAATTCAGCTCATTATTAGCTCTCACATATGACATTTCTAAARTGAAGCAGGGTCAATAACTTGTTCCTGTCAATCTTTGGATCTTAAAAAATTTTTAGAAAACACTTCTAAGAGGTGCAAAATATTCAAAGCTGCTTTAAAGGAGCTGGTACTCAGCACTTCCAGAAAACAGTCTGTCTCTTCAAATAGCTAAATATTTTTAAAAGTCTCAGTAATATTGGCCTCTTCCATCTTATAGGTTGGACTCAACATGGCATCAAGAAATACTCGGCTCCTTTTCTGAATTAGCGCAAAACCTTTTTCCTCTTAGAGTGAGTTAATCTACAGCAGCAGGATAAACACAGTTTGGCTTTGTTAAGAATGATGCTTAAGTACCCTTTCTTGAACTCTCTCCTGACCACAGTGAGCATTCAGCATTGTGCTTTCCCATCTGGACTATCCTCACGGAGAAATTAACTGATGCATTTTCTTTCAGTAACATTTGAGTTTACCAACCAAAACCAGGTCCTGCACCTGCTGTAGATATCATTCTTCCCTATGACAGCCTAACYGTGTTGGCTACAAGGAACACATTGCACAGAGATTGTTCTTAGGAAATACAGTGAGCTCACCTGCCTGCTCAGTGCCAAATCCATAACTCTGTTTCTTATAGTCTTGATTTTCAAGAGGTTGAGGACTGGTGTCTTGTATTTCTATTCAAGTTTAAGCATATCTGACACTGCTCATCACAGTTCTCTGYGTCAGAACTGGAAAACTGCAAATAGCCCAACTACAATCTTGCCACTGTACAAGTCAATCATTAAATAATTTAACTAAATTGGAGGAGTAGAGAAATGCCTTCCCTTCATGGAAAGCAGCCTATAACCCTTGTGCATATTTCCACCAGGAAGGGAGAGGTGAAGAGGAAAAGAAGCCTCTAGTCCATTTTCTCAACATGCTTTAAAAAGGACATGGGCACTAGAATTTAAGCAGTCTTATAGCACTGGTCTCACCCATGCCATACAAAGAGATGAAAATCACACTCCGGTCCTGCCAATGGCACTTGATTATAAAGTCACAAGTCTGACTATGTCTTACCTCACTGCATCACACTGGAAGTCCAAATATGTTGTTTGCCTGCTGTGACCCCTAATCCTTTTTCAAGGCAAAAGCTTTCCAGCATGTAGTCTTAAAGGATTTGCTTCTGGATATATGTACTTGACTGTATTAAAGTGTTAGTAATGATCCCAGTTTTTCCAAGAAATTCAAAATCAGAAGAGCTTAGTCTTTTGTATGGTTGGGACCTAGTCAACATTGTGGAAGACCAATAGAACTTATAATGCATGAAGTCAAGAGGAAAGAGTTGACTGATTACATCCTACCACCAAAACGGCCCTTAGGTTGCCACTGAAGTCCAGTACAATCGAAAGTGTCCTCTTGTGGGTAGACTAACCAGGTTGAAGAGCAACTCCAGGCTTGGAAGTGTGGGAAGAGGGAGCAGAGCAAACCAAACCAGTGAGGCAACAGCTTCAGAAGCACAGCTGAAGAATTTGGTCTCATATT
This sequence comes from Rhea americana, assembly GCF_003343005.1. Classification (NCBI taxonomy): domain Eukaryota; kingdom Metazoa; phylum Chordata; class Aves; order Rheiformes; family Rheidae; genus Rhea; species Rhea americana. The sequence continues at coordinate 1,443,155 of NW_028185561.1, read as the reverse complement.
AGCAGACTGAGCTTTACGATCAGAGGCCGTAGCAAAATGATAATGTGCACTAAAGACACCAGAATTGTTAAAAGATTTGCTATTAAGTATTGCTAAAAACAAAAGATAAGTTTTTGCATATATTCATGTAGCTAATTGCCTAATCCTCCTGCTTCTCAAGTGAACAGAGGTGTGATTTGGTCATAAAGTATTACAATTAAAAACTTTCCCACCCTTCTAAATGCATGCTTATATATTTTTGCTTAAAAAATTACCCTCTGGGTTGAAAATTTTACTTTTATTTAACATGTATCTGACATCTATTGAACCTCTGCTGAGCAAATCCGTCATTGAAATTATAACTTCAGAAATTTATTAACTGACTTTGACAATACTTTGCTGTCATTTTACTTTACGGCTGTGTATTTCTGTGTATTTACAGCAGCAGCAGCAGATGTGGTACATGGTATTTGGTTGAAAGCTTAGTCCTGAGTTTTGGTTATTATTACRCTACCACTCACTGTGAGGAAATTGCATTAGGCTGAATCCCAGTAACCTCTTCCTTGTAGTTCAGCTTCTTTCTACAAAACATCAAGTTCTTATTTTGTTAAAATCTGCTTCCAGGACACAAAAAAAAGCTTAAATGAACAGTTCACATGACATGGCAGAGCTCATTCTTACCTCTTGAACAGTAGGCATGTCGTCCTCCTTGGCCTTGTCTGAAGGCCCACTTTCTAGTTTTTGCTTAACACACTCTTGCCAGTCAGCTCATACAGACACCAGACAACATGTAAAACCAAAACATGCTGTAAGTACACATAATCTACAGAAAAGCATTTAATATGTTACAGTCACTGCTTAACAACAGCTCCCTTTTTACAGAAATGGACAATTTCCAGGTTGCCCAGAGAAACTGYTGAGTTTCCATCCTTGGACATAATCAAAACTCAACTGGACACAGTCCTGGGCAGCCTGCTCTAGGCAACCTTGCTTGAGCAGGGGGATTGGACTAGATGATCTCCAGAGGTCYCTTCCAMCCTCAACTATTCTGTGATTCTGTTAATTTGTTGCCTTGATTTGCTGTCAAGAGCCAGAAAGTGAGAGATCAGACTTACCTTTCAAGAGYTACTGCAGCTATACTTTACTGACTTAACATAGTAAAGAAATTAAATTGCCTTTTCCTGACAGGCTTTTGTTTTTGCAAGAGTATAAAGAAGCTTTCTCCTTGATAAGTCTACACTAGATTGATCCAGAGAAATCATACATTTAAGCTTTGCTCAGGTAAATCCATTGGGGGTTTATCTTATCATTTGGGGCAATACTGCCTTTGACAGTGACTGTGGGAAAGGGCCCAAAATGCCTGTATGTTGTAGCTGCCTGCTCTGCATCACTGCGTAATCTGGCTGGACCATCAATCATCGCAGGAGAAAACAATTCAGCAAAGGGAAGSTGTGGGTCTCATGTCACCTCTCCACACTACTGCCACTGTAGGAAGAAGAGACGGAGAGAAGGAAAATGGTCAGAGAYGGAAAGGGCGCTTTTTGTCTGGCAGCCACTTTTGCAGCTTCTCAGACGTAGTTTCATCCACTTGTGATCATTTCTCTCAATGCAAGTTACCGCAGCTTAGAGCTTGCGCCAGCAGAGCAAACAGCAGCCAGACAAGTAAGAGTTAAAGAACATCCCTGATTCTACACACGATGGCCATGGCCAGAATTACAAAGGCCCAACACAAGCAGAGTTTGTGTAACTCTGTCCCAGTGCTTCCTCACCATCTTCTAGCCAACAGCAATCCACTGTCAGAACAAAATACCGACTTTTACGGTCTGAATAGCTAATTAATGCACCTTTACCACAGGAGCAGAACAGTTTTTCCTTGAGCAGAAAACTTACTGATCACAAAGCCAATGTAGATGAAAAGTCTGTTCCATGGATCACAATTTCTTGTTAAATACGGCATAGAGAAAAATGAGATTTGGACTTTATTTTGGACAGCATTCTTCCCTCTTTGAATGTTTGATGTAGCTTTGATCAGTCTCTTCAGTATTACTTACAGACTTTGTGTTCTAACACAGGACTGTCAATGAGTAATAAATTTAAAAAGTCAGTAATAGCAAATTATCCGTATTCAAAATTCTGTATACTGTTTGAAATCTCTTCCATGCTAATCCCTGTGAAGCCTAGCATGACTTCACCTAAAYTGTTTAACAGATGTTCCCCTTTCTGTTACCAACAACTTCAATGGAATATTAAATATTTGTATTTAAGTTGACCTGCAGACTTTCTTAAATTAATTCTTACATCTGTCTAATATCAATATAAAGCTGCCATTTCTACACTTGAATATATTAGAATGCACACTCTCTATAGAAGCAACAARCTAGCTAACATTTGGTATGCAGACTTGTTTAAATAGACCTGTAGAATAAGACTACTTATCAGTACATTCTATAAAGGAAAAGGTAAAAACGTATTTTAAGCCTAGATTGTCTGAATCTGATATTTGGAAGTATAATATACTGCATAACTCCAGGCTTTTGCAGCAGAGGAGATACTGACAGTATAGAATTAAATGACCAAAATAAATACTGAATTGTGTGGAGAGTTTCACGGAATTCCAGGATTCACTTTCATGATTACAGGACTTCTGTTCCACTCCACTATATCCATACATCTGTCCCATTCTTGCTCTATTAACCTTGGCATTATTACCTGCTACTCCAGCAGCACAAGCTATCCTTGTGAGGTCCACCAATGCCTCAGTCAACACAGATCTCTAAGATAATACGGATTTTAAGGTTATCCTTGCGAGGACCAGCATACTGGATAAGGTAAATGAACATGTCTTGTGCTCTGTACAGAACTGCACAATATATGCCAGTTTTCATTGCCATGTAAGCACTGAGTCTGCCATGTGCCAATCACTTTTTTAGTCTACAGAACATGATCTCAGTGTGATATGGCTTAGCCGACCAGTACAGGTCAGCTATTCTGTGTACAATTTTCTCTCTTACATTAATTCTCATCCTCGTCTAAATTCTCTTTCTAATTTTTACATTTCTTTGAACACCAAAAATGCATTTCATATGGGATGTAGAGTATTTACTCGCACATCCTAGCTTGTACTCTAACCCTCTGTGTTGTTATTCTCTGATAATCGTACACAGGAAAATTAATTCAGGTGGTCCCCAAAACTTAGTGAATAATCTACTTTGTATGTACGAACACACCCAGGCTTCCTGCTTCTCAGGCCATCTTCTGACTGGAAGATTGATCACCACCTTTAATTTCTCACTGGTGCTTAATTATCACAGTAACCAAAGGAACTATTGGAATGAACAATTGGCTTGATGAGCATAGTATGAAGACCTGCATGCAGAGAACCTGCACAAGTCCAAGTGAGGAGTTATATTTTACACTGGAAGCACAGAAACTCCTGAGCATTTCATGATTTAGGTAGTTACCAAAAGGCACTTGTGTTTTGCCACTTACACTTCTGCTGCAAGYAGCAGTGCAGAGAGAAATATTGCTATCTGCTGGCTCCTTCTACCAAGTCAGGAGGAAATACCTCCCTTGATACCCCCTCGCTGGAGCTACACACATCTTTTCAGGACTGCTACTGTCACTATGGTTACAGCCAGCCTCCCTAGGCAAYCTGTTTGTACCGCTGGTTGTAGGAGCAACAGGGATGTAACAGGCAACAACAGGGCAACAGTGCTGGGCCTGTCTCAATCTTGGGTACAAACAAGGCAAATTTGCAATCATTAGCTGGGCTGTGACRGCAAGAGGAAAGCACATCAATGCTAGATGCAGGACTGGAAAACCTGTGAGGAAAACTGGGAAACAGGAGAACAGATGGGAAACAAAATAATAAGCAGGAGTATGGTGAGAAAACCCTGACTTAAAGAACATGAAGTAAGAGTCCTACATGCTGTATAACATTACAGACAAGAAGCAGTCATCTCTGGTGCCTAATTCAGGTGTCGGATGGGGTGAACCAGCCTCTAGACATGCCTCCTTTCCACTTAAGAGCCTGAAGGTGAGATTAATACACACCAACTCTTTYTTTTCTCAGTGTTTCAAAATCAGTAAAGAATTATTTTTGAGCACGTGTCTCAAAATAGCTACTCAGCTCTGCAGATATTAGTGTATCTTCTCCTTTTGGGTCTTCATTATGAAGTTGAAAGCCCAGTTACGAAAAGTCAAAGATAAAATACAGTCCTGGGTTATTCCTAACAGCAGAAACCCTTTCTAATTGCTTATGTGCCCCTCACCCAGATGCCTTTGCACATCCCACAGCCCAGCTGTGTGTCGGGGATTCCCACAGCCACCACAGCTGGTGACTTCTCATGCTGGAGTCTACAACTGCCTTGTCAAATGGCAACTCCAGTCYACGTAGGCCTGGGCAGCTTCCTCTGTTGTCTTTTCTTATTCAGGATGGTTCCTGTGTGACTTGTATTGTAAATCTAAAGTCCTGGGKTTTTTTTTGTTTGTTTGTTTTTTGTTTTTGTTTTTCTTATTAATCCAAAAGCAATACCACTTTTGTAGGACACATCCCTTTACTCTAAATATTTGGAATATTGATGCCCTCTTCTTGTCCTATCCTCTTAAACAACCAGTTTTTCAGAAATACTAGACACCATTCACAAGCTTGTCAAGAGTGAAATTTGTCTGAGCTACCTCCGTATCACCTCAGACACCTCTCAGCACTGGGAGATGCTGGTTTTGTTCACCAGATCTTCTTTTGTAGTGGTCAATGGAAGTCCATCCATTAACAGGAAATATATCTGGCTCCAGAGTAGCCACATGGAGTGGTACTGACCAAACATACAGACATAAGTATGCAACTTTTCTTAAAGGTTTGTTTGAATTCTAAATGATTACTTCCTGCTGAATGTGCAAACAGAAGATAATTTGTTTTTAAAAAGTTTCTGTATTTCTGCATTTTAAAAATATYGCTGTTTGTTCTTTTTATGTAATCCAGTGCATGACTTAGCAACCTCCTGGTTTATAACAGAACATATTGGATGATCCCTTTCTCCTTTCTTTTAAACTCCATTTGCAATACATAAATTTGAAAGCAACAGTACAAATTGTCTAATTTATCTTTTGCTTAAATATTTTGACAATATGCAAACATAAAATGAGCTGTGTGTTAACAAACATGGTTGTTGGTTATACAGCTGAGATTCTCAGTGACAGAAACTGCTGAAAGCAATATGGACTAGTCCAGAATGTGTCCAGACTTTCACTTTAACTTGGTTCAGAATATGTGCACTGAGCATTAATAGAAAACTGTGTCACTACAGTAATTTGCCTACAGTAAAAYTGAAAAGTATTTTGCTTGTGTCAAGTAAAGCTACTCTAAATTCCTGCTAGGTGAAATCATTAAACTCTTAAACATTTAGTGTATTTGTTCTCCATAATAGCGAAAAATAAGCTTACTGTCTTTTTGAAAGTCAATTCATTCTAAACTTGTGTCCGCAGTACCATGAAGAATTCAAGATCATTCTTAATGTCAGTAAAGGAACATGAAGCACCTGCAGAGCCTAACTTCTTTCCTCTCCTGAAATCAACTGGGATTATGAAATGAATACTGGACTGTGAACTATACTCAGAAAAATATTTGTGTGCCTCAGCTCATAAATGCTTCCAGCTCCCCCAAATCACTCCATCAATACTGAWCTTCTGCAAGTGCTTCTCACAGAACAGAACATGATTTCTAAATATGAGTAAAATTTGTTTGAATATGAACTGCATATAGAAATGCTAAGGAAGGCTGTCTTAAACTATCTTTCTGTTCAACTCTAGTATTTGTTCATTCACTCATTAGTGAACAGATGTGACAAGCAACCGTGGACATTGTGATCATACGCATTCTCACCACCGCAATATATTAGTCTCACTTCCAGGAAGATTCAAAGTGTATCTTTCAAAGCAATATATTTTTGGAAATGAAATCTCTCTCTGTATTCAAACACCGCATTTGAGAAAATATTGGAATGTTTAAATCCAAATGTCTCTATCTGCTGCGCAAAAATGAAATAACATTAACCAATACCGAAAGCCTGAAAATTTGAACACCTTTCTTCAATGGTCCTACGCAGTGGTTGGACAGTGGTTTTGGGAGAGATTTTTCATGGGAACATTAACTCGAACTTTGAAGCCTTGCTTTAACAGGATCCCCAAGCCTTCAGGCTACCTATGACTTTAAAATCTCTTTGCTGGTATGGCAAAAAAAGAACAAAGTTTCCACCAGTACCCTTTCATCACTCCAGACCGCAGGCGCTCCGACGGCTCGCTCCAAAATTCAGCTCGGGCTATTTACGCTCGCGCAGGTAACGCCCGGTGGCTGAAGACCCCACGGGCCCCTCGCCTGGGCCGCGGCCGCACAGGGACGTTTCCGAGCTGGAAGCGGCACCGTGCTGCGTCGTCAGGAAATCGTCAGGGTATCTTCCACAACTTCCAAAAAAAAAAAAATGAAAGGAAAGGAAAGAAAAGGAAAATATGTATTATGTTTCTTGTATTACGGCATCAGTTTAAGTGCATTTTTGGAATCCCTCAGTAGATTGTTTTTAAGCTTAACCACAGGTTCAGGCCGCAGACACAGAGGAAGCGTCCTCGGCCTCAGCGGACTTCCCCGCTTGGGCGAGATGATTTTTTTTTTCTTATTTATTTATTTATATCTGTTTAATTTTATGTATTTTCCCTGCGGAGGACGGTCTGCGTACGCGCCCGTCCCAGCAGGCAGCGGCAGCAGCCGGGGCGCGGCGGGCACCAACCTGCGGGGGGCGGCGGCAGGGCCGGGCAGGGCCGGGCCGCGCTGGGCCGGGCCGGGCCAGGCCGTTCCGCCCTCTGCACCGGGGGAGGGGGCGGCGCTGGCTGCGGCAGTAGCGCGGGGATTAGGCTGCGGGCAGGATTAAGCCGCCGGCTGGAAATAGCGGCGGCGGCGGCTCCCGGGCGCGGACGCCCCAGCGCATCCGCGGCGGCGGCGGGAGGGGGCAGCCTGCCCCGCACCTGGGGCTACCGCGGCGGGGGCGCCTCGCCAGCGGGCCGGGGCGGCGGGCGGAGACTGTGCCCTCCCCGGGAGCGGCGGCGGCGGCAGGAGAAGGAGGACGGGAGGGACGGAAGGAAGGACGCGCTGACAGGTCTGCTGCCGCCGCTCGCTTCACCCTGCCGGGGGGCGGC
>NW_028185561.1:1371406-1435815 GCF_003343005.1 Rhea americana | reverse complement strand
ACGGAGCCGGGGGCGGCGGCGACGGCGACGGCCATTGCCCCCCCCCACCTTCCCCCCGCGGGCTTCCTGCGTTATTCGTGTGCCGATGCGCTTGTTTAATTTATTTTTATTTCATTTTATTTATTTTTTTCTCCTCTCCGCTTTTCCCTGCGGTGTCTCGAATACCTCGGGCAGCTTCTCCGGAATCGCCTGGCGAGGCAAAGGCTTACACAACGGAGCGGGGGAGGGGGGAGGTCGGCGCCGTGGGGAGCGGCGGGCCGCGGCGGGCCGCGCGTGGGGGCGTGTGCGCGCCCCGCTCCTGCCTCCCTGCCCGCGGCGCTCAGCCCCCGACACCCCYTTCCCCTCCTGTGTCTCCCGCCGATGCAGAAGAGCAGGCAGCCGTGACGGGTAGGCGAAGATGTCGGGTCAGACGCTGACAGATCGCATCGCAGCTGCTCAGTACAGCGTTACGGGATCGGCTGTAGCCAGAGCCGTCTGCAAAGCTACCACGCATGAAGTGATGGGGCCCAAGAAGAAGCACCTGGACTGTAAGCATCGCTTTCTGTGTCGGCAGCAAAGACCGGGGGCTAGGGAGGCTGCCTGCAGGGCTGTGTAGCGTGGATTGAAGCGTTCTGGCCGTGGTGTTTGCTGTAATCCAGCGGGCAAATCATAAATGAGAAATCTGAGAGAGGATGAGTTATTGCATTTCTTCTCTTATTGCATAATACAGCTCTTGCAGCCATTTTTTTTCCCTCTTGACCCCTTGTTTCCTGTGTAGGAAGGCAGTGCRGAGTGTGCCTTGCAGAGCAGAGGCTCTGAAACGAGGAGGCCACAGGGCAAAATGGACACGCGCTTGTCACTGCCTACCTCAGTCGTGATTATGCTAGGCAGAGGCACGGATGCTGTGCCATGAGCTGGCCAAGTACTGACAGGAGCGTGGCCACCTCCACAACAGACTTGGGAAGAGGTTTAGAGAATGGTATCCTTAAGTGGTAAGGGACTGGGATAACTGTGGGGCTGTAGCTGGGTCAGCCTCTGGAGGGTTTAAGGGCTGCTGTTGAGGTCCCAGAGGTCTAAGAGCAACTTCATGATCTGTCTGGTGGTTTGTATCACGTTTTTTTTTTTTGAAGGTGGCTGATGGCTTGGTCTCAGAGATCTTCAGTCCRTTCTGGACTTGCATCAATTAGTTAATGCATGAAAGAAGCTTGAGGTCACAATGTTTATGAAAATATCATGAGCTGGTAATGTTTTGTCTTGACAGTTATACTTACCACTTTTCAGTCCACTCTACTCTTGGTACCTTCCGTATTTTTATTCTAAAATTTCTGACACATGGCCAAAAACACTTTAAAGAGGATCTTACACCAAGCAGTCTCTTGGCTGCTGTCTGTTATTAAGTAAAAGTGGTGCAGTTGCACCCAAGTATAATTCTAATGAAGATGTAATTCTTAAAAACAGTTTGTATTACTTCTAGAAAATAATTCCAGATTTCAGTGCTAGTAACTTCATAGGTTACTAGCCTATGTAACCCACAGGTTACTTAAAGTGGAATATGACATCCAGTCTTCCAGTATATTTAAATCTGTTTGAGATGCTTGTCTAAAAGATGCTAATGTAAGTAGCGTTGCCTGAAGACTTAGCTGGGTTAAATTTTTGTTTAAACAGGCTGACTGTTGTGATATCACATATCTTTATCATTAAGGACAGAATGATCTTGTCAGTGGGAGGAGATACGGCATATTCAAAATTGTGGATAAAATGTGAAAAATAGACAAATTCACATATAAAAAAAATAGCACCTGAGCTAAGTTGCATAGGTATGTATTAGACCTAGGTTTTTAAACTTGAGACAGCTCCTCAGAACTATCAATTGTTAAGCAATTCCTGTTGTATCCTRTTTGTGAACAAAAATTAAAATGGATCATCTGTATTGTAATGAGAGACCAAAGTTAGAAGTTCATCCTCTGAAAGAGCAGTATTAGTGCATGCAAGAAGTACTGCTTGATGTGAAGGTACATCTTTGRATCACATGGCTGACTGTGTTTGAAATTGGATAAACATTATTTGAACATGTGGTGAAAGGACTGAAAGGTAAAACTTTCATATGACTTAAGATAAGTTTTGAGTTGAGTTGCAAAGGATTTAAATGATTAAAACTTCAGATGGTACCTGAGAAGATGATATGAGGTGGTTGGAACAATACTTTACAAAGAGAAGAGGAGAAAAAATGATGTGAGGGACCAAGTACTAGTGTTAAGCTATTATGCTCTGTAATAGACAAATGGGAAGAATGTGAAATAGTAAATGGAGCACTACGTTTAAAGGCTATTTATGTCAGACTCAAAACTATAGTAATGATGTGGTGGTTCTGCATCCTGTAAGGAACATCATAATTTTAATTAGTGTCTTAGTGGCCGAGTGTCATGTCATATAGCCTGTCTTCTCATGGTGCCCTGGTTGGCAGCTGGGTTTTGTGAGTAAAATGGAGAAATATTGTTGAATGTATTTAACTCATATCAGTRTGTCCAGCTGGTGAGGATGAGACACAAATGAGTCTGTCCTCATATGTTTTCTGCAGAAGATACTAGTTCTGGAGCGTTATAGAAAGATGATAGGCAACAAGTTAATTTTTTTGTGAGCACTAATTAAATAGAGTAACTTGCTCTGAGCAGCAAAGGCATGATTTGACACATGCATGTGTATGAGGAAGAAAACAAGAGAATTAAGAGCCTTTTATGAACAGAAACTGGTCTGTTAAGCATTTACCTTTGTGTGTTTTTTTTTTCTCTTTCCTTGCATGACTTATGAGTGCAGTCTTTATTATGGATGCAGAGTAGTGGATGTCCTTTGCTGTGGTCGCTGTGTGCTGCACCAGACTTTTTATATAAAGGAGAGGTCCTTAAGCATGATTAGGTTGCTTTCATATACTCGTTAGTATGACTTACTATTTTCCTGAATTCCAGCTCTCATACTAGTGAATTTCCAGCAAATACTGGAAGTTAATGCCACAGGATGTTAAATGAGTTCCCTAGTCTCTGTGGGGAGAAGGACTGTAATTACCAGATGACTGTAATGTTTTGGGCTGAGCTGTTGCAGTTAACACATTAGAGCTCTTGACACTTTCAGACTTGCCAACTGTTGTTATCCCTACGATAGTTTCTTCATTTTAAGAGAAGTATGGTATATTGTTTTAAAGTTACTGCAATGAGATGGGTTCATCTCCTTCGGCTGTGTTGTATTACACAAATTATAGTGTGATTGGGCATGTAAGGAAAGCCTTTACATGGAGAAATGGAGATTAGCAACTTCATTTTTGTGCAGTGAAAAGGCCACTGCAGAATGAGTAAGGGAGATATATATGGGTTATGTTAAAGATATTTGACCTGTGGTGATCCAGCTGGGAAGGCAATCCTAGTGCATAGCATAGAAGATTTATTCTTAGAATTGTTCTGAAAGACGTATTAAGGCTTCACTGAGGGTTTAAATGTGTGGGGCAAGTAAAAGTCATCTTCCAGCCTTGAATGCTAGTGATTCTGATTGTATCAACAGGACAAAGCTTTCAGGGAAAGGAAGGAAGGCTTTCAGATGTCAAAATAGAGGTTGCATGAGAGRAATAAGTAGATTTGAACAGAGCACTGTTTTTTATAAAGGAGCTAACTCAGAAATAGATCATCAGTGTTTCATTTAGAGTGAATTGTAAATCAGTGAGGTTGTTCAATTTGCAGTTGGTTGTAACAGAAGTTCCTGTTGCTGAAAATGCTCAAAATGGCTGGTTTTATTCCTTGACTTACTTTGTCAAGTGAGCTACTGTGCGGCAGGAGGAAGTTCTGGAGTGCTGACTATAAAAAGACCATGCAAAGCCTGCTTATATTTTCAAAATAATTCATGTTAGGTGGAAGGCCTTTCCAGAAGCCTTATTGAAAGCTGTGAAGTTTTCATGAAATGTRGAAGCAGTAGCTGAAGATCAGGAGTCAATTTTCTGTGACTTTGGAGATGCCCTGTGTATCTATAAGTAGTTGTAGTAGCACGTTTCTGTCTGAAGTCTAAATCTGCATACTGAGATACAGCTGACAAACAAAGGCTCTAAGAGGAAATATATATAGTTTAATTCATGCTGGGAACTGAAATGCAGCACTAGTGCCAGGATTTTGCTGATGCAGACGCTTGTCCTTGCAGTGTTTTGCCTTGGTCCTGCAAATTGTAGGAATGGCTGAATATATTTGAGTTACCGTGGTCTCTAGTGTTGAATCAGAAGGGCATGTTGACCAAAGCAATGGGTTAAGCTTTATTTCCCAGGCTCAATACAGATARAGGTACTAGGGCCTAGTTCTGTCTCTGGCTGTTGGGAAGGGTAGGAGCCAGTGGCGCTATCTGGAGTCACAGAGTCTCAGTGACTGGTACTGTTAAATTCCAAAATACACGTTTGAGGGTTTTTTGCTATTGAAGTGATTTGGAGAATGTTCCAAGTCTGTTGGCACTCATGTCCTTTTTCCAGCTGGAGTAATGCAGAAATACTAAGTACTGCATTGCTGTGCAGTCCAAGCCGTACTTTGTCTTCATGGTTGTGGAAATATCTTCAAAAAGTTGCCCAGAACTCAATCTCTGTAATTTTTTACTAATGAAACTACTTTTGCCTGTCTCGGTGTGTCTTGTGCTGTAGTAATTTGTCACAATTTCCATGTACAAGGCAACAGACCGTTCAAAAGTTATTGAAGATTAGTTGTAATTTGATTTCTTTTTTCTTGTCACAGCTCAGGTATAGTCTAAATTGATAACTCCTCATTGTCACCAGAATGAATGTCATCTCGCACCTCAAAAGAAAAAAGAAAAATCCAAACAAGTGATTATCTTTTTTTCTTTTCCTGTTCTATTTACTAATGAATCAGCACATCTTTTTTTGTGTAAGGAGTTGCCATCAGTCTTCATGTTGAGTAGCTCTTTGTTTCTGTGGACTTCCCCCACATCATTTCCTAAAATATTATTGGAAACTTGCTTCATTTGGGAGTGCGCAGGACTCCAAATGGGAGTATAAAATRTCTGTCATGGGTAAGGGGAGCTAATAAGAAAACCTTTTGGATTAGTTGATCTTGAGTATTTCAGTGGCATAACTCTCAATTCCCACCCTGCCCTATTTAAGTGCTACTTTCAAGGCATGTGTAATATGAGCAGAAGGACGCCTTTTTAATTAAACTGAGACTAATAGCTCAGCATGTGGGTAATGGTGGAAGAGCACTACTTGGCCAAGTAATATTTTTWAAAAAATATGTTTGAAAGTCAGGAGAAGTTAGAATCCATGTTAGGATTGAAAGGCTGAAATTTGGGAGGGTCACTTGATCTTGTACATCTAAACCAGTCTGTGTTTACACGTACTTAAGGTATGCTTTGTAAGGAAAAGGAGGATAAGCACAGTGAGTGGTTAGTGTCTTGTTAAACTTGCTACTGTTCTGTCACCTAAAAAGTGCAACTTGATGAAACTAGATTGATCAGTCCTGCCTCCCCCCCTCAGCTTTTCCTTGATTGGAAATGTATGTTCTTAGTCTACTTCTAATAGTCATTAGGGTCTTTCCATTAAAAATGTTCTGCCGGCTGTATGAATCACAAATGCGGAGACAAGTTAGGTTTTTCTGCAGTACTCGCTTCCTTTTATGGACCTTGATGATGGAGTAGCCATGTCTTTTCTGCTTTCTTTAAGGGCTCTTGAGCATGGTCAGCATCACACTTGGCTACTTTTGCTTTACATAAATAGTCTTGCATTTTGCTGTTGTTGTTCTGGCCAAATTGAGAGAATAAAAAACAGATATTTTTTTCGCCCTCTGGAAGAGCAGAATATTAATGGAGTGACCCATCCATAGTTTTGATCAGTCCTACTTAGGAATTGTGTGGTCTTATCACAGTCTCAGTGTTACTCGCTTGCATCCCAGGCAGCAGCAACTGAACATCTTCAAAGATCTGCAGTTTGGTTTCCTCTGGTTCAATTTGCTCTATGGCTCTGATTCTCTGGCTTGACGCCTAAACCCTACATCTCCGCTGTGTACTTTACCTGGGTCTGGCCYATTAGTGTGGAGTTCTGTAAGGCCTTCAAGAAAGTACTCTGTTAGTGTGGTAGGTCAGTTCTTCTGTGTGCCTGCCCTATGCAGGATTCTCTGAAGTGCTTAAAAGTAGATGGCTGTCACAATAACTATGAAGGGCATACAATACTTTTGATGCTTTTTGACCTTGGTGGTCCAATCTTATTGATTGGAGAAATCCGCAGCAGCATGTAATATCTTTCCCTCTTGGAGTCCTCTGCTATCTTGAGGCCCACTGGCAGTCTAAAGAATTTCTCTTCCAAGAATATTCTTCAAATTGAGATGGAACTCTTAAGTGAAAAAGAGTACTTGCCACCAGGCTACTCTTCACTTCTGACAAAAYAGTAATATACAAGAGGCACACCTAAATTTAGTGGGTTTTTTTCCTATTTTCAAGGTATTTGACAACAGCAAAAGTGTTGTTCCTACCTAGCCCTGCCCTCTCCCCCCCCTTCCCTCAAAAACAAACAAAAACCTCACCCCCAAAAGGGAACCTCCTTTAGTCAGCTGCAGATGCATAGCTTGGTGGAAGGCTGGCTCTGGTCTATTGGGGAGTGGAAGGAAGGACATTGTCCTTCCCTTAGTCTTACTGTAGTCTACAGATCGCTCAATTTTGCCAGGCAGTATCAACGTCTTAATATGTGCTGTTCCTTTTTGGAGCTTCTTTTCAAGGAGTAGATCAGAGTGTGGGTAATGATGAAAGAGCTCGAGTTCTTGCGTGTGCATGTATACCTTAGACAAAAAAGTARCATCACCAACAAGTGTTTGATGAAACTTGATAGTCTGGACTTYGAGTGTGTGGCAGGCAGAATGGGAACAATATTATGCCTAGATTGGAAGGATTGGTTTTAAATACCATGAAAACTAAAAAGCAAGCAATAGTAAGCCAATCAGAGTAAGAATCTTAGCACAAGACTTCTAGTGTCCTGTAAGAGTGAGTAATCTAGCACCATGTTGAACTCTGAAATCAAACTAAACAGCATGATACAAGAAGCCTTCCTAGCAGCTTTGCAGGCACCGATATGCCGTACAGCATTTGCTGCAGTAGTCTCGTTCCACTGTTTGGAAGTAGCAATAAGATTTTAATGTGAAGCACCATTGGTATGTTGGCATTAGCATTTCCCACCCCGTAAGACTTGGCATGGTTGCTTAGCTTCTCCACTGGCCAAAATTTGGCTTGGATGAGAGCTTGATGGGTTAAGCAAAACCTAAATAAAACAGATGTYGGCAATTGATAGAAAGTAATCAAAATATTTGGCAGGGGATAGCTTGTCATTTTATATATTATGCCTGCTTCTTCTGTAGTTTTGCAAGCCTCATGATAGACCYTAAACCAATTTTTAATAATTTTAATCTTGCTTTTTTGATCTTGCTTATTTCAGCAAAGCTGCATGGAAACACTGTGAAAAACAATACAACCTAAGTTTTCCAAGGGTGGACTCAGACTTACTTGACAAATATAGCTAGTTGCCAGTAAGCTGCTAGTACTCACAAGTTCATCCCTTTAGATTGTGAGACATAGTTGCTGAAGCAGTTGAGTTGTAATCCACTAGGAGAGGGAGTTTATCAGCAGTCTGGACTAGAGCCGCAAATAGTATTGGACATTAACCTTGAAAGATCTGACCATGTCTCCTTGGATGCAGGTGGAATATTAGAACAGTGTTTTTTCTGTGCTGCTGGTAAATGGTAGCATCCGTTGGGCAGCTGAGGTTCACAGTTTATTCACAGGCGCAGTGTAGCAATTGGTAACACAGTATGTTGCCACTGAYTTCCAGACTAACCAAGTCTAAATACCCTTCTATTTCTCCTCTCTGTCAGGGTTAAAGTGATGTCATTCTTCATTTTAGATTCTATCTGTGTATTAATTTAGTTTAATGAAAGGAACTGAACACTGAAAAGTCCTGATGTTGTGCCTGTGTTGTGTTAGTGTTGTGTATTTGTGTAATCTGTACTCTGGCCTGTTGCGCTGAGACAAAGCATCAGTTGCTTTCATAAAGAGTCTGTCTTTTTTTCATGCTATTGATAAAACTCAAAACATCTTGCAGAGGAGTGATAGGAATACATAGGCATGCTCATGCTTGATGGCCATGAAGAAAATGCAGCTTGCTTCTAATGTATATACATTGAGAACCACAAACTACTGACAGGAAATGCCTAGAGCTTGGGTCTGACTAGTGAGAATGATTTAAGACCAAGGAAGGAGTTGACTAAGTGGAACTATTGCAGGTGGAAAGCAACTTGGCAGGAGCTCCCAGTGCTGTGGTTGGGTCATGCAGCTCTAACAAAACAGCAAAGGTATGTACTTTGCAAAGGTGGCTTTTCCTTCTCAAAGAAGGAATGAGGAAGAAAGCACTACTTGCAAGTTATTTCTATGTATTAGGTGACTAGGGTTATGACTGAGACATTGATTAGGCTAGATTTAGAAAGTCTGGTGTCCACTTCAGCTAGGACTGTTCTATATATTGAAGGGACCCAAAACAGGCTTTTACAAGAARGCGTCTTAAACTTTGCTATCCTGAAGAGGTGGAACAAGACTGTGGAATGACGACAGACAGGATACTTGATCACTTCAACCTGAGTCTTAGCTTGGCACAGGCATGGATGACACAACGGCAATGGCTGCTTCCATAGCAGATGGTCAGCTGTTAGCCTGCAGAGTCTGGCAGGCTTAGTTGCTCTGGCATAGTTTACAGAATGTTCTAAAATGGTTCTACTCCACAGAAATGAGAGGAAGGTGCAACTGCTCAAAACATGAATAAAACATACCAACTTGTCACCCACATCTTAAACTTTTGGGCATCCAGAAGTATGAAGCAGGAGGGGAGCCCTAAAATAAGGCAGTGATCTGTTATCTTGCTACAAAGCAGGACTCCATCAGCTAAAACATACGTCTTCGCACATAATCGAAGATCCCAGATATATGCACTTAAGTGGGAGTTAAAACTGACTGTGGGGTTTTAAAAGGACTCTTCTTTCTTTTTTTTCACCTCTCATTTCAGAGAGGGAAGGACTTGTATGAAGAGGGGAGGCCAGCTGGCTCTTTTCCTGACTCTGGAGGCTGTTGTTTCTCATTAGAGGTTGAATATAGACACAAGCTTTAACATATCATTGCATCAGTTCTTTAGCAACCTTGGAGTTTTAAAACCCAGCCTTCTCAAATGAAGGCTTGGGTTTGGATTTTGTTACATGACTTTTGAATTCAAGGTACAGTTTGGTGCTTATAGCTCTTACTCCAACTTTTATGGCTTCATTTAAGCCTAATTATGGGAGAATGTGCATTCATCTAAGGGACTGCAAGCCAGCGGAAGTCAGCACATCTAGTGTGTGAGCAGTTTGAAAATATGCACGATTTATAATGAGTGTTTTAAATGCCAGAAATGAAATGTTAGAACACTATTTTCTCATGTGAGCCATGCCTGTAACTTTTTGATGCAGTCCATCATTCCAAACTAAACTATGTAGATTCTTTCTGGTTTTGCTAAGCTTTATTTAAACTTTGAATGGTTCTGCTGTTTGTGAACAGCAAGAGTGTTAACAAAGGTTACTGTATTTTGTAGGTGTACTGTATGTGTAGGGGAGCTTAAAGAACTTCCTTTTGTTTTTCAGGAAGCTGTAAAAATATGCTTAGCATAACTGCCATYTCCTGGTATTCCAGGGTAGAGATCTGACTCTGCATAAAGTTTTGCTGACTGAATGTAAGCCAGTAAGATAGATTCACATCTTCCTGCTCATTAATAGCTTGAAATGAGACTTGCACTGCAAGCGGTAAAAGCGTCTTCTGGATGCAGTGGGTGGTTTGGAACTGTGAGATCGCAAATTATTGTCACTTTCTAAAATTTTAGTAGTCCTAACAGTATCTCCCAGCTCTCAGGCAGATGTTCCATTAAGTTTGTTAGCAGAATGTTTTGTAGTGTTAAAAAATCTGCACTATATGAAAGGCTGTGGGCTCTTGTTGAGTAGTAAAGACTACTGGTAGCTGATGTTTGTTTCTCAGACAGCTGTGTGGCAGAAGCAAAGAGTTCTTGCTTAACTTCAGGTGCCGTGTAAGGGAATTAACATCAAGGAAGTACATGTTTAGTTTCATCCTGCTGTATTTGGTTTGAGCAAAGAGAGAATAAAGCTCCTTCTACCCTGAAGGATATCAGTCGGTTTGGTAAAACTTGTTTTAACACACAACATTCACACCTGAGACCATATTCTGGCGTTAGGAACTCTGCAAAGAGTTACAGATATGAGACAAAATGGAGTGAAACCATTACATCAATATTATAAAGTGCTTGCTGACTGATTGGAACTGCTTCAGTGTGACTCTTTCTAGAGTAGTATGTCAAGTAGAATGTCGTACTCTTATGGTGTCCACTAGGACAGGTTTGCATTACCCTTGGCATCCTTTTTCCTATAGGTGTGCTCATATTTTCAACAGGACTGTCTGTGTAGTCTTTGACATTTTCATTTGCAGTTGAGAATTTCAGTCCATTTTGAACTTTTGGGGACTTGTAAACATATTCTCTCAACTTGTCTGGTTATTTTGCAGGCTGACCGTACCTCTTCCCATGACATCTACTGACAAAATAGTCAGACTCTTAAAAGAATCCTGCTGAGGCAGTAGCACAAATATGGTTTGTTGTTTAGATATTGAAAGCTAGATCTGTCACTCACTGAGACCATGTACTCACCAGCTGACCTGTTTCTAGTGTGCACACCTCAGCTAATTGACATATCACTGAAGATGCTTGCATGCTGTCCTCCCCCTGCCCCRGCTCCCTTCCCACCAGGTTTTTATATATTCACAATGTGAAACAGCTAAGCAATGTGGCTAAAACATCAAGCTGCATCCGTTATATGTCTAGCTCAGTTTTGTAGTGGATTACTAACAGCTGTTTTAGAGTTGATGGTCTGGTGGAAGACCTTCACTTCCACAGGTTTATTAAAGCAAACACTTTTTTCAGGAAAGCAGAGCATTGTGGGGGTGGAAAGCACTAAACAGGGCTCATTCTCAGAATAAAAACAACAACAGCATGGCAGCTTGGATAGCTTTTGTACTATGCCTCAATTACCACTTTTGCCAGATGTAGTTGCGGTATAAGCTCAACAGAAAATGTAAAAGTTAATTAGAAAATACTCTAGTTCAGAGATTACTGTAAATTATTGCATGCTGCTGTGGCAAACAATGACATCCTTACTTAGGGAAGCAGTGCTGTTCTCAGGAACAGCTGCAGTAGATACTTGTTATTGATACTGCAGTAAACAGCTAAATGGTAAGAATTATGAGTTAATACAACTAATAGATAATATTAGGGGTTGCTCCATTATTATGGCAAGATAATCACAAGCCACAGCTGGAATCCTAGTATCCACTTACTGTAGTCAATTAACTAGAAYGTGTTGGCTTTTATCCTTGTAAGTGATAATCTTACAACATTTGAACCCCCTTTATACTTGTTTCTGTTGTATACACCAAGAGCAAAGTTTATATAGAATGTAGTACAGAGATCAACAGAACTGTAGCTCTAATTTTGTAGCTAAAGAGAGAGAACAATTTGACACTTCAGGGCAGATCTAAAAAATGCTTTGAAGACTTGAAGATGACTGATGGTTGCAGCTCTCTTAAAAAGGYGTAAGAAAAACTACCCAAACCAGAAGATGGCTTTGTATTTCTTCTCTAAATTAATAAGTATTCTGATTAAGGGTTCCAGGTTTGAACTGATGAAAGAACTTGCAGAATAAAGTTTGAGATTTGCCCTTTTGGAGAAAATTTATTTTTCTATTAAAAAAAAAAGTTATTGGTCAAATGCTTAACATAAAGCTTTTTGCTTCTCATGGTAAGATTTCTTCCATGCTCTTCTTCCCATACTGTGGCTGGAGTTTAAGATGCCGTATTAAAATAGGATGGGTAATTGCATTTCTCCAAGGCAACTGCTTTTATATTGTAACTTTATCACTGTCACTCAGTGTCCACCAAATGTAAGTGGTGTTTTGTATTTCTTAAACTGTTGAGAGGTGTCCAAGAAGTCTAGTAAAAAGGTGATTTGTTACTGAATTGGTGTTGCAAACTGGTAAAATATAAAAGTGGCACTTCAGGCTCCAGAATTACTTGATATTTCATAGCAGTGTAAGTAAAACTGCTTGATTCATGTCTTTGAGCAGAAAAGTACACATAGCTGTTGACATTGTTGTGCAACGGGATTTGAATGGAAAGAAGGTCTGGAGTGGGGACTCTGAAAGTGAGGAGGGGAACATCAGAGCAGGAATTTCTCTTCTTTCACCTCCTTCGCTGAATCTGCATTCTTGCTTGAGAGAAATTCTTTGGTATTCAAAATAAGTAAATTCTGTAAAAATTATGCTCAAGACTGAGCTTATTTCTGTGGTCAGGGAAGAAGATTCCACACTTAATAACTAAGGCTTTTCCCACAGTAAAGCCATCTGAAAAAGCTGTTATGAGGAAGAAAATGAACAGTATTCTTTGGCTGTGGGCCGCCTTCCGTTTGCTTGGTGTTCTGACTTCATGTATGTGAAACTAAAAAGCTGCTCTCCTTAGTACATTTGTACTGCAGAGCTTACCTCTGACCCGTGTTCTGGGTGACACTCTCTATTTTTGCAGATATTTAATTCCTGAGTAAAATTGATGCTTTTATCTTTCTAAGTAGTTGGATCTTGGGTGTCAGTAAGGTCTCCGACTTCGTTCATAGAATATATTCATCGCTAATGAATTAGCAGTCTTGAAGACAATACTGAGTACATCAATGACTACTACTTAAACGTGAGCTTCTGCAGCTGGACTGAATGTCTTTTTTCAGTTATATTACCTTCAAGGAGGGAGCTCACATGTAAACATTGAAGGCAGTATATTTTCCTCAGAGTCAGTGAGGCTAAGTTTTGGGAACTTTTAAGTAAAAGGTACTCATTATTCATGGGGCTTCAGGGAACTGCTTATGATAAGAATTTTTTAACACTGTATAATCCCACTTTTCACCTTTATTAACATTTAGAGAAACAGCTGCCTTGATTGTACCCTTTCTGATCCAATGGAAGACTGACAGTTAACTTTTATTTTCCTCTTTTCAAGAGAGCGTCAACTGAAACTTTCATGAGGAAAAACTATGTATATATAAATCATCAAGGACCAGAATCTAACTGAACTGACTTAATACTGTTAATGAGCTAAGTTGGTTTTGGAGATGACTTAAAAGCTAAGTATCTTTCTTTGGTATAGGAGAGAAGGAAGGGTGCAGAACATCAAAGTGAGTTGAAATAAGATGCAACAGTATTTGTGGGAAGTGGATTTTTCAGCTTTATTTTCAAAATGGGTATCTGTTGATTCAAAAGGTCGTGCTCTGCTGCCTTTAAAAAGGAGTAGCGTGAGAGCAAGATGATTCTAAGACTAATTAAACTCTCAATTTGAGAAATAAGTGTTCCAACAGAAGTCTCCTGCCACTCTAAAAGTATTGCCCTCTTTCTCCTCCGCCCCTTCAGGTGGTGCATGATAGTGAAAAAAACTTTTCTTTCTTGTTATGAAAAACTCTTAATCCTATGTGTTCACAGAGAGGAAGAAATTGTAAACAAAGGTTGTCTTGGTATAGGCTGCAACTGTGTGTTCAGTGTCTGACTGCCATGAGCACTCAAATTTCAGGATGTGCAGTGAAGTTCTTCTGACTAAAGAGTCTGAGATCTGTTGAGGAAGAAGGATGTCTATGAGGTAAGGCTGGAGAGAGCAGGTAGCAGTTTCCCTGGGTATTTTTATCATCAGTACAATGAGTATAGTTGCATTAGAGGGAAGGTCTTCATAGTTCCCAGAGAGCATGTGCTTTGTGGAAGATTTTATTTAGTTTTGTGGAGTTGGTACGAGCTTGAAAGTGCGTAGGGAATATCTGGAAGATGATGGATGCTGAGAAAGGCAGCCTTGATAGGGTCAAGATGAGATGTAGTACCTCATGAGGTAGACTTTTGGGGAGGAAGGAGGAGACAGTAAGGRTTGCTGTTGTGCCTAGGGAGATTATTACAAGCCAGATTATGGTATATGTTTAGTGGAGATCAGGCAAACCAGAGGAAGCGGTTAAGCGAAGTTAAGTTAGGCGAAGCTAAACTTTAACCCGCGGTTAAATTCCAGACTGTCTTTTCTCAAGCTGCATGATAGTCAAGCTGACAACATTAAATCATTTAATGTTCTCATGAACAGGTACTGTAGAGGCAGAGACAGATAACTTTGTTCTGCTTTCCCATACAGTTCTGCTCAGTCTTCTGTCAAACTGGATGTTCACCTCTTGCATTGGCTAGAATAATAGTGCAATAGCTTCCTGATCTGACTCTCACTTCTTGCAAAGGAAGACTTCTCCTGTTATTTGTCCAATTAACTTATTTGGTTGAGGCTCTTAAACCCTTACTTTAAGCCACTTCTTTCCATTCTTAACCTACCCAGATTCGGAACAAATCCTGCATTTYCTTTCCAGTAGGTTCAATATTTTATTCAAATACTTATAAGCAAGAAAAAATTACRTGCTAAGATTACTGTACCATTCATTGTAATAGTTATGAAGGTCTRTAAGGAGTTTACTCTCAGAGAAAATCGGTGAAGCTTAAGGATTGAATGTATGAGACAACTCAAATGTTGAGGCAGTTTGAATGTTAATTCAGCCTGGACTGACAGTGCTGTACAGTTGGCACAAATATCCYTCTGAACAGAGAATTCTTTTACTCTGCTTCAGTTTCTCTACATACTGAAGTGAAAACTCTGAATAACTATTATATTGAAGAATTGAGTTTTTTTTTAAAAAACCCAACAACCTCAGTTCCAAAGTA
The DNA here is from genome assembly GCF_003343005.1 of Rhea americana. Classification (NCBI taxonomy): domain Eukaryota; kingdom Metazoa; phylum Chordata; class Aves; order Rheiformes; family Rheidae; genus Rhea; species Rhea americana. The sequence continues at coordinate 1,420,972 of NW_028185561.1, read as the reverse complement.
CAGACTGAAAAGATAAAAGAATAAGAAAAGTTCTTTCTTTTTGAATGAGAGATTCTACTATAAAATTTTGAAAATTGAGAAGTAGTTTTTAATGAGACTGAAAAAGTCTGAAGTTCTGAAGACAGTTGAACATTGTTTTTTTTTTTTTTTCTTCCCTCCACCCCTTTCCTTATCAGCTTTACAATTGAACGCCAAAATTAATCACACCTTTTAATGATCTCTCTGAAAGGTCATAAAGAGGTAATATGTACTAACTTTCTTCTGTCTTTTTTCATTGTACTCTTTTTCAAATTGGCAGATTTGTCTTGTTGCTAGTGAGGAAGTTAATCATATTCTAGCCTTACTTCTCTTTGCTGAATAAATTGCGGATATCGTAAGACTCGGTCAAAAAGTTGGCTAGTCAGGGAGTTTAAAGGCCAGATATTTAGATTTAAGTTAGTGTTCAAGAACAGACATCCATTTATTTCTTTTGTATATGTGCCTTGATTTGCATCTGAAAACTTAACTAGAAAACATACATTCAAGCCCAAATTAAATGTACAGTTTAAACAAGGATCTTTACACTGAGTAAGTTCAAAATAGCAGCCAATGAGATGCAAAGAGAAKAAATAGGAAAATCATACACTGCAATTTGATGATTATAATTCAGTCATACAGTATACAAAAACTAAAATGAAGGGTAGGTCTTCATTTTCCATCTATTGTGCTTGTAGGAAAGTAGCAATGAAAACTTGCTGCTATTGCTACAAAATTCCCGGTTTCTTACTCTGCCTGGACTTTGAAGTCAGTTTCTGGGTTTGGAGTTAYCTGTCAGTGTACTGAATATGATTGCCTTCTACAGCAGAAATATATCTTCAATCTTTGTTCATCCTGCTATTGTGTACCCTAAACCAAATCAACTCTAAAGACTATTTTATTACAGCTTGTGATGGACTGCTCTTCATACGGTAGTTCTTAATATTATCTACTTCATATTAACAAGTCCACCTGAGGCTTGCTTAGAAGAGTCTGAACTTTGTTGTCTGTTTTGAAAACTAAGTTTATGCTCTGCCAGTAAATGTCTGAATCTATGTATTATGAAAATGTAATTGTGTATCTTAATGTTTAGCCTACATATATGCTGGAGGGAAATAGGATTTTTTTTTCCAGACCCATTTTTCCCTACCACAGTGAAGGCAAGGTAGTTCTATCAACTCTATCTTAAAATTCCTCTTAGCCACCTAACAAACTGCTGCTCAAAGTTCAATGAAGTTGGCTACATTTGTCGATTGTTCCAGACACTGACAATTGTTAACCTGACCTGGGACTTCAAGGTATTGGGGAAAGAAGCCTGGGAAGCTTAAATTCCTTAAGTCTAATATGACTGAAGAGGAATCAGTCATGTAATAATTAAACCCATTTTTTTTTCCTCTGAAGATGAGCAAGATACTTTGTGTGGTTGCATTTTTTTTTTCCCCGCTTACTGAAAGTACCAGATTTAAATTTAATCATGCCTCCCTGCTCAGCATACTAAAATTGCTCATGTCCTAAAACATTTATAGCTGCAGACTGAGGTACTGCACCCTCCAGCAATTTGGAGGGGAAGCAGAAATAACGTGAGTGATTTTAGAAACAGTGCTTGAGTAGCATATATGAATAGTACATTCTAGCCTCCATTGCCAGCACTGCTGTGGGTGGACTTTTCTGGGGCTTCATTATCTCACATCTGTAAATAAAGTATGCAATTTATACCACCCTTCTTCCATAATGARCAGAAGTACTGAAACTCAGGACAGAAAATTTGTTCAATGTTTCCTTGTTATAAGCATAAATGCTGTAGTCTGAAATAAACTTTCAGAATGAGGTAGACGGTGAGCAAGCCACTTGTGACTTGCTTCTGTCTTTTACTAACTGCACTCTTCTATAAAGCATTAATCAGCATCACAGAATTAAAAAAAAATGTATTAGCCTGTCTTTACAAAAAGATGAAGGATAATGATTATAGGCTCTGTGAGCTTGAGTCAGAATCACAGAACAGTTGAGATTAGAAGGGACTGCTGAAGATCATCTAGTTYAACCYCTCTGCTCAAGCAGGGTCACCTAGAGCATGTTTTCCAGGATTGCTACCAGATGGATTTTGAATATCTYCAAGGGTGGAGACTCTCTGACCTCTCTGGGCAGCCTGTTCCAATGCTCAGTCGCCCTCCCGGTAAAGTTTTTCCTCATGTTCAGATGGAACTTCTGGTGTTTCAGTTCATGTCTGTTGTCTCTTGTCCTATCGCTAGGCAACACTGAGAAGAGTCTGGCCCCATCCTCTTTACACCCTCCATTCAGATACTTATACAGATTCATAAGCTCCCACCRTCTCTTCTCCACACTGAGGAGTCCCAGCTCTCTTGGCCTTTCCACTATCTATGAGATGCTCCAACCCCTTAAGCATCTTGGTAGCTCTTTGCTGGACTCGTTCCAGTAGCTCCGTGTCTCTCTAGTATTAGGGAGCYCAGAATTGGACACAGTACTCCAGATGTATCTTCACCAGGGCTGAGTAGAAGGGGAGGATCACCTCTCTCAACCTGCTGGCAATGCTTTTCTTAATGCTCCCCAGGATACCATTGGCCTTCTTGGCCACAAGGGCAAATTGCTGGGTCATGGTCAACCTGCAGTCCACCAGGACCTCCAGATCTTTCTCTGCAGAGCTGCTGTCATTCAGTGGCATGTCTTTAAAACTGTAGTACTTGAATTGCTGAACTTCTTTCAAGAGCAGCATTACTGATGTTATAATGTTACCTATGTATATCAGACAATGTATTCCACAAAACTCCCCAAATTAAACACCTTAAAATCGTAATTTATTTCTCTGTAGCTGTGAACATGTCATACATTTTCTTTGTTTTCTGTCTTGCTGCAGAAAATCATTCCACTGAGGGGACCCTGAAGGCAGCTTGCAGGTCTTATGCTCATGTGAAAGATTATTTTAAATATAGGTGTTACAGTTCAGATATATAGGCAGTATAGTAGTTAGAAGTATAGGCTTCTGTCTCTAAGCTATAGATTTCTTGTATCTTAAATGAGCCTTTTTGACAGAAGTAAAAAAATCATTTGCTGTCGCTTCAAGAACATTTACTAAACTTGTGGACATCTTTGGTATGGTCAAYATCTGAATATACAAGGTAGTTGGCAATAGCTAGGCTGACTTATCAGTCTGTTGAGTTGGACAGGTCTCTGGACTTTGCCTTCCCTGCAAGATTCAATAGCTTCACAGCAACTCGGATTTTGGCATTCTGCTCTCTTAGTAGCATTAATGGCCTTTACTGTGTAGTGTTGTGCTAGGGAGGGAAAGCATRTGTGTAAAGTGATGACATTCCTAACCAAGTGAACTGAAGTGCTATAGAGTATTTGCAGYAGGCACAAGTATTTTAGGTTGTATAAGGATCAGTCACAGAATAGCATGTCTGCTCCTACTGTAGAGTGTCTGTCATCGCTGGATGATTTGAGTAGTGGGATGAACCTTTCTAGTTTTGGGAGAGGGTGAGGAAATGTATGAAAGGTAATTAACAGTTGTTACTGCCATCTCAGGGAAAGTAAAGATGAGTGTTTTCATTTGTAACAGAAATACAGATTACTTTTCTAGTTAAACTTCTTAATTTTTAACATTTTCTACATGGATCTTCAAAGGTGAAACCTCAGCTCTACAATTAGGTTTGCATTCTGCACTGTTCATGTTGCATGAAGTCTTCTCCTGAAGACTTGGTGGTGCTGTCTGGCACTAAAATGGGTTTAGTCGTACAGCTGCAGTATGCAGTTTTCAGTTGCRTCTGAAAAGTACGTAGTAGTTTGTAGCAAGCTACTTCCAGATATCTAGTGTTTATAGGAAATAGGTGTTGTGGTAAGTTGAAGGTCTTACAGTAGATGTGTGAAAGAAGCTAGTAGAAAATTTGCTGCTGTTCTGCTGATGATTAAGTACTTACCTTTCATTTCAGGTACTTTCCTGTGCAAGTCTGCAGTTTCTAAACGTACAGAATACAAAACCATATTTTCTTTTCATTCCCTTTCTCTGAAAACAGTCTAATYTTTTATTCTTTCTGAACAAAGTACAGTTGTTGGCAAAGGACTCTTCAGTATAAACTAATGTCTGTCTTTACCTTGTTTCTCAATGTTAAAGTGGTCTTGCATGCCCGAGAGCATTCTACTGCTGTCTAGACCTGCAGAGACCTGAGAAGATGTGCTGCAGCATGTTAATGAAATTCTAGCCTGTGAGATGACTAACGTATTTATTTCTGGTGGCACTTCTGCTGATGTAGCTGTGTTCCATGTGCTTGAAGTATTATCTATAAATGAAGAATTCAGTAATGCTTATTAGTCTAATCTAGAGAAAGGAAACTGTCACGCTCAGCTTGAAAATTCAGTAGCTGTAAATTCATGTGATATAGCATACCTTAACAGCATTTGGGATGAAGACAGAAAGAGGCTGGGATATAGCTTATGCTAGAACTGTTAGAAAGTCAGTACTGTTGGGCAAAAGAGACAAACTAATGTTTTGTTAGCATGTACTCATATAACTACAAAGAGTTTTTTAAATGCAGAACTTAAGCAATGAGCTTTCTATTTGATGTAATTGTGGTCTGCAGACTAGTAGGCAGAGAGCTTAGCCATGCTGTAAACTTCTTTGTCTTACTTGTAGTACCTAACAGCTTCCTTCTATCTTTCTTATAGACTTGATCCAAGCAACTAATGAAACAAATGTGAATATTCCTCAGATGGCTGATACACTTTTTGAGCGAGCAACAAATAGTAGCTGGGTGGTTGTATTCAAAGCCTTAGTTACCACACATCATCTAATGGTTCATGGCAATGAGGTAAGTGTAATCAACTTTTTCATGGGACTGTATTGAAAATGAACAAACTCAAAGCTGAAAAACTTAGCAGCGCAGAGGCACCTCTCCAAACCAGAAGGACCTGACAACAAAGGCTGACRATGATTGCTGATGAGAAACAATCTTCCAAACTTACCTTTACCAACATAATTTAAGTTAGAGGAGTGCTGATTATCTGTTTCTTCATTTACGTATCTGTAGTATAGGAGCAAGCAGCAACCTATTTCAGTACTTAGACAGAACTTATTCACCATCTGAAAATAGAGCTATGCAGGATGAAAGACTACCTGGAACTTCTGTCAGTGAGTGACGAAATCTAGGGAGAACTTTTTGTTAAAAAAAAAAAAAAAAAAAAAAAACACGCAACTCTGACACTGCTTTTAGCATCCTTCATTCTCTATCTCTGTCTTTGCCTTCTATGTCCATGGTTACTGATTCTGGTATTAAGAGCCTTTTCAATTAATAGCCTTTTACTAGCCTTTTGTGGCCTTAAAGACTTAAGATTAATGAGAGTCAAAATTGTTGTTCTAGCATATAGGTACTGACATCCAAATAGCTGTCCTTTCTGTATTAGCATTAAAATTTTCCTAGTCTTGTAAATTCAACTCRCTGTCTTTTCCGTTATGTTTCCCTAGCCATTGCTTTTTATTAATTTAAACAAACTGGTGTGTGTGTAAAATAAAAAGCACACCTGAAAAGCTTTAGTATGACAATGAAACAATTCCTCCCTGGCAATGTACCAGATGTTTTYGTGCAATTAATTTCTCTGATATCACAGCGTAAATTATTACTCCTGACTAAATGTTCTGTTCCAAGTTTTCATTCAGCTTTCTGACTTGTTTTCCTTAATTGTTTTGGCCTTTTAGTCCCAGTACTTGATACAGGATCTACCCATTATTGAAATGGGCCATGAGCTTGGCTGAAACTGAGGGCTGCTGAAAGGAGAAGTACGGGACCAATATGGATATGCTGCTTTGCAAAGAGATAAATCTTGTGCTTCTTTAAATCTCTTTAGAGTTAGCTATTCTTACTGCTTGTTCAGCAATTTATGTAGTACTTTGCACAGAATCTATTTTTATGTATACAACAGGATGCWTAGTAGAGGTTCAGGCTAAACATAATGCATATGAACAGCTGAAAATGGTTTTGAGGAAGCTGTAAGAGGCTAAGACAAAAATYTGAATTTTTGTGTCTGTATGCTTGAGTTAGACTTCTAAACTTCCTGCTAGGAGGGTACAAAGTCTGCAGATACAGCCTCTGATAAGAAAATAACTTTGTGTTGCAGAGATTCATTCAGTACCTGGCATCTAGAAACACACTGTTCAATCTCAGCAATTTTCTGGACAAAAGCGGATCTCATGGTAGGCCTACTCATATCTGTTATCTTAACAAGATTCTAAATGAAATACTATTGCTAATTTGCATTGATTCTTATGAATAGAGGAGCAAAAAAATGTAAATTGTGTAAAAAGGAGTCAGTAACACATTTTTATAAGTACTCAATAAATACAGAAGCTAAAGTGAAATGGGAACTCTTGGACAGTTTCAAAACAGTGTTTCTCAGTTCCTGCCAAGTTTTCACTCAAAAGCTGACACTTTGCAACTCCCTTGGAAGGTGCTGATTGAAATCAGGGCCAAGTCAGCTATCAGTTTAGCTTTTTATTACAGAGTTAAGGATGAAATGGACAACTTTCCATTTGTTTTTTCCGCTTTTATTCAGTCTTAAATGGTAATCTGGTTACTTTGAAACACTGTATTCTTTTTTAGAATTGTCCTTAAGTACTTAATTTGAAAAAACAAAGACAACCAAAGAATTAGCTGGTTTTGATTTGGCTACTGAATTTGGAGGTGGAGCAAGGGACAAGGGACTTGAGGGCTTGACTTGTTTTTTCTCTAAAGCATGCAGTCTGACTCTGAAATTACTCACAAATTTCCTTGATGCTTCCCTTAATGAAGGGGAAGCTTGTTTCGTAGTAGCTTGTTTCATGGTGGCAGAGAAGAAAGAAAACTTCTAATCCTGCAGCTGTTTGAGAATATTCGTCCACTGCAAAATGCATGAATGCTACAGTGATGGGCAAGATCAAAGCAATGCCATGTTAATCCATCTCTTAAGGACACATAACACCTAGGAGACTTAAGCATCTCTTAGAAATACAGTAAAGGAATAAAACCAAGCAGATATTAAACCTGCATTTATTGTGCTGTGTACGTTCAAAGATAGTGGTATTTGACAACTGTGAAATTTGTTAAATACATGCTTTGGTGKTTTTTTTGCCACTTTTTAAAACTTAAATTGTTATTTAATAGATAATACATCAGAGTGTCATAGATGATGAGGTGTCAGAAACTGTAGTGGTAAGCTTGAGTTGGCAGAGATGCTTAATATTCAGAGATATTAAGGAAAAATACAACTGAGAGAGGAATTTTAATGAAGATAACAACAAGAGACCCATACTGAAGAGGAGAATTGGTTGCTTTTTGCACGCAATACTGTAACTTAGATTTAGGAGAAGAAACTGTGAAAGAAATACCTGAAGAATAGACCCTCATAATGCTGGTGTTTAGAAGTTTTATAGCCATGAAATAAGCTGCAGTTTGAGCCTGCTTATACAATGTTTCATGCCTTAAAGATTTCTGATATAACAGTTCATAGAAGACAATAGTCTCTAGCAATACAATCATTTCTTTGTTCCAGTAAACCTAGTTGGGGGGATTTTGAGGATCCATGTAAGAGTTGGAGGGAATGACCTAAAGTATTGGGAGTGTTTAAGGTGAAAACAATCTGTCCTGCAAGCCAGGTATCAGCTAAGTGTAAATTGTTAAATGGGCATTTCTTGCATTAACCAAGATGTAACTGATTTGACCATCAAGTATGTCACCATATACYTGTGTAGAAGCCATTAGTAGGTTTCCACAAGAAACCCACTGTTAGTGCATAGGATTAATTTGTTTGAAGTGGAAAGCTGTAGTAGATTGTTCTGATGCAGCAGTACTGCTTTTTCTTTAGAAGCTGGAAGATGATTTGTCAAGCCCATTCTGTGTGCGGAGTTTTGTAATGTAATAGAGATCTCACAGCCCTGGCGTATATTGACTGTATGTTATCCTTTGTTAAAGAACCTCCAAACAAGCATAACAATTAATGTAAATCATGTAACTGTTTTTTGCAGGTTATGACATGTCTACCTTTATAAGACGTTACAGTAGATACTTGAATGAAAAAGCATTTTCCTACAGACAAATGGCATTTGACTTTGCAAGAGTGAAGAAAGGGTAAGCAAAGTTTACGTACATAAACCAATAGGATTTCCTGACCTGTAAAATCTTGCTTATGGCATTAAATTTAATTTTAGTGTCTTAATGACTTTACTCTGAAGTTCTTTATTTAGCTACACTGAAAACCAGAATGATTGTTTCCTAAATATTTGTAATTGGTTAAGAATTGCACAAGGGGAAGAAGAAAGATTATGGGTACTAGAGCAAATATTGGCTACCACCTGATTAAAATAATGGGCCTTGCAGAATTTAGAGCTTTTAGTGCTATGTATTATATCTGACTTATTAAATTGTGCTGCAGAGAGACTGCATTTAGAATTAGGGAAGGAAAACACTCTGAATCTATTTGGGATGTTTCGCTAGTCTCCAGACACTTTCTATAAGAAGAGGAACAAAAAATTCTAGAAGGAAGAGGTCTGTGGAGTAAAGCTGTTCCTCTGAAGTAATAAAACAAGAGGAGAGTGGAAGGAGGAGGCACACATGACACCAGGAGCTAGCTAATGAAGTTAGCGACTTTATAGTGTCCTGAAGGAAATGCTAAGTTCTAGCATTTGATTACGTAGAAGATCAAGTCAACAGTAGATCAGATTTATAAGGAACATGGTTAATCCAGCATGAAAAAGTAATAAATGACTATTCTTAAAAGGTAATCTTCTTTATGGGGGGCGGGAAGGGAGAGGAAGAGAGGGTGGTCCTCACTCAAATTCTAAGAGATGAATTAATTACACTATGTTTTGTTTTTTTTTTTCAGCAGATTAGTGGGCTGTTCCCATATCAAAGGGCTAGCTATTATCAAGATTATGCCTTTAGTTTAAAAGTGAATTTCTTCTATACCAAGTTGCCTATGGATGTCACAGTGTTTCCCTATTTTTATCACAATTTGCAGCTAGACTGCATGATACTTCGTATTTCMGGATAAATACCTAACACAGCACACAGTTTAGATCTGTTATGACTAATTTACGAAGACAATCAAGAGGACAGCTGGAGTTCTTGTGAGGCAGCACAGCAAACGGTTATAAACTTAAGAGAATAAGGCTATAATTTAGTATTTTTGCTTTCCGTAAGGGTTGAGTTAAAAACAAAAAAAACAAGAAAAGAAAAAGAAACCCGCAACAGTCCCCCAGAAGACTCAGCGCAGAGCAGTATGTTGGTATTTGTCAGAATATGTTTTCTGGCCTCTTAACTCCTGTAATTGGGACCTCTGTATTTTTAGATTCTCTCTGTTGAAGCATTAACTACACAGCAAGTGGTTTAGCACCCAGTGAGGGTGCAGTCTAATTTACAGCATACTAAAGGTATTCCTTCTAATAAGAATGAGTCCACATATGGGTTTGTTCTGATGACTTCAGTGTATTCTGTGGCTTTGCATTCTGAGCTATTGACACAGACATCACTGCTGGGTTTTCCTCCTGCTCCTACAGACTCAAAATGCTAGACAAATAGGACCTGGCTTAGCTGTGTAACTGGAGTCCCTTTAAGTTGTATTTTCAAAATGCCCTTCCAGTAATAGGGGGGGACCAGAATATTTATCTCTTTAAGCTATCTGAAATATGAATCATTAAGAAGTTTTCAAAGGGAGGATAATATCTAGTTGAATCGATATGTTAGACCGACTTTGGTCCAGCAGACCTCTGTAGTCTTAGCATCTTAAATTCTCTTTTTCACCTAGTGGTTTCAAGCACTTCATGTTCCAAAAACATATGTTTGGGTTGCTGAAAATCCTTTGATTCATGTCTCATGTAAAGCCTTACTAGGTATGGTATTTCCGGTTCTCAGAAAAAAGTGCTACCACATAGTGTAGCACAAAATAAATATGAATGGTAGTTCGCGTTCCCCAAGAAGAGATACTATACTTGTTAGTGGCCAGAATGGGGCAACTCATAACAGATGTGAAAGTTTGTTATTCAGACACAAAACCAGGCATACATGGTGATTGCTATAAGACATGTGAGATGCATGTAAGGAATATTACACATCTGTGACTGTTGCATGGTCCAGGTTGGAGCAGTAGTTCAAGACTCATCAAGGCAGGTCAAAGTCAATGAAAGTCCTATGAAGAGTAAGACAATTAATCAGTATCCAAGAATACTCAGAAAAGTATTCTAGGGTAAGAAGCTCATAACAAAGATTGCACTTACTGATGTTGTCACTGGATTGACAGGCATATGCAGTGGCAATTGCTGGAGAAAACTGATCGAGTTTGTCTTCAGTGACTATAAACATGTGACTAAAAAGTACTCTTAGCAATGACTTGTGATTAGTTATACTTAAAGTTTGTGCATAAGGATTACAAGGGTATAAAGATTAAAGGTCACTAACTGTTTCTTCTATTTCTTGTCAAGATGTTAAACATCTTGATATCTTTTGTCTGCAAAGAGATYAGTCTCTTGTGTTGATTACTCTAACACAGAGAGCCCTTCTTTGCCTGCTGTTGGGGAGGTTGGATGAAGTATTTACCATGCCAGCTCCTGTGGTGCTATGGGAAGAAGGAGATTTGGACAGTGCTTCAGATATTTTAAATCAGTTACAGCAGCTTTAAGCCTGTGATCAGGCAACAAATCTGTTGTAGGTAGGCAGAAGAACACCATGGCTTGTTATCTGTTTCCTGTTACAGAGCTGATGGTGTAATGAGAACAATGGCTCCAGAAAAGCTACTGAAGAGCATGCCAATACTACAGGAACAAATTGATGCACTACTTGAATTTGATGTACGTATTGAAGTTCTCCCAACGAACAAAGCATGAACACTAAGCAGTTACTTAAATGCTGCGTTGAAATTAATGTTTCACCTTCTTGTAGATAATGCTTTACTGATCATCCAATTAAGCTGGGAGGGCAAAAAAACCCACAACCTTTTTGATATCCCACTGAGGTAGGGTAAGGTGAAAGATTGCATTTACTTATATGTACAAAATGCTTAGATGCAAGTTTTTTTATAAGGAGGATACAGAAACATAATTGGGGAATTCTGACTCTGAGCTTGGAGTTTTCATTTTTTGCATCACTGGGGGAAAAGGAAAGCAAAATGAGGAGGCAGAAGAATTCCCAGAATTCTCTCCCCTCTGCCTCCCATTCCCCACTCTCTCTCTTTTTTTTTTTTTTTTTTGGTCCAAAGTTCTTAGCAGGGAAGGAACCATTAAAATACCACATGTACATTGTTTTGCTTCCCCAGAGACATCATCTGGCTTTTTAATTGCAAACTGAATGGACTGAAAACTTCAATCTAGGCTATTCATAGAAATATAAATGTATAGAGGATAATAYAGAATGTATGCATCTCATTAATGTCAGAGAGATTATTTATACACTTCAAATTAAGGACCAAACCAGGAGTGAATTGGTTTAGGAGGTAGTGTGGAACATTGCAAAGAGGTCCTTGAAGGAATTAATTGTGATGTTCTTTGGTGTTCTGTGTGGATGGAAGAACACRGTTTCCTACTGGGAGGAGAGCGCCCACTACAACTTTCAGAGGAAAGCCTTAGAAATATGGGGTCTCCCTACTTTTTTTTTCTTACTTAAACAACTTAGAAATTGTAGTAGTAGTCTCTGAAAAGATCCTTCTTCTGTTTTTTAATAAACCAGCACTTACTTTCTGCTCTAGTTGGTATGAGAACTGGAAGGTCTTGACTTCATTAACTCAACTGTATTTCGTAGTAGACTACTGAGGCTTTGTTCAGACTTGTTTCCTTAAGGCTTTGTTAACAGCTTCTCTGCCTTCCACCTTGGTATGATAGGTGAAGGAGTTAAGGCGAAGACATTTACTTATGATGGAATTACTCCTGCCCTGTAGTGTTTTGTTTTGAAGTGGTGAAAAAGTGCCCCTTGATCTGCTAACAGAAACAGAAGCTGCATGTTTTTGATTTCTCCACAAAAACTTGCATTCAGTGCTTGATTCCATCTATAACAGTATCATATTCCTACCGCAAGCTAAAACTTCTGATTGCATTCAGTAAAGCTGTTCTAAATAATTGGTATTTTATTTGTAGGTTCATCCAAATGAACTGACAAATGGTGTCATAAATGCTGCATTCATGCTTCTATTTAAAGATCTTATCAAACTTTTTGCTTGCTACAATGATGGGGTTATTAACTTACTAGGTAAGTAGCCTGGTGTCTGTAGTTCACATACACAAGCAAGTGAAAAACAAGTTTCGAATATACCTTTTTTTTTTTTTTAATCTTTCCGTTAAAACTTAATATATTGTGTTTGACTGCCGTGTTAGGAAGTGAAAAGTTAGGGAAAACTCTAAGCCACAGTCATAATCTTTTAAAGTAGTGCTTATCTGAGGCTGAATTGGCATGTTTATAAAATTGTTAAAAAACCTACTGCAAGGCACTGAGCCTATCTGTGCTTGCAGGGGGGAAAAAAAATACAGTGCTGTGTGAGTTTGCGTAATATGTCTTGCGAGGTTAGCAAAACAGCTTTTGCTATTTGATTGCTCATCCAAAATATCCAAGTTCCTCTTTCTGTTCTACGTGCTTTGTAGTAGCCTCTTATTAAGTAACATCATCCTGAGTAGCCTTCCCAGTTTATCTGAAAGAATGATTACAATGGCTGGATTCTGACCTAAAATGTATCTGCCTTCAGACTACAAGGTTTATATACAAGGCTCTAAGTATGTTTTGAAGTTCAGAAAACTAGGAGTGATCAAAAGCGTAACACACCTTAAGCAGAAGGCTTTGTTAGGAATTTGAAAAGCAGGATTGTCTTAAACTACAAAAAGCATTTCAAGGTTTGACATAAATGATCTTGTAGAAGTTTGGCTTCACCTGTTAAAACTTTAGAGCACTTCAGCAGGTCAATAAAGATAGGTGGAAACTCAGGTTCCTTGGCTAGCATGACTGGCTGAAAGCTGTGGCTGCCACAAGAATGGGAAGACTCTGGGAAGTTGTAAAGACTGAACATAGGCAAAATTAAGTTCCTGAGTGGTAAAACTCAGACTTTTTTTTTTTTTTTTTTTTTTTTGGGGGGGGTGCATTACAACCCCTCATGGTGAAGTGTTATAAACATAACTCCCATGTATTTTGGCTGAACTGTAGGAATGGAAGATTTATTGAATAGGTACAAATGTGTTGGGCATAACAATTGGATTGAGACTTCAGTGCTTACAGCTACTTCAAGCATAAGTTCAGGTTGCAGTATATGACAGTCTTCCTTTGCAGGAACTAATGAGGTTCCTAACCAATCTTAGAAAGCTACTAAAGTGGGAAAAGTACTGCTCCTTAGTGTGAGGACAACTTGGGGGAAGAAATATATAAATTCATTTAAATATCCTTAATTACTTTTAATTTCAAGGTTAATAGATACTTCATCTGCTTACCATTTATCTTTAAAAATGTAGTTCACATCACATGTAATGCTATGACTGCTTTTGGTGCATTTTTCTAGTCTGTATAATTATTTAGCTTCTCAGTGGGCCAAACTCCTAATTTCTACTAATGACTAGGAAGGCCACTAGAAAAAGTCCAAGCAGAAGAATGTTAATGGAGCACAGTATTCTTGAACTATGATTTTCCTGAAAACTAGAATTGTGATAAATGCACACATRCATATGTAAGATTCCTTAACTGAAATTTGCCAAATTATTTCTCTAGAGAAATTTTTTGAAATGAAAAAGGGACAGTGTAAAGATGCTCTTGAAATCTACAAACGATTTCTTACTCGAATGACCAGAGTATCAGAGTTTCTTAAAGTTGCAGAGGTAAGTGACTTCCAGCCTTCTGGAATCTGACATTTAAGCTTATGTCAAATTTTTTTTTTTAGCATTGCTATAAAGTATTAATTTAACTTGTCAAGCATCTGACTTGCTGTGTGTAAATGTGAGGCAGTATAGATCTGCTTATYCAGCACATCTTGGACTAGTAAGTTCTGCTTAGACCTTCGACATAGCACTGTGCAGCCAACCTCAACTTYCCTGGTAATTTAACGGATGACAGGAATTCAACCACAACAGTGTTTTTTTGGAAGTGCTGTAATAAATATATGCTTCTGGGGCCAGGTTGAGCATTAGAGGAAAATACAGCAATTATGAACAAAAACATTACAATTTTAAGTCCCCTTCTTAAGTCTTTGCAGCCAGCTACGAGCTCTTACCGGCAATGTGAAATTTTACCAGTTTTGATCATTTTAGCGTCCTCTTATGTGTGTGATGCAAATATTGCATGGTTAATTGTTTTGATGGGYTGTCACTTGAGGTGTTTGGCTCCTGGGCACGAGATGAACTTATTGCCATATTTCCTGCTTCATTATCAAGGACAGCAGCAATGAGCTAGATACCAAGTTTATGCCTTTCGTAGTTTACCTGCTTACTTGAAGGAAGCTAGTAGACTTCTGAATGGCACATAATGTCTGATGTGAATATTGGACTTGAGGGAGTAATAACTTGGAGACTTAGAGATATTTGAGAATTCAGACACCTRTAGGTCAGCTTTACAGTACAGGGGATTCAGGATTATTTTGGTTGTTCTTCAGAATGACTAAATGTGGAGTTTGCTCTTCTGCAAAAGTTGGACCAATGAATACTACTAAGAGCCAACAGTTAAGGAACAGGACAGCTAATTAAAGTTGACAGACTGACACCTCATCTGGCTGTAGTTGAAATGATAGGAGAGAAGGGCAGAAAAAACAAGTGACTTGAGCTCTAGCTTTTTTCAKCAGTCTCTTCTAGAAATTGCGCATTGCTGAATTAAGAAATTAGTTCACTAAGACAGTCAGGCATCTGGGTAGTACTTCTATTCCAGTCCACTAATGCTTCCCCCTGAGACAGTAGTTCATGACCAGAAAACCCTGCCTATTTTACAGTAGGGAGTATGAATTTTACCAGGGAGGAGGAGAACCTGAAAAAAGACTGCTGCAAGTTGCTGAAAGTAATGGAATGGCTTTGGGAAAGATGGGCATCTGTGCATGCTAACTTTGGAGGGGGGGGTTCTTTTTTCTTTTTTCCTCCTTTAAAAATTATTTTTAAAGACAAACTGCATTGTAGGTTGAAGAGCATTCCACAGTTCTAGTCAAACTTAATGCCTGCTGCAGTGGAAATAGCACGCTCATGTTTTACAACCTCTTTTAAATCCACAGCAAGTTGGAATTGACAAAGGCGATATCCCTGATCTTACACAGGTAAGCCTGTCTATGGTCTCTTTAAATCAATGTAATAATTAAAAGTTCAGTAATCAAAACGTACACCAGGAATCTAAATGTTGGTAGGCACTGCCTAATGCCTTAAAGCCCTCTCAACTTGCAAAGAAGAAAAAAAAGTCTATAAAGGATTTTTTTTTTGAAAACTAGTAGAATAATTTCTTTTTTTTTGATGGCTTCCAGCATGTAGTTGAAAAATGAACTGTCTTGCCCTTTTTTTGCTAAAAGGCAGATTTTCACAACTTATAGGACAAGTTTGTCTTTGACAACACACTGCATAAAACTTGTAACTTGCCACATGATCCCATGCTGACRCTATCTTTGTCCAGAGATGAAATTCAGAGTAGTGGTAGATAGCACTACTGTGTTGACTTAGCTACAGTGAACTTGAAATTTAAATACAGAAGTCATGGTTTGATTGCCGAACATCTGTCATTATGTATCAAAACTTCARCATCACATCAAGATTCATTAATGCCATAGTTGCTTAAATTCTGCTCTGGTCCGTTTTCAGTAACAATTGCAAATTGATTTGAGCGTCTCACTTTGTATTTAATATGAAAAAGGTATTTACTTGGAGAAGGAAGTCTGTTCTGAAGAGTTTGCACTCGTGACAGTTTCAATGACAATAAAACTGGAATTGAAGACTGCTTAACAGTTGTAAATCCTAAGTGTTAGTAGCCTGTGAATGTGTAGTTTTTGTAAAACCTCTTGGAAGCCTGGTTTAAAATAAGATCAGAATAGTGCTTCTCTTGGTTAAAAAGCCAGTTAAAAATGCTGATGCCCTAACATGATCGGAAGGTGGTGGGCTTCAATTCTTACGGATTTCAGATGCTACAGGGTTACAAAGCCTCTGTCAGTCTCTCTCAGTTGTGGAAAGCTTAGAGTTCTTGGAGTAGTAGTATATGAAATACCAAATAATTCTTAAATAGCTAAAGTAGTGTGTTCTGCTAATTCTTTACCTAATGGGCTCTCTTACTTTTTTTTAACAAGACTGCTACATGAGGGTCTGTGTTTCACCTCTTGAACCAACACTTTGGCCAAGAGCTCCCAATCTGGGCTATCTGTACCATGTATCTCATGTACTCTTGATTTGCTGGAGCAAGCTCTTCTGAGGATGCTGGCTGCTACTCTACTATGCTGCTTTATAATAAGGGAGGCATTGGCTTTGATASGACTGCCACAACTGCATTTGATATCAAAACTAAATCTCAAGTAGTCCCTCATAGGTGTATTCTTCCAGAGTCTATTTGGAAATCACTTGCCTAAGACTGATCTCTGATATACCATAGCTTGTGTCGAAGACTTAGGCAGTGTATTTTAGTGAAATAAATAAAAGCTGAATAATAAAACAATTTCCACAATAAAGCTGAGTTTTTTCCTGCTAATATATCATATATAATTATTATATGATAGTAATTTCAGCTAATAAAAATGAAACACTGATGATATTCCTTAATGCCTAAAGCAAGTCATTGAAATAGGCAATAGCATTCCACAAGAAACTTTAGTTGTGTTGATATTTGGTGTGTACACATACTCTGTAGATCCAAAAAAAGTAGTTGTGGAGCTGAAATAGAAGTTGGTAGCAGTCCATCTTTGGTCTTTCTGGTTTGACTGCAAGGCTTTGGAAGCTGTGGTGGCTTCTTGGCTGTTGGAGAGCTTGGCTCATTATTAATAAGCAATTCTTGAAGTATAGCAATTTTTGCCCAGATAGCTAGTGAGGAACCTGTATCTAAGTTTACACCATCATGTTGACCAAAAGATTAAGCTAGCTGTGAAGCAGTATCTAGAAGAAATTAAATTATATTCAGAGTTGCAAATTACATGCAGTATTTAATTTACAAAGTATTGTATTCGAGTAGAAATTTTCTAGAGCTGCTTCTACAAATTCTGTTTATTGGATGAGTTTCATACTTGCTTGCTGGCTTTTAAAAAAACTCTGAATAGTATATTGGAAAGTTGGTTAAGAAGTATAGAACTGTAGTCACAAAGAGGAAACAGTGAAAGTTTTGAAACATAGCTTTCTATGTACACACTTAAGTAGGCACAGCTTGCTTCTTTTGATACAGCCTTTCAGGATAGGTAGAAGTCTGAGTCTGTTCTTCAGTGAATGAGAGCCTTTGGTCATTTTATTTTCTTGCTGCTGGAGAGCCCAATTTGTCAGTTTAGAAATTCAAAAGCTCCTAAATTTCTTCATGTGTTGAGTTACTTTATTGCTCAGTTTTAATGTCAAAATTAGTATGTGTACACCATACACTAAGGATACTTAGCTGTGCATTGGCAGTGGCATCCAACATAGTCACGTAACTGGAGTTTTCGGTGTGTGTACATATGGGCAGTGGGAATTCCACTTTCAGTCATGGCAGACTGATGTCTTCACTGCATATGAATATCCTGAAATTAAAGACAATATTTATGGAAAACACTGTAGGTATTGCTGTCAGGAATTCTGACTGATCTGAAAGACACTGATAAAGAGAATTCCCCTTTTAAAGACTGTATCACTGATGAACTGGTAATCCTGATAAAAAAATTTATTATTATTTGCTACTGTGGCTCTCATGGGTTTCCTATTTACTTGTTCTTACAKAATTCTACTTATCTGGACACTGTTTTTATACTGGGATTGTTAAAGATGCTGTCATTTATATTTGCTACTTTTCTTAACTGTCATTGTAACAGCAAATGCATGCCTGGGGATACTGCCTGACCACAGAAAGGTTGCTTAAAATAAAACCAAAGATCAGTGAGACTTGAAAAAGCTTAATTTTTCTGAATCCCCCAAATAATATTTTTTCTGACTTTTGAGTTACTCTAGTTGCTGGGCTCAATAACCTACGCCTAGTTTAATATTGAGAAAGAACAATAGCTGTTAGATTCAGTGCTGTTGAGAGTCCTGAAACTAAGGTAGCAGCTTTTGCAAGGGTTAGAGAGACAATTTGTTTTGTTTAGACTGCAAATATTATAGAACCCTTTAGCTGTAAATGACACTGGAGATTTGGCTAAGAGCAAAACTGAATAGGTGATCTTGAACCTATAACTGTTAATTAACCCAGTGGATGCCTGTGCTGTTGTCAATGTTTTAGCACTGACCCAAAGTATGATGRGCATATCTTAGCTTTAGGCTTCAGGCTCTGTTCAGGAGATTTAAATATTTTCTCTCTGCAAATTTGAGCACTTAATATTATCCTTCAAAAATTCTCTTTGCCTGGATATTTCTAGCATGGAAATCTGCTGTTTTCACAGTGTTGTAAACAAAGCAACAGCATGAGCATGCATTTCAGGGAAGTTTGTGCTGGATCTCTAAAATTACTGGTGTAGTGTAATGTGTTTAGAACTGTATCTCTGGTCTTTGTTTCAAGGCTCCTAGCAGTCTTATGGAGACCCTTGAGCAACATCTAAACTCACTGGAAGGAAAAAAACCTGGCAACAGGTAAGTATATGTCATGAARACGTATCTCAAGGCAAAATGTAGTCTGAGACTAGCAATCATTTAGGTTTATCTCCCCCCAACCTGCTTTTGCTGCTTACATGGAAAGGAATTTGTGGTAAGATTAGACTTTTCCTTACCTTTTCGGAATTGTCTTAATGTCATGCTCACCAAAAGCAGTGGRGGAAATGGAAACAAACATCTAGGTGCTTTCCATAATGAAATAAAATTAACTGTGGCTTAACAAACTCCTGGAAGGAACAGGTTTTTTTTTCTGCTGCGGAATCTTTTATTTTCAAAATTGAGTTGTTTTCTAATGACTTTATATCCTCTTGCTAGATACTTGGCTATTTCTAGGAAAGATTAAGCTAAAATTGTTTTTTTTTCTTTTTCTTTTTTTTTCTTTTGCTGTTGCTTTCCTTATAATCTAGTGAGGGGTAAGTACAGATGTTTATGTATCACTTGCATGCAAACATGATTATGGCTTTTTTAGTTGACTTCAACAATTAGAATAGATATCTTCATTAAACTACACCTAAATTATTATTTGCTTTTGTATATAGCTATTGAGTTATTTTTAGTCATTTCTATCTTGACTCCAGCTCTTCTAATCAGTAGTAGAGTTTCCAAGATTTATGCAATTGAATGAACCTATAGGACACACCTTAGTTCAATACTCATGAAGTTTTAATTTCACCTTCTCTTTCCATATTCATTGCCATTGTAAGTTTTCCTCTCTTAAGTCAAAGTAGCTGTAAAAGCATGTAGCAGTATTTTCATACCTCACAGTAATGAAAGCAAACAAATGCTCTGAGGTGTACATCCTAACTTACAATTAAGGCTCTGCAGTTTTGTGTTRGTATGACTTTTTTTGCGTATGAATGACTTTTTAGCTTGGACTTTACAACTAACTGTTTCCATGCTTTTAAATCTCATTATTTTGAAGTAACCTGACTTCAAAGAGCAATGCACTTTGAAAAYTGTCTGATGCATCCCAGCAGTCTTGTATTAAATTAACTGCTTCCATATCAGTTTTATGCTGCTACTGTCACAGAATTTATACAGCCTGACTACATCTTACTCCAATAACTCATTCCTGCTGGCTCCTGTAGGCCTTAATGTGAAACTTTGGTAGGCATTTCTGCCTTTGCTGCATTCATAGAGCTTATTTAAAAGGCATAATAAGCCTTGGTATCAACTAACTTGAAAAATTTATTTAAGCTTTGAAGCAATAATTTTCAGGAAATGAGAGGGGGCATGGAACTGTAGAGATCTTCAGAAAACTGTCATGCTTAGGTTTTTTTTTATCATTTTTGCATGAATTTTGATGACTGGAAACAGTTCCCAGAGTGTACTTATCTCAAACTCTTTTTTTTCTAGATCTGGGGCGCCATCTCCTCTAAGCAAGGTAAGTACTGGCTATTGCTGTGCTAACTTACTCTTGTTCAGGTGACAGGCGTCTGAACATCTTAAGGGCATAAAGAGTTAAATTTCCTTCTGCTAATCTGCTTTGTAGACTTCTGTCTGGGACCTRAATGACAAAGTGCATCTTTTAACATTTTCATAGTGGCCTCATGAAAGCTCCTTGCTAATCTGACAGGCTGTGACTGCTTGTACCAATGCATTTGGTGCCTAGTGACAAGTGCTATGCAGGAGAAACTAAATGAAAACTTCTGAACTGGGTGGTTCAGTACTTGATTTTAGTGAAAGTTCTTACGTTACTTGCAAACCACCCTTAGTTTGAAGGTGTGTGTGKGGGGGAGCACAACAATTCTTGTCCAACACTGTTGCAGTTTGTGAGAAGCCTACCTTTTGATTCAGCCAGTGTTCTTATAGCCCTGAATAACCCGCTGCTCTCCA
Source organism: Rhea americana (assembly GCF_003343005.1). Classification (NCBI taxonomy): domain Eukaryota; kingdom Metazoa; phylum Chordata; class Aves; order Rheiformes; family Rheidae; genus Rhea; species Rhea americana. The sequence goes on along the minus strand of NW_028185561.1, from coordinate 1,400,415 downwards.
ATTTACGTGGAGAGTTTGCATCAAGCAAGTCTCAGGCTGTAGTAAATGCTCGAAGAGAGTCTAGACAACTTAYATCCTCTCCAGTCAGAGTTTTGATGGTGGGATGGCAGTAGCAGAACTAAGAGGAAAATATTTCTGATTTGTCTTTCCTTCTTCAGAGAGGTCAGAATGGTAAGTAATGCTAAATATAGGACTCTTGTTTTTGTTCATCAAGAAAAGCATTTCTCTGGTGTGTATGAGATGATGTAACAAAGCTAGTAGTGTCTTTTAGAATTGAATTGAGACTCTTCAAAGTAACTAGATTCTCGAGAGCACAGAAGAATTGCATTTTAGTGTCCCTGGTGTCCGACCCTGTCATACTTAAGATATACCTAATCTCCAGAATTGGAAGAGGTAATCGAGAAAAATCATAGACTGAGCTGTCTTTTATATTTTCACAAGGACTCAGCCACTAGCAGTGGTAAAAGTTGGTTCTTAAACCCTCTTCAGGATGAAGTTTTATGTGTATGCTTAGTTTCTGAACATTTCTCTTCTCCCACCAGTGCTACAATCAATATACTAAGATGCTGCTGTGAACTAGCAAATAACTATTTTATCCCATGGACAAAATGAGCAATCTTACAGATATAGAAACAAAACCACAAAAATATTTCATTTCTCCCATCTCCAGGATAGTATCAAAACTAAGAGTAGRGAGAAGCTGAAAAGCTCCATTTTCTTGGAGTTTACTGAAGATGCTTTTGATACATAGAAACTGTTGTGTGTCCTAGTTGGGATTTTAAAAGGTAGGTAAGGCAACCAGATCACGAGCTTCACTTCTGAGTTTGTTGCTTAGACACTGAGTCAGTCATCAATATCCCATGACAATACAASATATTCTTTCTGACTTCTAGCAAAGGAACCAAATGTTCACAGCTTGTGACTTGCTAGCCCTCTGAAAACTTAGACAATTGTCCTTAAATTCTCTAGAATGGGAGAATAGCTCACATTGAGAACACCTGATATCAAAACTGARGTTAAAAATAAGTAAATCAGTGCACTGGTTGTTTATGAAGAAATAATGGTATATTGAATGTATGCTTAAAATATTTCTCCAGTCTTCTCCGGCCACAACTGTTACATCTCCTAATGCTACTCCGGCAAAAAGTATTGATACCTCTCCTCCAGTTGATCTTTTTGCAACTTCATCTACAGCTGCTCCAGTTAGGTAAGTTAGACAGCAAATATGAGTCTGATGCAGATGCCAAGGTCACAGTTGTAACAGAAAATTTGCCTGCAAGATTTTACTTACTTTACCAGTAGCGTACGTCAATATTGAGTGGGTTACATAGACTTGTAAGTCTAGATCACTAATGAGCTCTAGTCAAAAAAAAGAAAAAAAAAAAGAAAATTCTGTGGCTACTCTGATTTACTTTCAGCGTCAAGAAGTGTCAAAGTTGTGCTGTTCCCAACATAAACTTACGGTCGAGGAGATTGAAGTAATGTGTAAAAGCAAAGCCAAATTAATCTTTGTTGGCCTGCACTGTGCTCTCTCTGATTTGAGATTCCTTTTTTTTTTTTTTTTTTTTGCTGTTCAGATTAGTTAATGAAGCACAGAAAAACATGATGAATTTAGATGGTTAAAATAAGAAGTAAACATTTAAGTTTGACCAATCAGAAGTTCTAAACTTTACTTTCAACTTAAACTGAAGAAACCACTGTTCTTCATTATGATAATTCCTGAACTGAAGAACTCTAGACATGTAAAATCTCTAAACTTGAACCAAAAATATAAGACTTGACTAATTTGGATTAAGCTCTTTGGCATGTCACATGAAGTTCTTTGAAGGAACAACCTCAAGATTAATTGTTTACTATTTAAATGTCCCAGATGAAAAAGACTTTGTTCACTGGCTCCTAAGCCAGTATCTGGTTGGTTTAAGTAATCAAAGTTTTACCAACTCTCCTTTACGTAATGCCTATTTATTGCCTGGCAAATGCATGTTTCTGGCCTTCCGGTATAATTCAATGAAGTATTTAAGTAGCATGGAGCTGTTTTCAGTGACAGCAGTTATTTCCTATGTTCTTAGGAATCACCTGCAGTTTGGGGGTGGCATGGGGAGTTTGTCTGTTTTTGYTTTCAGGATTGTTGCAGTTTAGTATCTCAGATTTATTACTGTCAATACCCAGTAACAGAAATAAGTTCAGGTCTCCTCCTGAGGTGTAATGTATTTCTTGGCATTGATTGCAGTGCAGGTGTTAATGGTCATTCCTCTAGTATTAAGGCCTGAAAAAATGGGATTTTAGTTTTTTCAGTTGATGAAATGAACAAATGACTCCAGGGTTAAGATTTTTTTTCCTTTCCTTGGCAGTTCTTCCAAACCGTCTAGTGATCTTCTGGATCTTCAGCCAGATTTTGCATCCACTGGGCAAGCGGCTCCAGCAGCCCCTGCTGGAGCAACTTCATGGGGAGGTAAAGAAATTCACTGCCAGCATATCTTCTTGCAATCCTTCTCCTTGCCAGGCTGGCTGAACTGAAACCTGGCACTTCCTGTACTAGCGCAGGATGTTACCAGCTCACTCCCTGGATTCTGCTGATCTGACAGTCAGACATTCCTTTGCAGCACAAGACTACTCCTTTTCCTAGAGATAYGCATAATCATATAAGCTGCTTCTGAAGGCCAGTCTGCAAAGCTGGGGGGAGCAGGATTATGTAATTGAAAGTGAGTGGGAAGAGGATGGCTGAAGGTGAACAGGTAGGGTAGGCGTCTTTAAACAGATGGGGAAGTACAACTAGAATTGTTTTACGTGCTTTTTGGCCAGGTGTGTGACAGGTTTTGAGCAGACATCAGCTCTCCCATTCATAAAGCAAAGCAGACAGATCTGRAGGGGAGGGATCAGTAATTCTCTTACAAAGTCCAACAGGCTGTGAACCAGGCAGCATACACTATACACTGAACTGAGTTAGTTGTTTGAGACAACATTGGCTGTTAGTGATCTAGAGAGGACTACCGTTCAGTGTTGGCAAGTTTGTGAGAAGAGAAATTACACCACTAAACAATTACTTAGCTTACATAGTAGTAAACCCACTGTGGTGTAAGTTCACCACAGTGAACTTTGTAAYTCAAAGAGCTTCACTTGTGTGACAGCTTAATGAACTCATCAGTCCTCTTATGGCAGGAATGCTACACTGAGTCATGATGACTCCTTTACTGAATCCTAATACTGGATGCAAGTGACTTCTGCATCCTTTATTTCTGTTCTTAGTTTTAACTCATTAAAGATGACATTGTCTCTCAACTGCTCTGTTGTTCAGCATTGTGAAAGAATAACTACTGCTCTAAAATAGACAGAGTTTTGCATGTCTGTGTTTAGACAGTTGAATTGAGTTTTCTTGCAGAAGCATCAGTTTTATTAACCAAACTATATTCTTATCCAGAAAACAGGGCCAAAGAGTCATCTCTCCTAGGGTGCCTACAACTAATTATTTTGCAATTTTGATTGCATCCTATTCGACCTTTCTGTGTAATTTTGCTTTAGCAGCAGGTAGATACATTGTTGTCCTGCTTCCTTGTTCTCAAGTATTGGAACATAAGCTTTTCTGAGAGATCTGGAAGGACTCAGGCTCCTCAGCTAACTTTATTTTTCTTCTTTTTTTTTTTTTTTTTTTTTAAGTAGTTGCTCATACCATTAACATCTTAAAAATATTGATTGTCATTGTAATTTAGATGTTCTAGAAGAGATGTTATATGTGTATTCTTCTGAATTACTGAAAACTTTTTAAAATCACTGTGTAACGTGCCTGTCCAGCTAACTTTATTTTTCTTCTTTTTTTTTTTTTTTTTTTTAAGTAGTTGCTCATACCATTAACATCTTAAAAATATTGATTGTCATTGTAATTTAGATGTTCTAGAAGAGATGTTATATGTGTATTCTTCTGAATTACTGAAAACTTTTTAAAATCACTGTGTAACGTGCCTGTCCCTCTTACTCCATAATGAAAAAGGGCAGCTAAATCTTTTCCTTTGGCCAGAGTTGTCACCACCTCATCAAGCATTGTTCAGTCTTATCTTTCAGAGTAACATTTTGTTAACTTAGTAAGCTTCAAATTTGTCAGCTTTGCTGCTGACAGGAGTCCAGGTATGATGAATGTTACTGCATCAGAATCTTCCTTTTCTTTCCCTCCTCCTGTTCAGTAATTGCCAAACAGTATTAGGCATGTATGAATTGAGAACTGTTATGGCTTTATTGTAAAAATGCTGAAACTTCCATTCACCTTTCATCTAGTAATGAGAAAACCTTGCAGTCTGCGTGAAGTTCTATTATTTAAACTAAATCTGCAGGATGAAGCTGGTAGTCATTTTAAATTGTATATTGTTATAGGTACCAAGGAACCTTTTGCATAAAACCATCCTCAAGTCATTCTCTTTCTGGGTCCTCTAAGCTTTCTTGTCTCGTTAAGTTCTTAATATATATATTATAGTCCAGCAGATAGGGAGTAATAGAGAAAAATTGTGCCTCAAAATCGTATGTCTGCCTGTGTTGGGAGCCACATGAGAAAGCCAAAAACTTTCCATCTGAAAGTTTCAGAAGGAACTTCAGGCGAACAAAACTTTTGTTTTGCAGTTTTTAACAGTGCCATTAATTTGAATTGTTAGACTGAATTGCAGGAGCATGGCTCAGTGGAGAATAGTGTGATTCTGATTAAAGAAAAATGAGGAGGAATGTGTGTAGAGAACTCTTCTTGCAAAAATGTTTCTGAATTCTTGCAAAGACAGAGATCTTTAAAGGATAAAGGAAAATCTTGTCCTGTTGATTACTGTCCATGGAGAGGTGGGTTGGACTGGTGTTAATCTTTCATGGTTGCAGAGAAATTGTTCAGTGTAAATCTTCACGTGCTGGCATCTTCTGTTCAATCAGTAATGATTAAGTAAAGGACTTAAGTATTTTAGCTGAAGTAGGAACAAGGAAAGGCAACAGAAGTAGTGTCTGGGTCCTTAGCAACAACACTGGGAAGGCCAAAGCCCAGCTGAAACTAAGATTAATAAGGGTCACTAGGACTGACAAAGACTTTAAACATATTCTAGTAGGAAAAAGAAGCTTAGGAAGAAGGTGCATCTTTCAGTTAGTAGGGAGAAAACTTAGTGACAGCCTGTGAAAAAGGCTGTAGTACTCTCTGATATTGCCTTCACTAAGCCATTTTCCAGACCTCTGCGTCTATTGATACGGTTTGGGAAATAGAGGAGCAGTGACAGTGGGAAAGCAAAAGGTAAGGACTGCTTGGAGAGACTGAAAGTATTCAGATCTGTGGCCTGTATGGGATTCACACAAAGGTGTTGAAAGAACTGAATGATGTGATTCCAAGGATGCTCTCTGTCATCTCTGAGGAGTGACAACTGGGAGAAGTCTCTGAATATGGAGGAAAGCTAATGTCTGACCCATCCTTAAAAAACAAGAAAGACGCAGGCAACTATAGCCTGTGGAGTCTTACCCTGGTCTCTGGAAAGATTGTGGAGCACATAATCTTGGAATCTGTTCCCAAACACAGAAGACAAAAAGGTAGTCAGAATTAAGCAACGTGATTTTTCTAAGACAAATCCTGCTCGACTAGTCTGATTGCCTTCTACAGTGAATGACTTGCAAGATTGGTGAGGGGACAGCAGTGAAATAATATACTTGGATGTTAAAGCTTTGGACATATCTCATAGCAATATGCGGAATATGTGACCTGGATAACTGAACTGTTAGGTGGGTTGAAAACTGGCTGACCACCTGGTCTCAAAATGGTCATGAAAGGTTTGACATCCAGTCAAAGTGCGCTTATGTACAGAGGACCTCTGGTACCATTAGAGCGCATTTTTTGAGATCTTCACTTTCATCCTAGTGGGTAAGAAAGAATGCACTCTTAGCAAATCCTATAGATGATGCTAAATTAGGAGTGATTGATAGGCAAATGTTAGTTTCAGTCAAGGAAGACCTGACTAAACTCAAGGACTAGACTAACAGAAACCTGTTGAAGCCCAGAGTTTTACACCTGGGTCAGAATGACACCATGCATTTAGCAGTACAAAGCTATAACTGATGAATGGCTACCTGAAGGTGACCTGGAGGGCGCTGAGAATGCCAAGTGGAATGAATCAACAGCAAGTGCATCATAAGTAAGGGAAACCATATGCTGGGCTAGGTTAGGGAGAATATAGCCAGAATATCAAGACAAGCTGTTTTTCCCCTTTTAGTTGGTGCAGGTGAGGCTACATCTGGAATAGTGTATCCAGTTCTGGGCTGTCCTGTTCAAGAGGAACTTCTGAGAAACAAAAAAGGGCAGAGGGCTACCAAGTTTTCAGGGATCTAGAGCACTTGCCTGTGAGGAGAGGTTGAGGGAGCTGGGCTTCTGCAGTCCAGCAAAGTAAAAGTTAAGGGGAACTTGAAGAGAACTTAAAAAAAAAAAAAAAAAAAAAAAAAGCATAGTCAAACTTTTCTTGGTAATGACAGTTGGTATAATGAGGGTAGCAGCCACACGTTGCAGCTTTGGAGGTTTATTGGACATTAGGAAGAATTATTTCACTTGGAGGGTAATGTAGCACTGGAACAGGTCACATGTAAGCTAGTGGAATCTCCATCTCTGGAGATTTTTTCAAGACTAGACTAGACAGAGCTGTGGCTGACCTGCTAAATGGTGGCACTAGCTGTTCTTCAAGCAGCAGTTTGGACTAAAGATGTCAACTTCCCTTCCACCCTGGACTTCTGTGAGAATATGTAACAGTGGCTCCCTGCTACTCAAGCTTCTTCCTCATCTGCAAAACTGCTCTTGTGCACAGCAAGTTCATGTCAGAATTTGTGGGAAAGAAATGGAAGTAAGAGGAAGCTGGAAGGATTGCTCCAGTTCAGTGTAGCTATGAGAATGTAAATCTCAGATACTTTAGGGTGCAGCATCAATTCGCAGTTTAAATGTCACACACAAACCTGAGGAATCTAACATGCTGTCACTAATGAATGATACTGCTTTCTCAGTCTCACTGGCAGTGTGGATTTGGTATATTCTGGATAGTATGGTGGATGTTTTGTGGTTTAAGTTGTATATACAGGCCATGTAGATTCTATATACATAAATTGTCTAGCAAATGAGCTATAACTTGAGAAAAAGCTACACTTCTATGTTAAAAGTAAAAAATCAAAGTAGGGTAAAAAGTTGCCTGCAGCATGCTGTAAGGTGAATAGGTAAGCATTTGGCAGGCAAATTAAGCTGTAGTATTGCAAAAAATACAGTAGGTCAAAGTCTGCATCCTCTAACACTCAAACATGAAGGTAAATTGTTTTGAATTTTTATAATGCACTACCTTGTGGTGTGCCTTAGAACATGGATTTGCTGTTAGTATTCTTTCTTTAGTATTATTATGCAAAAAAGCATTGTTTTTAGTCTTTCCCATATTAACGGTAACTGTATTGTGATCTATAACATAACTGGAAACAATAATTCATCTAAGGATAAGCTAATAAAAGGTAGAAGTTTGCCAGCAGTTGTGTATTTTCAGTCTAGCTGAGAGACTTCCACCTGGTGTGCAGTAATGCAGTAATACCAGAGTGCTGCATTTTTAATAACACTGTTATGCTCTTTCAGAATGGTATTTTGACTTACCTGAGCTCATGCAGTGAGTCTCAAGTACAGCTCTCCTAGGAATCAATTATTAAAATACCTGCATATATTTTTTGGTACCTTTTTAACTAATGTGGAAAATAAAGACAAATTTATGAACGTTTGCTTAAAGCATTTTGCTTCCTAGATACTGAACTGTAGTAAAATGTCTAGACTATGAACTTGCTGCTCAGTGTAGATCAGATGAACCCATAACCCTATTAGATGAACAATGAATCTAGGAGCAACATCGAGCTACTGGTCAGTAAATACATAGTTGTTGTGCTCAGACTACTTTCACCGCAGTGTAAAACATACAAACTGCTTAGTTTGTTCAGTTTTTTACAGCCTTTAAAGGGTTCTTACCTTAGTTACATTAATAGTTCTAGAAATATTCAAGCGTTTAATATAAACCACTGTGCTGCCACAGGCTTATATAGGGGTTGAAATGCAATGAAATTGAAGATGATACCTGTTGGTAGCATGTGTGTCCCCCTTCCTCCCTATAGCACTGTACTGATTTGCGTTTTATTGTAGGGTGAATATTCCCTGCTGGGGCACATGCACACTCTCACAGAGGGTAATGCAAAGTTGGAATGCAACTTAGACCACTTTCAACACTCTTCCGCAAAAATCATTCGTGTTTGTATGTGCTAGATTCTGAGTATCAGATAAAACAGTACAGCTATATATTCTGTCATTCTGAATGGACTGCTGATCTTTGAAATACACCTAAGGTACAAGGTGTAAGTGCTTGTGAGCTTGAAATAATACTGTGTGATACAGCAAGGACAATCTGGAAAGAGGTGCTTGTAGTACTGCAGCCTAGCATACTTCTGTCATCTCGAAAGCAGTTCATAAAGATGGATTAGTTATGGATGTGAATCAGAGTGCAGGTATACAATGGTTAAAAGAATTTGATCATGATCTACAACCTAAAGTATTCAATACCTCAGAATCCTGTCTTCCATGAGAGCAAAGCAACTCTTCAGTCAAGAGAAGGCCATGTGCTTTAGAGGAAGAATCTGAGCACTTCTTTCAGTCTAATGAAACTCTACAGAGCCTAAAATATAGTGATGGCTTCCTCAGAGATGACAATAATAATTATGTTGATTTAATAGTTTAGTAAATACATTAGAGAGACAGGCAAAAACTTCCTTTATCTTTGAGCTCCATCTGACTGGTCTCAGAAGGCATCAACTTGTAGTGAAGCCTACCATTAAGGATGCTCTTTGGCTCCTGACAACAGCTGACTAATGAACTCAAGTTGGAATGGTGCCAGCCTGCTTAAGTTGTCAATAACTCATAGACTTCATAGCAAGTGTTAACATAGTTTGTACCTTTTGCACACTGTGCTTATTCCATCACACATATAGGGAAACCTCTCAAAGAGGAACTGTTTCTTTTTTCAGATTCTTTTTATCAATGCAGTTATCTCAAATACAAAAACTGCAAACTACTTGTCTTGCAGAAAATATTTAGGGCAGTAGGGATGCTATGAATTGTATCCTAAAGTACTCTAACACTGTATTTGAAAGCTGCTGTCTGCTAGAGTACAGTGGCTTTAGTGCCAGTTTTGGGAAGGGTTTTAGGAGTGATATGTGGATCACAACAACTCAGTTTTGGCAAAACAGTAAGCTTCTGACTACTTTTACTGACTTTAATGATAACTTTGACTGCTTTCTTACTTTGGTCTAAAAATAAAATACTTGTAAATACTTGTAACTAAACAATTATCTTGAAATTTGCTTTGTTCTCTGCATACATTCTGCTAATAGCATAATACAATCTTGAGTAATTGCTCGCTGATTTGTATTAATCTCAATTACTTCTGTTTGCTGTATCTATGTGTAAGAACTGGGTTTCACTGAGGCTTGCTCTTCTCATGTAAACATTCACTTTATGAAAATCTTGAATCTTCATGTAGACTCATAGACTTAAATTTATAATTTTCAGTGTACTTCAGGGTTATTGTTAGCTATTTGTAAATCTTAAAGTAGTCCGTCTGCTTCTGGTGGAACACCCGCATTGCTAAGACAAATGCAAGTTCAGGGAGAGGGAAAAATGAGAACTAATATGCTGTTGCACTGAGTGTTCCAAATAAATGGTTCTTGACATTACCCTAGGGTAGTGAAAGGTAGGAGACCTTCCTGTTGACACTTAGTCTACTACTTGGTCACCTGTATTGTAATTTAAAAATGGGAATGAAGTCCAGCTGTATGAAATGGAAGTGACAAATACTACCAATGTTTGAATAACTTGCTGATTAGAGATCAAATACATAAGACTTGTGCACTGGTTCTGATTTGACTAGAGTTATTAAAGAGCATGAGCTTTGTTATGTGGCAATAACTGTCTGACTGTTGGAAAATTAAGTGCAGAAATTCTGTTTAATCTAGACGTGTCGCTTACAGAATTAATGTATGGCTAATGAACACCTTCTACCTGGCTGTTCTACTAATTGCTCTGTTTCTTTTATACTGCTGTCATTTTAATGGACAATCACTAGACCTCTTGGGAGAGGGTGAGTAATATTTTTAATTTCTAAGACTGTTGAAAGTTCAGACTCCTTGTTAAGTATTAATATTCTTGGAGTTGAGTGTTAGTGGTCTCTCTCCCTCTTCCCCTTACTTTTCCTGTTTGATCTTCGTTATATGGTTGCATATAGATAATCTGGCTGCACTTTCCGGTGTTACCTCTGAGCCACAGATTTCAGATCCATTTGCTCCAGAGCCTAGTGCAACTACTGCTGCAACTACAGATACTGCAACTACTTCAGCTGCTGCTACAACTACAACTATTACTGCTGCCACTGCTGAAGTGGATCTCTTTGGAGGTTAGTTTGGTTGTTGCAGTAATTTAATTCAGTTCGTACGGTTGATGAAGCAATATTGAGATCCACTGTTGTGATAAGGCATCTAGTTTTACTTGCTCAGCCAGAGACACCTGGATGTTGGATACTATATGGAGCAGGAAGTGTAAACTAACCAATTAGCTTTTTGTTTGCTGTATTGTTAGCTAATAGGCTTCTCCGTGTGTACAGCATTTACCTCTGCATATGTCCAGCTATAGGAAATGGAAAACTGTGTGCACTTCAGACTGAGGTACATTATGATAAACAACTAACTAAGAAAATTAGTTTTCAGGTCCACACTTCATCAAGCAGGTATTCTTTCTGTGTTATTTAATGACTATATGCTATACTGGAATTTCTGGGGAAAAGAAGTTGTGCTTTGCTAGTTACTGCACTGGAGAGGATGGGCCTGGCAGCTTCTTGCCTCTTAAATGTCATGCTTCTGTCACAGAGCTATGTTATGTTTTGTTAGCTCTTTACTTGAAATTTGGTATTGAGCCACCTGAAATTACAGTATTTCAGGATTCTACATTCTGCAGAATTTCTAACAGTAAATTAGAGTTACAGTGAACTTGTATTGGATGCCAAATATGCAGCTAATGTATAGGCATCATTGTTTTATAACTTTTCTTATATATGCTCTTTCCCTCTCTAATGTTAGTTGCTAAACCCTTGGGTAAGAATGAAGTCTTCTCTGTCTGTTGCCAGCTTTCTTCTCACTCTATTGGAGTATAAGACTTCACAACAGCAAGTCAGAAATGCCTCTGTGTCTTTTCAACATGATACAACCCAGCTTGATGGGCAGACCTTCTGATTTACAAACTAACATATTTTACTTTGGATTTAAGATTATCTGACTACTCCATTTTCCTAGTTGTCTCTGAAGCTTACTCCCAGCGTGACAGTGGATGTCAAGATTTAGTAATAATTTGCTTGCTGTCAAAATTTAGTTCCAGAACTTTGCTGTATGTTCTCTGTATGGATGTGCTTGCTATCTCTTGCTTCTAAGGACAGAAGTACAGGAGAAGTCTAATACATGCACAGTTTGGCTACAAAGGTGTTTCCTAAAGCCTGAAATTTCCCAGATAGAGCCTGTGTTCAGGACTGACCTTTGAGATATCCCTAGTGAAATTGCTGAGAAGCCGTAAGAAGGGAGTAGGACTGCTACACTGCTACTTAATCCCTCCTTGTATAAAGAGGTATACTAGACCAAGTGCCACAGATTGAGGCAGTTGAGAAGCAATTTAAAGTTGTTTGCTACTTGGGCAGCAGTTCTGACTAGTTAAAAAGTGGTATCCTTCCACTAAGAAATCTTATGTGGGTTGTTATCAGAAGCCTGTGTAATAGAAGTTGAGGCATGTTACTGAGTGAGGCCTGTGCTCATTAGCATCTGCTCAACTGCATAGCATGTGAAACTTCCAGTGTGTAGACTTTGGAAGGTGAGACAATTTTTATTATAAGACTTTTAAATTGCATTATTAACTTAGCATAGATATATAACCTTTTAAAAATTAAATTGCAGTCTGATGACTGGGAACTACTGTAAATTTTGAAGTGGATTAGAAAAATTCCTTGTCTATTCTTCTAGTCCTACAACAGTAAGATGTTCAATTTTTGGTAGTTCTTCCACTTACCTTGGGACTGCAAAAATGGCTACTACAAGATACTGTCTCTACCTGTGTGTTTATAAAGTGGCAAAGAGCTGGATGCTTTTAGCATTTGATGATTTAACTGCTCTTTAGACTATTTAGTGACACTTATGAAATCATTATTAGGAACTGAGTTGCCTTCATCTGCCAATGTGTAAAGACAGTTTACCTCTGCAGTAAGGTACCCAAACTTCAGTGACTAGATGTCTTAATTTAAAGAGAATTGTTTTTTGTTGTTTGAATACTGTAAGTCTGTAGTGGGTTGCCTATTAGGTGAGTACTGAATCTTTCTGGAACACTACAGGAAAAGTCAAGGTTTTATTATTTACAATAGCATCTAATTACTAGACTGAAAATCTCTGGTTCTCGAGAAGAAGAATCTCTGAACACACTCGGTAATGTGTGTGATGTGAGTGACATAATACCTTCTAGACACCCACAGGTCCGCCTCTTTTTAAATGCTGGAGTCTGTACTGAACTTTCATCTTCTAGTCTTGGGGGTTTCTTGGTTTTCTTTCTTTCTTCTGAAGCCCCCTCTGCCATACAGATGTGTGACACATCTGTCACTACTGCCTATGCTGATGTTCCTTGTTCCTTCAGAGTTTATGGTGCACATGCAGTGCAAGAGGTGGTACGTTTTGGGCAGACACTGTGACTATCTAGCCTCTGTAGTGCTAGGCATACCGGCCCTTATCTTAATAAGGGTCTTCAGGTTTGCTTTCACTTTTTGCTGCTTGTCAGTTCTTAGTTGCTGTGCATGGATTTTTGGTGGTTAGGTGTAGTATGGGAAGGAACAAGGGGAGTCATCTAAAGAGAAAGAATGAAAAAAGCCTGCAAGGGGTGGCAGGGTAGGGAAAGGAGGCTGAAAGCTGCAGGGAAAAGACAGACAAGTAAATGAAAGCAGCAAAAGATGAGACTGCAGCAGTGGGTGTTACTTAGTATTCTCTTGCGCTATGTCCCTGGTCCTTTAACTGATGGGAGTCTTTATGCTTCCGATAACTGGACTTGTAGAGTCTTTAGGAGGAACAGCAGTTCTGCATTACATCCTTGTCTAATACAGACTTGGAAAGCAGGTGAGAAATTCAGGGTTGATCCAGCATAGCTTTTTAAAGGATTCAGTCTGGCTAATGAGCAAGTTTTCAGTTAACTGGTCCAAGCTGAGAAATTCCTTATCTTCTTTCTAAGAGAAATGGGACTATGTTTCCAAAGTGCAACTGGAATCAGTCCTGAGAGGGAGAAATCTAAAGGTAGAAGAAAGGTAAAATATCTGGAAATGACTTGTATCTCAATAGTAGAACTTGAACATAGTATTTTTGGATGTGTTCTTACCAGTAATATGTTTATAACATAAACAGTGCGAGTAACAAGAAATGACAGATACTGTGCAAATGTCAGTTATTAGACATTCAGATGACATGAATCGTAAGTAGGCAGCAGAACTATGGTTTAGTTATACCTTTAACAAAACTAAAGGCAAAGTTATCAAGACTGTTTTGTCACTTCAGAACTAATGAATGTCTGTTTTAAGCTGGAACATGCTGTTACTGTGCCAATAGTGAAAGACAAACTAGCGCTAATTTAAAAGCAAAGAAGAAATCTCTTTTCTTTTTTATGATTGTTTGCTGGCACTGAGCCTAGTGGAATATTTAGTGTGCACTCAGGTCAAAAAAAAAATGTAGAGTGACTTAAAAAATACAGAAACCAAAAATATTTTTTCCTGCACATTTTAGTTCTATGATTTTTTTTCCTATACTCATGACTTTACGTAAAGTTTCACATATTTGTAATACAATAAATTACATTAAATGATTGTATTTCAGCTGTATCATCATGTGTGAGCAAAATACTTTAGCACATTGATGCCATGGCATCAAATAAAAAGCCTGAATTTATGAAACTAAACAAATCACTTTTCAATGGCATTTATTTTGCTGAAGACAAGACACACAGAAGCACTATTTCACTACTTCGGAACTTAGAGGTCCCCTCTTTACATATCATTTCAGTAAGATCTGTTTTTCATTTAACAATTTAACAACTTAAGTGATATGCAGTGCATAATACGTACCAATCACTTCTAACAGATGTTCCATGTAGTATGAACTTGCAAAGGTTTTGGCAGTATTTCTCTAAGTTGCCTCCCAGTCTGACGATAAACTGAACCAAAGAGCATGTACTACTTTATTCTTGAAGCAAAAAGTTAGATTCATTTTTGAAGCGTAAGATGCACAAGTGTAGGAAAGTGGCATAAATTAAATTCAGTAACTGCTTTAAAGGGAAAGGATCTTTTGCAATGCTGAATATACAGATGTAGAGTTATTCAGCAGTTTTGCAGAACAAAAAGGAAAATAAGCAGTCTAGTTTTTTTGACTAATGAAATAGGCAGTACACAGTTGTTCTCATTTCTGCATGTGATGCAAGATTTTAGTTGAAGTCAGTGCAGGTACAGCAGATCCTTTGAAAGGCTGTGGAAGTCTTAAGCATTAGCTCTGTGGCAAGTTTCAGGAAGGACTTACCTAAACCCTTGGTGTGAACTGTGTTTTAGAGGGTGAGCTATTGAGGCAGGTCTGTCTCTAAGCTCATAGAGTTTCTTAAACTCCTCATGATATTTTTCTGTACAGATCATGGTGTTTTTCTTTTAAATTCCATTATTAATTTAGCTGTTACACCACCTATACTAACCTATAGGCATATGTGGATGGAAATGTTTTTTTTTTTTTTTTTGAAAGAAACAGAGTGGCTTTCCATATGAAGGCTAGCCCTGTCGAGCAAAAAGTAATACACATTACACATTACTGTGTATTTGAATTCACAACTCTTCAGTCCAATTCTCTGTTCAGTCCAGTTTCTTCTAAGTGGTATGCCAGCACCTGGTATGCATACAATACAGTGACTTTTGACTGTTTATGATATTTTACTTGGACAACTGCCATCCAGTTTGGTTATTTAACTCTATTACATGAAAAAAATAGAATTATATTTGAAATGGCTTATTAGCAGGCCTTTTCTTTTGCTTTTAACTCATTTTAATTCTATTGAACAAGAATAATCAGCTTCCATCTCTTCTGAAGAGATGCATGAAGTTTAGATGCATGTCTTTTTGAGCTTTTTAGATTAACTGGCACAAACTTGTTTTAAAATGGTCATTTTCATTTTAAAATTGAGACCTAAATTAAAGCATGCTAAGCTTTTTTCCTATGCTAGTTTGATAGTGCAATTGCATCATTCCCCCCTACAGAAATTTTTGAACTTGCTATCTTTGAAGTAATAGAAAAATGCCTTATGAATGTCTTAAATCATGACATTTTGATTGCACAATTTCTTTGTGAAGAAAATGCTTGCTTATGAAGAGTAGTCCAAATAGTACTGTCTATTAGGACTATTTCATGGAATTAAGAGCTACAGATGGTGGTTTAAGTCTAGGAATAATGCCGTAAAAGTTCAGAGCTTGCAATTCAAATACCTCACTTACGAAGAGGAAACCAAAAGCCAGCCAAACAAAACCCAAGAATTAATTACAGTTACCTTATCTGAATTGGCTGGATTGGTTGGCCTTGATGATGATTCTCAAAGAAATAGAGATAAACTAGTTATGGCTGACCAATAGTTTAGGTCAATGTCCTTGATCTGTCAAAAGCAAGCTGAGTAACAATACTTATGCATTAGACTTTCTGCCTTCGGAAAGATCCTACTGGAGTACTGTTAAGAAACTAGTAAGTTCTGTTTCTCAGATATTGTGTGGCTTAAATGCTAGAAATAATCAGAATAGATCTCTGCTAATATAACTGATTTGTTATTCATAACAGCGCTTAAGTTTGCAAAGCGCTGTGCGAGTAAACTCACAGTTATTGGTTAATCATACATATATTGCGGGCTTTGAGCATGAAAATTTAATATCTTTATTAACACCAACTTAATGCCATACCTCTGTCCTTTATTCCTTCATTAGTTGATTTTGGGTAGTATATGAGCATGTTGCTGTGAACCCTTATACAATCAGAATAATGCTTTTTTTTTCTTTTTCTTTTTCTTTTTTTTTTTTTTTGTTTATGTTTACTGAAATTTCTACTGGCAGCCCCAAAAGCTCCATCTTCAAATCCTATTTGAAAATGCTTGTGTGGGATTGGGGGAGACAAAGCCTATGTGCTGCATGACTTGTCTCGCGGTCAGAGTAACAACATTCATGTTGTATAAGGGAACCTACCTGTGCAATTTAACTTGGTTCTTTTACTATATTTTTCTTCTCTTTATCCTTTTCCTTTTAATTTCTGTTCTTAAACTGCACCCAAGATGCCTTTGCAGCTTCTCCTGGGGAAGCCCCTGCAGCAACTGAAGGGGCAGCAGCACCAGCTACCCCAACCCCTGTAGCAGCAGCTCTTGATGCATGTTCAGGAAATGGTGGGTTTTAAGTCATTAGATGGTCTCTTGTTTTGCTGTTTTTTGTTAAACTACATGGCAGTGTGTTTTTCTGAAATTTTCTTAATAATGTTCGCAATTTGTCAAAACAAACTTTAGACTGAAGAGCATGTTTAACAAAACTGCCAGTTTCTGAGTCCCAGTAACTATGCTTATACAGTAGTGCTAATAAATGATTCTGGCAGTGCTGAGTTTTGTAAGCAGTAATCTGTTAAACTGGATATTCTTTCATCATGTCTCTTATCTTTTTTTTGGCCTTGTTTGCCCTTCAATATCTAGACTCTTCAACCTTTCAGATCATCTTTATTTTGGAAAAACATAAGTAATGTGTCTAGATAAGTAGGCTAGATGTTAGACCAACCTCATTTGTGTGTGTGTGTGTATTTGCAGTATGTGCAGTGCTTGTAGTTGCTTTGTTAACTTCCTCCTTTAATGATCCTAAATATGCATACACATATATTTCCCCTCTCCTTTTTACAAGACCCCTTTGCCCCATCCGAAGGTAGTGCAGAGGCTGCTCCTGAGCTGGACCTCTTTGCTATGAAGCCAACAGAGTCTGCTGTTCCTGTAGTTACCCCTACAACTAGCGCAGCCACTCCAGCTCCTGCAACTACTCCTTCTCCAGCTGCTGCTGTTGCTGCTGCTGCTGCTACTGCCACTACAGCTACTGCCACCACAACTACTGCCACCACTTCTGCTCCCACCACCACCTCCGCTCCTCCTGCTCTAGATATCTTTGGTGGTAATTTTGTTTTTAACTCTTTGATTCTGGTGAATTGATCTGTCAGGAATACAAAATAAATCATTTTCATATGCATGCTGTGTTCTGGACTTTCAAATGAGAAAGCCTGTTAACTCCAAATGTGATATGCAAAAGCTGGAAGTTCTGCTTTCAGTCCTGTTTTTCAAAAATGAGTTAAAGACATGTATGTTCTTGGTCTTAGATTTATTTGAGTCTGTTCCTGATGTACCTGCAGCTCCTAAACCAGATGCTACACCTAGCATAGATCTGTTTGGTACAGGTAAAGACAGCAATTTTCATATACTCTGCTGCTTTGATGCTTTGTTATTGTGTTAACTGACTTGAATGATACTGATTTCTCCTTGACTTTTTTTCATTTCTGGAAGATGCTTTTTCATCACCACCACATGGAGCTTCTCCTGTGCCTGAGAGTTCTCTCACTGCTGATCTCTTATCTGGTGAGTGCTTCTTTTCACAGGACATCCTACAGGCTTCCAGGTTTTCTGTCAAGAGTAAAAATAAGACTTATCACCAGCTTGCATCTTTAAGCTGAAACACCAAGTTGGGGGGTTGTTGATACTTTAGTCACAAGATCAGCAGTTGCTGAAGATGTGAACCATGAAGTGGCTGACACTGAAGCTAAGTGATGTGTATGTTAAGAGAGCAAATCCTTCTCTAAACACAAGGAAATTATTAAACAAGAATGGCTTTTGAAAAGTACTGTGGTTTTCAGTTGCTGTATGAGAAAAGTAGCACTTTCTGTTTGCAGTTCTGAAGACTGTTACCGGAATTTACTGATCCTGTAGTTCTAACTGATGCACCCATGTGGTTTTGAAATATTTAGCTATCATTACTGCCTTGCTGATACTAAATATTGTTTATCCTGTGCTTACTGCAGTGGATGCATTTGCAACCCCCTCTCCTCTACCCACTGCCTCTCCAGCAAAGGTGGATTCTTCAGGTGTGATTGACCTATTTGGTGGTGGGTATTTTTCTTTCCTCACCACTTCAGAGCTGAATCACTTCGTTTCAATTACCTTTGCGCTTTGCTAAAGCTGCAGATTCTCCTTCTTACGGCTTTTCTGTGCAGCATTGCAGCTAATACCAACTCATCTGGTTCTTCATATTGCACAACAAATAATGAACTGCAAATAAGCTGTCAGTGTTGCCATTCTTTTGCCATTACATTTGCCATTCTATCTTTAGTCAGTGCATGTGTGACTCTTCACCTCAGAGGTCTAATGAAAGTGTGTTATGTGCTTTCCCTTTCCCCCTCCTCCACCTTCGCAACTCTCCATGTTCATATTGGTTTCTCTTAGTTTTGTTTCTCTAAGAAGCTGAAGTTTTCAGGGTGACTTTTCTGAAATTGGCTATCTGCATTATAAGATTTCTTTCAGATTTGTCATGGTGAAAATTTGGATGGGCACAGCCAACTCTAGCAGTGTTGTAGAACAGGAATGTTACTTAAAGTAGTGAATTTTCAAACCTTAGTGAAATATCCTTCTAAAAAGACTTAATGTGAGTCCGTAAGTTCTGGCTGGAATTACTCCAGCCTTTTATTTAGTGCTTTCATCTCCAAAGGGCTTTAACTCTCTAGCCTAAAACCGTGTTTTTTGTATGGACTTTCTGAGAAGAGGCCCAACTAAGAGGACTTGCCAGCCTCACTGATTGGTATTGATATCATCCTCTTCCATGTTGCACTTGCTTATAGAAAAACAGATTTCTTTGATGTGCTGGTGTGTTGCCTCTCCTCCTTTCCCCCTGAGCTTTGTGTCTGTGGTACTGCTCTGCCAAGTACTTTTATTTTTTCCATCTGACAAATGAAATGGCTATCCTATTGCCATCTTTTGTTTAAAATAAAAGTGATGAATGGGTATATTTAGTCTTGAACTCTTCACCTTTTCTTGCTGCCTTCTGGAATTCCCTTTAGATGCTTTTGGAAGTAGTGCTTCTGAACCCCAGCCCGCAACCCAGGCTGCTTCTAGTTCCTCAGCTTCTGCAGACCTACTGGCTGGTAATAAAGAACTTTTCTGTCTTTTTCTTTCTTTTTTTTTTTTTTTAACTTGCCGTTTATGTGAGAAATCTAAGAAATAGTCTTTGTGAAATCCTGTGTGTTCCTTGGGTATAAATAGACTTTTGCAGTGGAATAAAATATTGTTCAGAAGCTTCCTTAATTTTTAGACTTTATGGCTATTGATAATGGAAGCATTATATTAAGTGTACAAACTAGCTTCCTAAATAATCTTTATTGCATGTTTTTCATTTTCCTATCTCCTACATGTGCCTTATTTTTCTATAGTGTACTGAATGAGGGTATTCAGATAAAGTTTCTGTGACTGATTGCAGCAGTACTTAAGCAAGAGAGTATTCCAGGTTGTGCTGTTTATTCCCCACTGATAACTCATCTTTGTTTCTTGGTTGATTTAATTGAGGCAGGTTACACACTTACCTGTTAGAAGTTTGAATGAGTGAATTAGCAACTGTCTTGCATTTAGCCAAGGAGAATGGGATGAGAGGAGAGAGAGAGTTTTGAGCACAAGAGCACTGAAGTGATATAACCTCTCTTCTTATACTGGGTAGGATGACACCCCTGCTAGCGCTGAATGTGGCATCAAACTGTCTTAATTATTTTGAAGGCTGAATATTCGTATAATTCTAGTCTGCATCCTACAGCTGGAGCAGCTTCAGTTGAATTCTGTTTTTGCCATTCTCTGAACTTTCTGCTACACCACATACTTTAGTGGCTATAGTGATTTTGCTAAACAGTAGTGACTCTTCCCTGCCCCAAATTGAAATTTGTAGAGAACAAGACCCTAGCATGTCTTCCTCAGGTTTAAAGAAAACTAGACCATTCCTGATTTGAGAAGGGACTAGGTAATTCTTTCCCATGTTTCCAGAAGGTGAATTTGTCCATAGGTTGTCCTTCACAAGCTAGAAGATGATAGAAGGCTTAATATCGTACCTTTGTGGTTTTAATTCTGGGCTGGAGTAAAAGTCTGCCCTTCATGCAACTATTAACTTTTCCAGCTGGGATGGACTATGGCCTCATTTGCTGCCTGTATGTCCAAAAGTCTCTCGTGCCAGCTTACACTGTATCAGAAGTGTATGTTTTGCCTTCCATAAGCTCCTGAGAGATCCTCCATCGCGTGAGAAACACATAACTCAAGTGAGACATCTCAGGATTTATGAGTTGCTTCAAATGGTGCTTACATTCAGAAACCATCTCAGAAGAGAACAATTTTGCTGGTACCTGGTCTATCTTTTGGTGTTTCCTGTTCATGCTACAAGAAAGTACAAGTGTTCTAGAGAATAATTTATATGTCTGTTCTGAATCTGTCTGAATACCAGCAAGCCAGCTACTTAAAGTAGGATAAAATTTGTAAATGTATGCTAAATTTTAGTAGAGACTGTTTCTGGATCTTAAATTATAAGTCCTTCTTTTGTCTTAACAGTGCTTCTGTAATTCTGTGCATTGGTTAAACAGTCTATGGATAGCTTTAGGATGGAGATCAAGCTTTAATCACTAGGTTCTGAAGCATCATACCAGTAATTTTGCAAGGAAAATACTGGCTGCTACCCTTTGTGGTTGTGAGTGTTATTAGGGAACTGAGTGCAGAGATCTTGTCAAGAAGCTAATCCAGTTTATGCGAAAATCAGAATATAAAATGTTTTCTGTCCTGGTCTGTAACTGCACTTAAGCTGTAGTAAGAATTATATTGCAGGTGGCTTAAACTTCATCAGTGTGCTTTGAGTCATATTAAGTTAAAACCTAAGTTGCAAAAAATGATGTCATAAGTCTAAAATCTCCAGCAAACCTGCTTGTCGGAGTGAATAGATTTTTTTGCTTGTATGCATTTAAAATGGCTATGACTAGGTTTGAATCTCTATTTGGCAGGCACAGAGTCTGTAAACAGCACAGCATATTGCTAAGCATTTGTTCACCCTAGATAATGGCAGATGTATAGCCTGCAGTGTAATTCAGTTTTAAATTTAAGATTATCCAGATTTCGTATGGTGGCTGAAGGCTTGTCCTTCATGGTTAATGAATGTTTAGTCATTCTAAGTGTTTATATGCATAATATTACAAGTATACTTACTAGGCATTGTTGTCCTAAATGCACTGCTGTGAAATAAGTAGCTAAACTATTCTTGGCTCACTTAAAAAATGTTGTAGGATTTTTTCATATGCCTCTAAGCCTCTCAGTAGACAAGAATAGAATTATGCTGATAAATATGATAGTCTTTAGTTCTTTTCCCCTTCTAGATCTCTGTATTTGATTGCATGCGTGCATATCCCAGTATGTACTCTAATTGGGTGTTCTTACAGGAAACCTTACTCTAATGTGTAAGTACAAGCAACCTCAAAAGCAGGCAGTTGGGGATGTACAGACAACACATCTCATGAATTTAGTTGCTGTTGTTTCTGCAGACTCGCTCTGGGTCTTGTGCAAGTATTAGATGAGTAAGAATTTGATCTCTTAAAGCATTTTCGTGGCTTCTGTGCCTGATGTTGCTGTTACAGTGTACAAAACCTATGGCCTTAAGACGAATCCTGATGCAAAAACTTTGTTGAAGTTGTGGAGGATTCTCTCCTGTGGCTGGAAAGACGGAGACTTTGTAAGGTTTTATAAAAGCTTACATAACTTTTGAAACAGAATCTTATAAATTGATAATCATGTCATCTGCTGCTGCTAAGGTCCTCATTCTGGCTTGGAAGATTGAATGCCTCTAACAGAATAGGATCTTTCAGTGGTAGTTCTGGTGCTTTAGGATTTGCTGGAGTCAGCTGCCTTTATTATCACCATGTTTTGTCATCTCACTTCTGATTTGATTCTCTGGAGATTAGCACTATTTTGCAGGTAGTGGAATACATGGAACTTTCCCTTGGGAGAGATGATGAAGCAAGAGAGGACATATGCTAAAGATCAGAGGACAGAGCAGCACTGGTGATGTAGTAGCTGTCCACTACTAACCACCTGATCAAGAAGAGGAATTAGAAGAAGCCTTTTTTAGGCAGCTGAAGAAAGCCTCACTATCACAGGCTTTGGCACTCATTGGTGACTAGCACAGTATCAGTTAGAAGGGCGATACAGCCAGCTGTAAGTAATCTAGGAACTTTCTGGAATGTATTGGAGGTAATTTCTTGATGCAGGGGATCAGTAGAGCAGCTAAGGCAGATGCTCTGTTAGAACTGCTACTTGCAGTCAAGGAGGTTATAAACTGAAGAAGAGCAGATTTGGTTTGTTCAGAGACCTGCTTGGCAGGACCCTATGGGAAACTGCCTTGGAAAGCAGAGGGGTCTGAGAGATCTGGCTGATCTTCAAGGACAGCTTTCTCCAGGAAGAACAGTTCATTCCAACGTACAGAAAGTTGAACAAGTGTGGCAGAAGACCAGCCTGAACAAACATGGAAATCCTAACTGAACACAAACACAGAAAGGAAGTGTATGGGAGGTGGAAACAGAGATGGGCTACTTGGGACTACAAAGACATTGCCTGCCCATGGAGGAATGGAGTCAGGAAAGCTCAGCTGGAGTTGAAACTAGCGAGGGAGCTGAACAGCACAAGAAAGGTTTCCAGAAGTACATTGGCAGTAAAAGGAAGACTAAGGAGAATGTGGGCTCAGCGTATGGGGAACTAGTGACAAAGGTCATGGAAAAAGCCAAGGTACACAGTGCCTTTTTGCCTCAGTTTTCACTACTAAGGCCTATCCTCAGGCCTCCAAGATCCCTGAGCCTCTCTAGCTAGGAGAGTTTGAGGAAATGAAACAGTACCCACAGTACAGGAAGGTAGAGTTAGGGATCACTTAACCCACTTAGACATACACAAATCCATGGGACTAGTTGGGATGCATCCAGAGGTGCTGAGGGAGCTGGCTGATGTCATTGTGAGGCAACTCTATCTTCTTCAAAAGGTCCTGGCAATCAGGAATGTTCCTGATGACTAGAAAAAGGCAAACATCATGCCCATCTTCTGAGAAAAGCAAATAAGAAGGTTTCGGGTAACTGCAGGCTGGCCAGCCTCACTTATGTCCCTGAGCAAGTTCTTCATAAAGCCATTTGTAGGAACTTTCAGGATTTATAAATGAAGCCATTTATAAAGATAGAAAGGACAAGAAGGGCATTGAACACCCAACATGAATTTACCAATGACAAATCATGCCTGAACAATTTGATTACTTTCTGGGTTGAAGTGACTAGCTCTGTGGGCGAGGAGAGGTCAGACTTGTCCCAGTCCTTCTTTTAACCACGGGAATGGACAAATACTAGAATGGGTTGCTCGGACAGATTGTGGAACCTCTGTCCTTGGAGGTGTCCAAGATGAGACAAGTCCTGTAACAATTAGACCTGTTGTGGACAGGGAGGTTGACTACATGACCTCCAGAGTTTCCATCCAAGTTATTCAATGACTTACTACTCTTTCCCGCTCACTTCAGGAACACGCCTTGGAGAGTTGATGGCTGCTCTCTGGTCCTAGTATGTTTGCCCACATTCTGATTAAGCAGCTGTGATCATGTGGCTTGCTACAGAATAAGGTTTGGGTAACAGGATTTTCTTGATGCCAGAACCCTGAGGTGGCTCTGATAAGCATGAGGAAGCTCATGCAGGCTTTTGGAATGTTCTTCAGTTGAATGTGCAGGAAAACAGGCTCTTCTGTTTCTCCCTGTTCCTTATTCCCTTGGCTCCAGGCAGTGCAATTGGTCAGTATCACCTAAAGGGACCAGTTTAAGTTATGATCTAAATGTTCTCAGTCACTGCCCACAATGTGGCAATTGTAGCTGGGTTAGTTGGGTTTGCTGCACTTTTCGAGGTATGTCTTGGACCAATTTATTTGTTAATATAGGTGAGGCATTCTGCAGCTAAAGCCCGTATTCTGATGGTACAGCAAGTTGCTGGCATAGTGCCCAGGTTCCAATGAAAGCACACAACTCTAATCTCTCTGCTGAGGATTTTGGTTTGAAAAAAAAGCTGAGGAAAGATGAATGAAAGAAAGGAAGACAGGAATTAGTTGGCTGCTCAAACATGAGTTGCTCAAACTATCTTACTAAAGAGATAAAGTGGTGATAAGAGCTTAATATAATTAGATAATGGGTGATCAGGAGTAGCCAGCATGGATTCACCAAGGGGAAATCCTGCTTAACCAATCTGATAGCCTTCTGTGATGGAATGACTGGCTGGGGAGATGAGGGGAGAGCAGTGGAAGTTGTGTACCTTGACTTCAGCAAGGCTTTTGACACTGTCTCCCATAACATCCTCCTAGAGAAGCTCAGGAAGTGTGGGTTAGACGAGGGGACAGGGAGGTGGATTGAGAACTGGCTGAAAGGAAAAGCTAGTAGGGTCGTCATCAGTGGCACGGAGTCTAGCTGGAGGCCTGTAGCTAGTGGTGTCCCCCAGGGCTCAGTATTGGGTCCAATCCTGTTCAACTTCTTCATCAGTGACCTGGATGAGGGGACAGAGCGCATCCTCAGGAAGTTTGCTGCTGATCCCAAGCTGGGAGGAGTGGCTGACACACCTGAGGGCTGTGCTGCCATTCAGAGAGACCTGGCCAGGCTGGAGAGCTGGGCGGAGAGGAACCTCAAGAGGTTCAACAAGGGCAAGTGCAGGGTCTTGTACCTAGGGAGAAATAACCCTGGGCACCAGTACAAGCTGGGGGCTGACCTGTTGGGAAAACAGCTCAGTGGAGAAAGACCTGGGAGTTCTGGTGGATCACAGGTTGACCATGAGCCAGCAGTGTGCCCTTGTGGTCAAGAAGGCTAATGGTCTCCTGGGCTGCATTAAGAAGAGTGTTGCCAGCAGGTCGAGGGAAGTGATCCTGCCCCTCTACTTAGCCCTGATGAGGCCTCGAGTCCTGTGTCCAGTTGTGGGCTCCCCAGTACAAAGAGACATGGCACTCCTGGAGAGAGTCCAGTGTAGGGCTACGAAGACGATCAGAGGGCTGGAGCACCTGCCCTATGAGGAACGGCTGCGAGAGCTGGGCCTCTTCAGCCTGGGGAAGAGAAGACTGAGGGGGGATCTTCTCAATGTGTATAAGTACCTGAAGGGAGGGTGTCAAGGGGACGGGGCCAAACTCTTTACAGTTGCCCCATGTGACAGGACAAGAGGCAATGGGCACAAACTGAAGCACAGGAAGTTGAGCCTGAGCGTGAGGGGGAATTTCTTCCCTGTGTGACGGAGTGACGGAGCACTGGCACAGGTTGCCCAGAGAGGTTGTGGAGTCTCCTTCTCTGGAGATATTCAAGGCCCGCCTGGATGCCACCCTGTCTAACATGCTCTAGGTGAGCCTGCTGAGCAGGGAGGTTGGACTAGATGATCTCCAGAGGTCCCTTCCAACCTTACTGATTCTATGATTCTAAATAGGTGTTGTATTTGGTACTTTATTTCAACTTTATGACTGAGTAGCGTACTTCAATATCCAGGTGTCCCCCATGTGAAAAGAACTGTATTAATGTTGGATAAAACTAGAATTTAAAATGTTGCTACAAATCAGAGACAAAGGTCTGAAGGAGGAATTTCAAACAGGGAAAAGTGTAAGCTTCTACGCTTAGGCAGCAATAACTAGCTGTTAAATACAGAAAGTAGAATGCTAAGGCCGCAAATTCTCCACAAAGAATCTTAGGGCAGTGGCAGGATGCTGGCATGGCAAAGTCTCATTTTCAATGAGTTGTGGCAAAATAAACTTTTTGATAAAGGGGGAAAAAAGAAGTTACAGCCTGCAAGATGTGCAGAGTGATATTGCTGCTGTATTTGCATATAGTTGACATGGTGGCCTCAGATCTGAGCCTTGTAATGCCAGGAGACTAGACCATCTGGGAAAAACAAGGGTAAGACACTGAAAATGTGTAGCAGTCTTAGTCATCACTGTCAAGAAGAGATTGAACAAGAGGACTGGCTTTCAGACTAAAGAGAACTGAGAAGGTGTCATGTATCTGATTTCTTTTTGATAGTCTTTACACAATTTCCAATTTAAATGGTTTCCAGAATCTATATATAATATAAATAACAAGGTTAAATTACAAGGGAGATCAAGTTTTATAGCAGGTGAGGGAGGGATTTTAAGAATAGGATGAGAATGAGTTGCTTTTAGGTTAGAGAATCGCTGTTATTAGGGATTGTTTATACTTGTATATACTGTCAATCCAACTGTGGAATGGAGGGTGGGGGCAAGCAGTACATGATGACATCTTGGCCTGGAGGACCAGGGTACATTAAGATGGTGAGAGAGGCTAAACTGAACTGGTAAAACAATAACTTCTTAATTGGAATTTCTAGTTAGTTGCATCCATAAAACTGTCATCATAGGCTTTTTCAAGCTAGTCTTCTATTTCCCTTTGTTCCAAACTAATTCTTATTGTTATGTTCAACATATGAACTTACTCTGCCTGAAACTATAGTATGCAGTACTGGAAGAATTGTACTTTCAACTGTTGATCTGCCTCTGCAGAGAGCTGCAGATATCTAGATGATAAACATGGTATTATTAAAAACCAAACATTGATTTTTGGTTTTTAAAGTGCGTTGTAGTACTGAGCTCTTTAAAATGGTCTTTAAAGCAAGCAGCTTCTCTATCATGTTGCCTTATTTATTTTATTATTTTTTTTTAACACAACCTATCAAGACAGACTCTAATGTCCACACCTCTCTTATGTGACCTTTTCAAGGCTTTGGAGGTTCCTTTATTGCTCCCTCTCCATCACCATCCCCAGTCACTCCAGCTCAAACCAACTTACTACAGCCTAACTTTGATGCAGCTTTTGGAACAACAACCCCAACGACTGGAAGTTCATTTGATGCATCAGGTGAGCCAAAGGTTTTTTTCCTGTGAGTTTCCTAGTATGTGTTATTTTTTTAGATGAGTTAATGACATCACATTTAGGCTCTAAATACAAAAGATAACTGATTTCCCTGTTTATTCTCTGTTGGAAGAGCTCAAGATTGTGTTTAGGCTGGTGTATGCCCAGGAGCTCTCTGTACCCATTTTTTATTCTGTCATGTCAGTGGAAACTGAAATAGTGTGGACATCATCCTTGCATGTGCTTGACTGCATTACTCAAAGAAACCACTGTTCTGTAAATTCAGTATGTAGCTAAGTCGTCTTGCTGTTGCTGCCGAAGCTATTCTTGAGCTTGCATGGCATCTGAAGGTACACAAAACTGAGACCGAGGGAGTGTTCTTTGCCTGTCTATAAGCTTAAACTTTCATCACTGCTATCATTTTGTTTGTATCTCTTCCATTCTATACTTTCCATGCTGGGTCCTTGCTACAAACTTAAAATTGGTGAGTTCTGCAACTGTACAGGGAAAAAAAACGAAAGAAAGAAAGAAAGAAAGTCAAAGTAGTACTGCTGTTTGGTTATTTAGTTGCTTGCCAGTGCACATGTTACCCTTTCCTGTTGACCTAACTTTAGCATGTACCTCAAATACAGATCAGTGCTGGAATGAGACCTACCAGGCAATTTGACTTCAACTGATCTAAACAATGAACTTCTGAGATAAATGACTGGACTAAAGAGACTAGATCTGTCAGTATGGATGGTTCTAGTTCCTTCTGATGTCTTAAGATGTTAGTAGGCTTCTCAACTTCCTGCTGCTTGCAAATGAATAGTAACATCTTGAGACTGTTCTTACTGCCATAAGTTATCAATGTGTAAGACTGTTTTTGCCACATAACTCTGACTGGTGTTTGCTGCAAGATGTTCATTTTAAAAGCCTTTAAATGAATATCTCCTGACGAATGTGTGCATCTGACATCTCTGTAAAGATGGCTTTAAGAAAAATAGTGACATGTGGAAATAGTGCTTTATCTATGTAGATTCAACTCTTCAATTAAACTGTTTTTAGGCATGCGCATCATATTAGTTCTCATCCGTATAGTTCTTTCAGGATTACTGTACATTCATTGTCTAGTAAAATGATATGCATGCCCTTGTTGGCATTACTTTTAATGTCAAACTGTGTTTTGGTAAGACTTTAGTCGTGATTGTCTGTGCGGTATTTGCGAATAGCAGCAAAGTGGCCAGTAGAGCTTTTCTTTACCACAGCTGCTATTCTAAACCACTTCTTCTTTCCCTTCCAGTATTTGATGGCTTAGGTGATCTTCTTATGCCAACTATGGTTCCTTCTGGTCAGTCTA
This sequence comes from Rhea americana, assembly GCF_003343005.1. Taxonomy (NCBI): domain Eukaryota; kingdom Metazoa; phylum Chordata; class Aves; order Rheiformes; family Rheidae; genus Rhea; species Rhea americana. The sequence continues at coordinate 1,372,014 of NW_028185561.1, read as the reverse complement.
TAGTACCTTCGGCCACACCAACAGTCACACCTTCAGCAGCAAGCAAAGGCCTTGGAAGTGATCTTGATTCATCTCTTGCAAACTTAGTAGGCAGTAAGTGACAAGTTTTTGTTTTAAGTGGCATGTTGTACAACTACATTATTTGTTTGTGGGGCCAAATACTTGTCCACTTTAGCTTTCTTCTTTTGGTACCCTCCTGTTTTCATGTGGAGATCAGGGAAGCTTTGGGCAGGAATAAGGCCTGATTCAGAGAGCCTGCATTCTAAGGTCCTAACTTGTCCTTTGTGCCAGAATCTGAGAATATTAATGGGATCTATTTGTAAGTACGACTTATAACATATGGATATGCCAGGCACATTCAGAGGCTAGTCAGATTCACTAATGGATCCGCCCCTGTGTTATAAAAGGATGGTGTGCTAAAAATTGTCCAAAGCGTCTGGTATCACAGTAGAATTTATCGCTAAACAGAAATAAAACTAGTGGAGACAGATAACTGACTTTTTGTTTAGTAAGAATAGAGTAGCAATGGAATGAGTTGTACACACCAGCCAAGAAACAGATCTTCTCCTGGATAGTGGCTTTGCCAAAAATTGTTCTTGAAATGCTTT
>NW_028185561.1:1339133-1371371 GCF_003343005.1 Rhea americana | reverse complement strand
AAAAAAAAAAAAAAAAAAACCAATAAAAGAAGAAACAGCCTCTTACCTGTAGCAGGAAGAGTGCTAGAGTCTTTATAACTATAATTACAGATCAGTAGCACCAGCTGCTATACAAACCTAATGTTCACGAAGGACTGCCTAGGCTAAGATATAATAATATTAAAGTTGTACTTTGGAAGGCTGTGTGAGTAGAATGCTTTTTATGTTACTATAAGTAAGCAAAACACAGCAAATGTATAACTGATCATTAAGATGCACACTCTTCTGTTGGGGAAAAACTACCATGTGCCATGTGTAGAAGTAAAGAAGATTCTAATGCTTAATCGCTTGAAACCGCTTCTGCAAGACAGTTGATATATCCAAATTTGGAGGTGAAAATAATAGTGGAACTTAGCAATTCTTGGCTTGCAGGATTTATACTGATTGCATGAGAAGAGTATTGCTTAAAACTTTTTCCAGAGAATAATTAAGGAAACTACTTAAGAGTGTCCATGCATTATAGATTACGTAAAAGAGTGCAGAATTTTAAGGTAACTTTCAGGTTTATCTGTATGTTTAAAATAACTTTTAATTTCAGCGTGGAAGAGGAAGAACAAAAAAACTAGTATTGTCACTTGGGATAAATGGTTATTGATGCTCTTAAATAACTTAGCATTTTGCACCTTGGTTTTCTTGTGGAGGAAAAAAAATGGCTTTCTCAAGTATGAGATAATCACCAGGTTCCTGAAAAGTTTGTCCTAAAGAAGGTATAGAGCCAATGCCTTGAAGCTATCTAAATAAAGATGATGAAAACTTTTATTTTACTGTTATATATAAACAATGAAATATGAGCTATTACTTTGATATGCTTTAATTTACTAAACATGACCCCCCTTTTCCTCTTTTTTCTTCTTTTTTTCAGATCTTGGAATTTCTGGTACCACTTCAAAGAAGTAGGTGTAGCTTTGTTTTTTGTTTTGTGTGTGTTTTTTTTGTTTTTTTTTTTTTTAAAAAAAAAGATTTTCAACTTTTGTCATCTTAGCAGCAGCAGCTTTATCATCTTATATATCCATCAGTGTTTAAAAGAATTAATTGGACAAGTGCCAGTACACTTTTCCCCCCAAAAAAAACAGATTCAGAAAAATTCTAGAAAAAGAATAATGAAGGTGTGTTCTTCCTGACACAGCTTTTAAATTTGCCAGCTTTAACCTAAGTCTTACATTTCTGTAAATCACTGCCATCATTTTGGAAGGTTGGTTCCCAGACAACATAAAAGGAAATAATAGTCCAGATGATATTGCATAGCTCTCCTGAGTTAACTAGGCTAATAGTAATAGTTCAGTTTATCTTTTTATGGCTTTTTATGTGCTTATCGTGTAGGTATTGGAAAACTTTTAAAATAGAAAAGTTCATTCCATGCAATAAAATAATTTTTTTTTAGTATTTATAATATTCTATTCCTTTTTGAATGTATCTTTTTAATCTGATTGCTTACTTCAGCACTGAGTCCTCCTCTGTGTACAAGACCTGTTTATGAAGTGTGCACTTCAAAATGTGTTGTGTGTCTGTGGAGGTAATAGGAGGGATATATGTAAACACATCATGAAGTTTATCTCCAAAATTTACCTTTCTACAGTCTCCATAGCTTACTCACAATAGAGCACCTCTAGCAAAACCTGACTTGGAAACACTCTTTTTATTCTCTGACTGATTTGTTTCTCTTGTATGTGTGAACTTTTTTCAGACTGAATGCTTTCCTCCTTCAGCTGTCTGAACAAGATTTCCAGCAATGAAGTGTGCATTCAAAGACTTCTAGCAGGCAGCTCTACTGCCTGGTCCCAGTAGAATAGGCTGTAGCAGTCCTTTCTACTTTGCAAGGGTATATGCAATAATATATTGCCTTCAGTCAATGCTAAGCAACCCTTCTCCTTTATTCTCACCACAAAGGCCATGACCATATAACTGGCTTCGGTGTAGAGTGTAGTGGTGTCTACAGCTAACAACCCTTGAAACTGAGTGATACTAAAAATACATCTTTCTGTTAATAACTTAAACTGTATATACCATAAACTAATGTAACTTAATGCTTAATGTTAATGTTCATTGTAATTGGTTTTCCTTTTTACTGTGAAGATATGTAAAGAACAGCTCTATCTCTGATGCTCTCTATTAGGGGAGACCTTCAGTGGAACGCTGGAGAGAAAAAATTAACAGGAGGAGCCAACTGGCAGCCAAAAGTAGCACCTGCAACGTGGTCGACTGGTGGTGTCCCAAGTGGTCCATTGGTAGGTACTTCATCCAGACTGGTATTGAAACCTTACTGTTTTCTGAGACCATGCAAGCATAGACATACTTGTTACTGTGTCCGTTTCTGCTAATGAGTTTGCTTATAAAGTATAAATAATGTGATTATTTATATGAGTATAAATAATTATTAAGATCTTTTATAAATGGTATTATATATAATTATTTACTAATTATTATTTATATGAGTATAAATAATGTGATTGTTTCAAGTCAAATTTTTAACACCAGATCTAGAGCTGGCATAACTAAATCACTGAGTTCAGGTCAACAAAAATACAGTAACCTACATGTCAAGATACGACTCTACATGTATACTTACTATCAGTAGATATTAAAAAAGAAAAGTATGTAGCTAGCAGTATAGATCTTGATTAGGTCCGGGTAGACTGCCCAGAAAGAAGGGTAATTTTATGAAGCTGAAGTACTGGGGTGAGAGAAAACATTTTTCAGGTTTATTCCTCATTCAACGTTTTCTGAACACAGTAGATCAAAAAAGCACACAGTATTTGGACTATTGAGATGATTGGGTGTTAGCTTAGAAAAGTGTTGTTTGTTTAGCCCAGCAAAACAGTCTTATGGAAAGGTTAAGATTGCCCTATAAAACACCTCAGAAGGCCCTGACTGGGGGAAAGACGGGAGTTCAATTGAGCTTAAAATATAAATTTGGCACAAGAAAAAACTGATCATGGGTAAGCTGCAATATTAATATGAAGAAAGCTCATACCTCATAAAAGTAGCAAGGTCTTTGTTTAAAAAGTAAATAAATAAAAGCTGGGTGGGGGTGAGGGGTTGCAAACAGAAGGGAGGGAGACTATCAAGAGGGAGCAGACCCTCAGTTCCCTACTACCAGAACTGAACATTAATATAACTTTAAGCATGGTCCAGCTTATTTCTTAATTTTATGGTAGATTCACAAATTCACTGAACTTGTTACTTTATTGAATGTATTAGTTGTAATGTCAACTTTTTTTTCTTAATAGAAAGGTTGGGCAATACTGTACTATGTAAGTGAATTTTTTGATCCCTTATACTTACTAAACATGAAGATACTAACAGCGCCTCACATGCTTTGCAGTTGTTACAGCTGGCTTAAAACTAGCTAGAAACTACCTAGTATGGCTGTTTTCACAAATCTGTCCAGCGGCACTCTCAGGCAATGGATTGAATGTGACAGTATATAATGATTAACCATTTCTGTGCTATAAGTTTGAAAACAATGGCTTCAGAATATCACTGTTCTGCTTCAATGTGAAGAATCTGGTGACTTTTACTATGCAGATTTTCTAACTTCTCTAATACTGATTCAGTTTGGTAGTGGTTTTACCATCTGAGTGACTGGCCTTTCTGGAAAGCTGGGTAGAGGGATAGCATTTCATGAAGCATGGATACTATGTTTTGCTTATAAATCCATGTACTTAGGTCTTTTTGAAACCAGAGAATAGTAGACCACAGGGAAAACCAAATACAGAGATTGCAATGAAGCCTTTCTTCCCATCACTGCTGAAGTCTGAACCTGAGCCACTTAAGCTTTGGTCACATCTTCCCTTCATCTTCACCCTTCTCACCTACCTTCTGGATTAAAAGCAGAGCAAAATTTTGTGAGATCCTGTCTCCTCAAGTGACTCTAGTATCTTGAAGCAAAAGCAGATTCAGTTCATGGGGCCGTTCTTTTTGGCATCTGCCTAACTGAATTTAGAACTAAGACTTTCTCATTTGGCTGCAGTCAGATTAGTTTAGGATGCTCTTCTGATGTCACTAAGTCAAGTCTTTCCATTTCTTGCTTTCCATATCTGAGTGTCCAGATGTTAGTTTTAATATGGGAACAAATGAAAATACTACCTGTTAAGCTTTGACCGGTAAAGAGTTTGATAATAATTGGTCAGAATCTGTAGGGTGCATGCTGTCCAGTAAATCTCAAACAGGCTATCTTGATTAGTTGCATGAATCTGAAAAAAAATGGCCTATTTTGGCTTGGAAGCAAGGACCAAACAAGGGCGCTAAATACAAAGTTTACAGAAGTGGACTCTAGTCATGCTGCATACCTCCAGAGGTGCACTTCTGCTTTGAACTGAAAAATACTGTAACTATTCACCAAGCGTGGATGGGATATAACTGACCCCAGGTATACAGTAAGGAGCTTAAGGCTCAGGCAAGACCTTACAACTTCTGCAATACCTTGAGAATTGTACCAGTATACTTATTTAGGACACACAATAGCAACAATGAGGTTCTTAAGGATTTCTAAATGGTATTAGGATTATTTTCTTGAGTGCTTCCTGCCTCTCTTTAGAGCTATTACAGTTTAAATACTATTTGCGTTCAATATAATTCCGTGAAAGAGAGAGACTTCAGTGCTTTCAAGCCCATAGGAAGACTCTGCGTGGGAAATGACAGACAAGAGACCCAAAAGACATGATGTATAAGTCCTACTAGATAAGTGGGGTGGCCATGTTCAAAGGTGCCCTGTTTTTATCTGTTCTCTCTTCCTGCATCTTAGTGGAAAATCATTTTTCTTGTCTGCAATATGTTACTTGAATGAGAAGCCATTGTGTAAGAAGTTAAAATGAGCTTAACTCTCTTTGACTAAAGCACGTAGTGATTGTAACTGTGGCTTAAGTGTGTGAGCGAGGTACAGTTAAATGAATGTGACTGCATAAAAATAATAATTAATTTCTATCTGAAACTAATTACTATAGCAATTATTTCTCTTATTTAACTTTACACTCTGCTTAAGCTAGGCATAATTCTATAGCTCTTAGTAAAATACAATACTATAAGCGCACTAGCATATTTGCTATCAGTTATAAGGTCAGTGGGCTCTGTTATACTGTGCTACAGAAGGAGGAAGAAAATATTTTTGCTCTCATTTTGAGTTTTTCATTTTTCTGCAAATGGACTCCATTCCTGAAGACAACTGAGTCTGTTACCCTAGCTTTCTTATGACAAAATAAACTAAACATTGGTCAAAACAGTTGTTCAACAGTCATTCAACTCATTCTGCAGTAGCATTGTGGGTTTGAGGTTAGGTATTACATACTACATAACAGTGCTACTTTCTAGAACAGCTTGAGACTGTTAGCGACACCTTGTGGTTTCCAAATATTTGATGTTATAGAAATTCTTGCATTTTATTTTAGACAGGAACTGTGCCTCCAGCAAGTGCTGTTCCTGCCACAGGAGGTACTCCACCTGTTCCACAGCCAGGAGCAGCATTTGGGATGGTGAGTTATCTTTCTTACACTGCTTTCCCTTCTTCATCTGGAAACCTACTCACATTATTTTTAATTTGCAGCCCCCAGCAGGAGCAGGTGTACCCATGATGCCCCAGCAGCCAGTTATGTATGGGCAGCCTATGATGAGGCCACCATTCGGAGCTGCTGCTGGCCCAGGTGTACAGGTGAGTTTTACTGTTAGATGCATGTTTTACTACTCTCTGTTTCCCTAGAAAGTGGCTTTTGTATTCAATATCTCAGTTTGATTCTAGTTGTAGATCTGCAAATGAGATTTTTTTATGGTACCAGCTGTGACCAAGGAAGATGACAGTCAAGTGAAGAGGCAGTATGTTGAAGTGCTTTTGATTTTGGTGACAAACTCAGTGAGAACTTTACAGTGTTTCAGTGACATTCTCTGCCTGACCTCCAGCAGGTCACATCAAACACCTTTAATTTTTTTCAATTGCCTTATATGAGACCAGTGAAAGAATAGGTTTGAAAAGTCTCTCACATCTAACTACTTTTAAGATACATTTCTCACTGTAATGTGCCGTTTCAAATTCTGCCAAGTGAAATTTATTTCTTCTAGCATACCTAATGTGGAGGAAAGCAAATACACATTAGTCTTAATTTTCAATCACTGTGTTCTTCTGTAAGTGGTAGATAGATGGCACAGCTTCATTTTTCATGTATATAAAGTACATTCACATAGTCTGACTTTGTGACAATCACATTTGTAGAACCAAAGGAGACACAATTTTGGCTACTTAAAACAGAAAGTTCGCTAAATCAAGCCTGTTTCTAAAGAACTAGCATGATAATTAAAAACTCAGGTTTGGTTCTGTAAGTTGGCAGATGTAGAATCTTTAGCATAAATTTCTGTGCATAAGAATCCTGTAATAGTTGCTATACACAATGAGTTCCCTGTTCATTACATGARGAAGTCTTTGCTTAGCAGCAATTCTGCCTAAGGCAGACTTAGCTTACATAGAAGTTAACTCTGGATATTTTTCTGCAGGTTTGCATGTAGTGATGCTTCAAAGCAGAACAAATTAGTCTGTAAAGATCATTGCCATTCAAGAAGTAGAAAATGGTAAAGGACTGCAGAGTGGTCTCCAGCTACCAACACAAAGTAGTAAACTTCTTTAGTATTAGCACATTGCTTATGCCACTTAGACAACTGTCTGTCTGCTGTCTGGTCCATATCATGCAACTCAGCACAGCTGCCTTCCTACCATGTTGCTGCAATGAAGAGTACAATCACAGCAGACTTCAAGCGGTATCTGAGCATTCCTGCCTCTAATGCTCAACTTGGCACCTGATTAAGGACAATTGCACTAAATGGATTTTTAAAAAAATAAAAAATGCAATTTAGGCTAATCTTCAAGAGCAGGTTGTGGTGACTATTTGATCACCGTGGTCATTACACAACAAGCTAATAACCAGGAAACTAGCTATTATTTTATTATAGCATTGAATAGGAAAGGCATAGAAAATGTCTCTGGAGGGAGGGGCAGAGAATGCTTGCCTATAGTGTATCTTGCTTCTGCGCTAGTCAGAAGTCCTTCTTGACTTTGAAATAATGAGAGACAGAAGCTGATGCCATGGCTCTTAATTCTATTTTTTAACACTCAAAACCAATCTGCTTCCCATTTTTGCAAATATTAGGTCAGATGGACAAACTCTGTAGTCAACTATACCCTTTAGATAAGGAAACACACTCTCATTTAAATGTCTCTGGGTTTGCTTTGTAGAAGTATCAAGGACTTGAAATTTTTTGAGTGAGTAGTTGGGTTATAGKTGTTAGAGCTCTGCATTTCATATGTAGATACATATGTAGACAGATGATTTTACTTTTCCTAACACCTTAAATAGGCTTTTCATTTCAGAGAGTATCAAGAACAGGATTATGGAAGACACAAAGAAATAATTTTTTTCTTGGAGAAGGGGGGTAGTCATCAAGGTGCTAGGGCTACATATGAAATACCTAAGAGAGCATGAGATCTCTAGTGCCCTGAGTGAGGGGAGGATAAGGACAGGAAAGGGAAAACATATTTGGGTCCATAGTGAAAGGAGTTGCATGGAACTTGAAAAACGGCCACTTTCTACTGATTATTTGATTTCTTTCTTTCTTTCTTTCTTTCTTTTTTTTTTTTTTTTTTTTACCTAAACAAGATGGAATGAAGTTTAATAGTCAAGTCTACAGTACAATCTTTTTTTTTTTTTCTTTCTCACTACTAGTATAGAACAATTTGCATTTAATTGCCAATGGCAGGGATTCTCAGATGTACTCTGCAGCAGGCACTTGCTTGTTTTTAACCGTGATATTTAGCATATAACAATTGCTTAACTTCTTTCTGGGTTGATGATTCTAACATCTTTCTGTCTCACAAGGAGAGAGTGATTTAAAGCTACACTAACTAGAATACTCAGTGTCTGAATCCTTGTCCATTATATCAGCCAAACATTGTGAATTCTGTAGTAGGGATGGAATTTAGGCAATGCTTGAGCAAAATGGCAACACGCTAAACTTAATAGACAATTCACAACTTTGCTTGCAATGCACTTGCCTGTGTACCTGCTACACTTACCTAATGCTTGTATATCCTTGTCTGCTTTCTTTTTTCTGCCTTCCTGGCTGGCGTCTGTTAGCTTTCTCCAAGCCCAACTCCTGCTACTCAGAGTCCCAAGAAACCTCCAACAAAGGACCCATTAGCGGATCTTAACATCAAGGATTTCTTGTAAACAATAAGGTATTCTGTGACTGCCTGGCTAAGCATGTTGCACTGTAGTATGTATCTGGCACACAGATATTGATGAGTCTARTAGATTAAATGTTAAATATATATTTTAAAGTGAATTTGTAGCTTCAGGGATGGGTAGAAACATGTACTACTAATGTGGAGCCTTGAACAGAAAGCTGAATTGCCTATCTACCATTTTGTTTTAACCTGAAAGTTTGACTTTAGCAACTTTTTGGCTGAAGTGACTGACTAGAAAAGTTATCTTCAGGTTTGTCGTGTTCAATACAAGGGTTCTTGTTTGTATGTTTTCTTTCCCCAAAACTAATCTTGAAGCAAGTAGGATCATAACAGATTACAAATGCTGGGGGAAAAAAAACATACTGAAAAGCTATGTTCTGTCTTGTTCCGAGTAGCTGTATATTGTTCATGAGAACTTTCTTTAGATTGTGATAGATCATAAACATTAATCTAGTCTTCTGTGTGTGTGGAAACAGGTGTTKTATGATGGGTGTATGGAGCAGGGAGAGGTTAAAAGAGAAAAACTGACATATCCTCAGCATCAAGGGAAGGTTGCCTGAATCTCTTACTGCTTCCAGCCTCATGTCCTCCCCAGCCTTACAGTTTTCAAGACACTGCTTTTCTGAATGCTGAGGCATGAATGCTGCTGAGCAATGCCATGCAAGAACAACAAGAAAGGAGCAGGGAAGGACTAGATAAAATGAAAAATGGAGGAGAATCAGAAAAAGGGTACTGTAGTATGTAAGGAGAGGGCAGGGAAGAGGCAGAAGTGTTACCATGAGGGTTTGGAGAAAAGCTTGAGGAGGGCTAGGCAGAAATGTCAGATTGAACATGTCTGCAAATTAAAAAAAATGCAGAAAAAAAGATAGACATTTAAAACTAAGACTAGAATAACTTGCCAGGTAAGGAGAGGACAATAATCGTATATCCTTAAGAGCTGCTTTGGAAGTCCCCTTTCTGTAGCTTAAAATTAGGATTTGTTCTAAGTTTCCTCTATACTAGAGTTAGCAGCAGTGGATGAGATCAAGCTAATCTTAGTAGACACCACCCGGTTCCATTTTCCCTCTTCCAGATCTCAGTGAAGGAGGGGACTGTACCTAGGGCTTTGTGGAGCTTTCCAGGAGTGGAGGTGCACTTCATTGCTGAACTCACTGCTTTCAGCTTGGATTCATGGCAGGCAGAATCATAACTATCTGCGAAGACTGCTGCTTCAGTAGTGATTCATAACTGCTTTGAGGTCTACAATGGAGAGAATATTTGATTCCTCCTTCTAGGAGAAGTTTTATCTGATTGGATATTTTGGTTTTCAAGTAATGTTTTTCTGTTTTCACAGCTGCAGTTTTTCTGACTGGACAATAAAAATGTGAGTTTGGAGTCTACAAATTGATGCTCAGCGTTTCAAAGTGAGCCACCAGTACCAAACCCAGCGCTTATTCAGACTTTCTCTTACTCCCGAAACGTGTAGCACAGCTGTGAAAGTGAACATTAGGAATGTGTACTACCTTAGCTGTTATCCCTACTCTCTCTAAATTTGTGTACTTGGGTTATTTGTGTTTTACAATTTAAACAATGGATGTATGTTTCTGATGCCTTCTAGTGCTTTTCTGAACCTATCCCATGGGGGAAGATTATGCAGCTGTTGTTTGGTGAGCCATTTGGAGCGATGTCTGTGTTTTTTGAAGGTTTCAATGTATATAACTTTTCAAGGACACCTAAAACTTCCCTAAGACTCAATTTCTCCTTTATCTATTACAAAATATAGTGTGATAATACCAGATAGTAAGGAAAACACTTATGAAATTGTGTGGAATACACTTTTTTTTCCAATCACAGGAATTTCAATTGTCGTGAAAAAATGTTTTATTTTTGTGGCACTGTATATGTTAAGATAATTTAAAGTAATATAAAGGTAAACTTCCATAACATACTTTCAATGATTTACCAAGAATGAAAAATCATATCTGAAAGAATACCATATTTATTGCTGGCTTTATTTTAAAATATATTTTAATTATTTAATTTTTTTTTTAATTGGCATATTTATCAATTCTTGCTAAATGCACTGAAAATAAGTAAAGGGTCAGTTTCTCTCCATGTAGTTGAAAAAAGCAACCATAGTTGTGCTGGCATTAAGGGATTTCAAACATGAGAGCACTCTTTGGTATATCTGTAGTCAAAACATTACAAGTGGTGTTATTCATCTCTGTTTAGTTCTTATGTACATCTCTTAATTTAGTGCTTACCTGTGTATGCCTTAGACTAGTGTTTTATCCATTTCCTCAAATGCGCTGTGAGTAGCTTTTGTACAATTGGTGATTAGATTTAATTCTGATCCAGAGAACCATGCCCTTTACTGTACATAATGTGTTTCTTTAATTTTTAGTTTGTTCTCATACTGTTTCTGCTGATGGCTTGGCTTAAGATCTTGACTCTTAAATGAGGTCACTGTTGATCAGTGTTACAAGTGGCTTGGCAGTTCTCTGTAAAAGCATATTGGGTTGGAAAGATGTTCACCTCAAGTCTTTCAAATTAACTATTTAATCAATGTATGGTACCATTAAAAGTGGTTGTATCTGAATTTGCTGTGGGGATAACATACACTGTAATGGGAAAGTTCTATAAAAAGCTAATTTCAAAATGGCTCTTCTTTGTATTTCAGTTCAAAAAAACAAAAAACAAAAACCCCAGTGCATGTGTGCCCTCTGAGATGCAATAAACACCTTGATGAAAGTAAATGTCTTGTTGCTGGTTTCATGATCATTCAGATGTTGAGTACAGTAACGCACTCTGCAAGAGCTGGGGAGTGCATAGGTCCTAACACTAAGGTTGCTGAGTCTGCTGCCACCTTTTTTTGCTGGTCTTTGAGAAGTGCAGGAAAGAATTATGCAAAGTCCAACTAAGTACAAAGCCATGAGCAAGTGAAGTAGAGAGAATGAGAGGAGAATTCTCTAGTGTGGCCTGTAATGCTTCATAAGGTCTTATTAAAGCTACTGCTTAAACTAGAGTAGTACTGGATTAATTATAGTTGTGAAAGAGCTTACAGTACTCATCCTGATTTCCTTCCTCTTAGGGATTTTTATTGAGAGCTAGGACAGCTAAGTTCCTATAGGAATTACATTTTATGGCAGCATGAAGAAAGGAGAAAATGTTTCCTGTAGTTTAGCTACTTTAAAGTCTTTCTGATGCTAGGTGACTGCAGAAGACTTTCTTGGTATCTTAAAAGTGAAGTGATGAAGCAGTGATGCACACCAAGAGTTGCTTTGAAGCACTGCATAAACTACAAAGTACTGAAACTGGATTGCTCTCTCTAATCAGCTCTGAATTTTGAACTGAACCAGTAGGAGAGTGCCATCGCTTAAGAGCGGTTTGGTGGTGGTAGTGAGGTTGTTTGTTTTGTGTTGTTTTGGTTTTTTTATTTGCTGCTACAATGATATTTTGAATCTATCAAGTTTGGCCTTTGAAAAGTTGATTTTATGCACATTTAACCTTGGGGTGAGTACCCTGTTGAGCCAGGTTGTTCTGGGCTAAGGCTAAGCCGACACTTTCTCAGCAGATTTCTCTGGTTTTGTTTCTCGCTATTCAAGGGCTCTAAGACCTGATCAAATTCTCAAAAGCACATCCAGAAAGGCTCACAGTGTTCTCAGCATCTGTTTAGTCGATCCTTTTTTTGTTCTTCTTTCTTTTGTACTATGTTAAATGAATGCAGGGAGCACTAAACTTACCCCATCTTTTACATGCTTTCTCACTCAAAGYTACTATCAGGAGCATTTTCAGAAGACGATCATAACCAAGAGTACAGTCAGATCAATTCACTAGTGTTTTGTTCTAATTAAGATGATGCAGAATTAAAGCACTTAGCCAATAGATGCTTGCTGCAACAAACTTCAGTGTTTTATGCAGGACACAGTGTTACATGTTTCAAGAGAAAAAAAACGCAGTGATGAGATCTTTCTCTTTGCCAGGTACGCTTCTCCCCATGCAGCAGTTGCCTTTCTGTATCTGCTTTGAGGTCTGCAACCCCTGGTTGTAGAAGAGGAAAGCTGTCGTTCTTGTCAGGCTTGTAGGGTCTCGTGGCACRCAGTTTTGTGCGAGTGTGTAGTGTGTATGGCGTTTGATATGTTGTGAGGAAATGAAAGCTTGGACAGAAAGCAAATTTGGTGGAAGAGCAAGGTGCTTTTGCACCATGGTAAGTAAAAACAGCACATTTCCTCTGTATGATGTATAAGGCTAAACAAAAATGACTCTTGTTCCTTCCATCAGAAAAAGAGTTATAAAATCTGGTTTGCAAGGAAAACAAGTAGTTGTCTCTTGGCATGTAGATTAGAACATGTTCTTGTTATCCTCTGAGCTGCGTCATTCAAGTATGAATGCATCTGCATCTTACTATGGCTAAACACTTCTCAGTATAAGCTATAGGAAAAAGCAAGGGAGGGAGGTGAGGGCTCCCGTCTGTGGGAGAAAGTGAGTTTCTCCTTCCCAAATGCTTTTTCACATGGGGAAGATAAGTCTCAACCAGCCGATCCAACCTTTTCAGAGTTCATACTGCTCTGCTTTGCTGCAGTTTCTTTGAAGCTGGCATCACATGAGCATCTTGCAGCTGAGCCTTAGGGGGTAGCAAAGAGCTGGAGAACATCAACTCAGTTTACTGCAGAGGCTTGAACAAAAGGGAAAACTTTGTTTTTCTTCAGATCTGATTCATCTTTTGAATTTTGGAGGTTAGCAGTGTATCTTCTCCATTAATTCATCAGTCATTTTACTTGGTTGAAAAGGAAAACTAGTTTGCTTTTCAAATGCAGTTGAAGATTTGGTAATATGAGGTACTACTGGTAAATAACAGCATTCATGAAATGGCCAGTAGTCATAGCTGAYACAGCTTTGCCTTTTTGGTGTGAATCTTTGTTCCCGATCTTCCTTCTGCAACCCTCCCACCAAAATAAGAGCTGTCTGCTCCGGCAGTTCATTCTTCATGAAAAGCAGGTTCCAGCAATGGCAGTGCAGAGCTACAAACTCTTAAAGCCTAGAAAAAGCAAATGAAAACTTCCTGTGGTAGAAAGTGTCAGTGACACAAAGATAATACATTGAGTTATTGGCCCATCTCTTCCAGAACATGAACTCTATCAGCAATTTTATTAAAAGAAAACCCCTTTTCCCATGTATTGTGTATTGATAGTGCTGTGAGCAATATAGGACATGGCAGACACTAAGTGTTAATGAGGAGACTAATTAAGAATTTTTGAGATGGAATTGAGAGTGGGTTATACATATTTTAAAGTAGCCAGCACTGCTGTTTTTCTCTACTCCTGATTTCAGGCTCCTAAAGCATCCCCTCCTCTTCCYTTCTACTTAAGTAAACTGTGTAAATCATGTGGATAGCAAAAGTCTAAAGCTTGTTCTGTTGCAGAAGGCATCTTTAGATGCTATTATAGGTGTAAGAATAGTTATTTTTGTTAAAAGTTACCAAATGTGATGGGGCAGAAGCAGCAGAAATAGAAAAGAATGAAGAAATGGGGTGCTGGGGAAAACATCYGCTGCCAGGAGTAGGTAGAGTAAACCTCTTCTGTGGCTGTGTAGGAGAAGCAGTGATGGGTATGATGAATGTCTACCACACAGCAACAGCCTGAAGCACCTACTTCCAAGCGTTCTCAGTGTGGTCACTGAAGGGAAACCTGACACATTTCTAAAATACAGCTGCCTTCTAGTCATATTGGACAAAAGAGATTGCTCAGTTTATCTCAGTCCGTGAAAGATGGCTGTTTCAGGCTTTTTCAGAGGTTTCTCCAAAACACTAACCCGCTCTACTTACTGGAAGCTGAAACTGCATACCACTGAGCAACCGCAGATACATTCAAGGTACATGTTAAGCAGAGGACGTTCTCTATGGTGAACTCCCCTTTTAGAGGCAAAGATGCAAGGAAAAATGGTCTTGGAAGGGGTGGAAAGATGAGTCAGCCTTAGAGTGAGATTGGTGGTTGGAGACAGGTTTGTTGATGAGCTGTGAAATAACTGCAGAGGCTGATAAGGATCTCTGCGTAGGGTTGGAGTGGTTTTTAGGAAACTCTGAAAGCAAGAAGAAAGGGAGCTTCCCTGTAGTTGGCTCAGGCCTCCCCTGCTCTCTCAGGAATATCATCTTGCTCCCTCTCATATTCCCTGTCCGTACTCTCAGTCCGAAATGAGGGGGCCAGGTTGTGTGATCTTCGGGCTGCAGATTGCTTATAAGAGATGGAGGGGGCAGGTGACTGAGGGGTGAGGGTACAGGGTGGCCCCACGGGCGGGCGGCTCTGCGGCTCCGGGCTTGGGAGCTGGGGAAGGAGCCGCTGCAGCGGCCGTGCAACTTAAGATATGCACAAAATGCAATCCGTTAGGCAAGAACAAGGTGCGGGTGCAAGCAGCTACCAGGCTTTAAAAGWAGTAGTAATTTGTACTGTGTGTCTTGGTGTGTTTATACATGAATAACTTGGACTTCTGAAATACTSAAGTGTAGAAAAAGCTGAATTCTGTGGTTAGTCTTGAAGACTYAACTTTTTGTATGTAACATATCTATAATTGTACCCAATCAATCTGTYCYGGGGAAGTTTTTAGTGATTATTCTGTATGACCTCATTGGAGTAATCCCACACTGTCTCTGGGTGACCTAAAGAGCAGTTTCAAACMCCTGAAAACTTGGCTTTATTTTGAAAAATGAAGGAGCAGAATGGATCACTTCTTTTTAAGGATGGAAAGATCAAGTTTTGTAGATTAGCAAGGCTATTATTTTTGGCTAAAAATGGTGAAAATTAGTAATATTAAGAGTAGCATATTATATGAATGAAGTCATGCTACACTACACAAATACTGGCCCAGGTATTAGCGCTGTTTTGGGTCTACTGATCTTTTCTGAACCTTGACACAAGCTATCTTTTTTGCTTGCAAGACTTCTTCCCCTCCGAGCTTTCAGTGTTGCCACTTTTATAGGTGAATCGAATGTTTAGGCATTGTAGCTGCCTAGTTTTTCTGTGGGTTAATGCCTTTGAATGTTCTTCTCTCCTTGTGCTGGGAGGAACATGAGTTTTCAGCAGCGTGCTAAAACCACCCGTTCCCAGCACACCTCCACCCCACCATTACAATATTTCGCATCTGTTTGCTTTCAAGCCTGCTGCGGAGGGATGAACACACAGGCCAGGCTTTGCTCAGTCCTGTGCGTTGCAGGACGTGAGCCGTGCTGCTAAAAGACTGGGGGCACCCGGCCGGTGGCGGCTTGGCCGCGTTGCCTGGGTCTCGTGTCACCGGCGTCGCAGCTCCGGCTGTGTTGCTTCTCGTGAGCTTTGCAGCAGCACAACTGAGACGYTTTCCTGCTCTCGCTTCAAAAACGCTAGCCGTGAAAAGCAAGCTGCTTATCTTACCGCTGTACTTCCTTGAAGATCTGGCCATGCAAAATCTGCTTACGGAGCTCTTGGCTCCAAGGCAGGTTGTGCTGGAAGTCTGCCTYTCTTTTTAAAGTATTTGACCTGCTGAGATGCTTGAAGGATGGCTCAAACGTGCTGCTGTCTAGAGCATGCTCCGGTCCCAGACAGGGAGCGAGGCAGGGCTGAGTTCAAGTTATTGTAGCCAATTTTTAATTGAAACAAGAGCTCCGCTAACTCCAGTTGCATACGTATCACCCAGCAGCAGTCCTGTTTGTGTGCATGGGCTGTTTTTAAGCATCCTCCTAAGTTTATCTGAAGTTCAGTTAAGCTAGTTATTCAACTAATAATCAATTACTCCGTCTTTGCTAAAATTCCCCTTTGTTTTAAAATCCAAAATATGCGGGTGAAATCACATATGCATTTGCCGCAGTCCTCATGAGGATTAGAGATAGAGCTGATTCCCAATTATTAGCAAGGAGACCATAGAAAAAATACTGTTCTCTTTCAAAATAATGTAAAGAAATTACATTTCTGCAACAGTAAGCAGATTTTTACTTTGTCTATGTAAGTGCTTGGCTATTGTTTAGGATTATAAATAGCAATTACAAAAGTAATGTGTGCATGTGGGTCTGTGATACACAGCACACTGCTTATTTTAAAGCATTATTAAGTAAAGTTATTTCTCCTCCTACATGTCAGTCTTAAGTGAGGTAATTATTTTCTGGGACTTTTAAAGCATACCTTTCCAGACTGTTTTCTTGGTTAGTAAGATGTAACGTTAGCTTTTGGGTTGTCTTGCACATCTGTAATCAGTATAGTCAAATGCAATCTGTTAAAGTATTAACGCTATTTTGTCATTCCAGGATGGAATATTTTTGTCCAAGATGATTAATGCTTATTGTAATATAGCAGCTTTTGTATCTCTTAGACTATTTTGCTTCTTCAGACACTTGCCTTCATGATTGATCATCAAGATTGACCCTGATCCTACTCTATCAATTTAGTCTGGCTTGCAGATTTTTCAGACAACTTGTTTTTATTGCCAACAACTGTTGAGGGCTGGATTTGGGTTGTTTGTGTTTCTAACAGTTTTTAAAAGTACCTCAAAGAATTTGCTAACGTATCATAAATTGCAGGCACTGGAGGTCATAGCGATTCACCAGAATGCGTTCCAGCAACACGTTGGGCTTTTTGCAGGTTTGACATGAGGGATTTCCCTTGCTGTGTTGTATTTGCTGTGCCTTTGCTCCTTTGGGGACCCACATAGGAGTAGCCCTAACTTAAATTTTAAGAAAAGCCCTTACAACAACATAGTACTGCAAGGGATCAGTCTGGAAATTTTAAAATGAAGTAGSTAGTCTTAGGTGTGTGAACCTTTTGCATTATAGTTCAGCACAGTTTCATGAAGAGCCTGCAGTGGACGTTCTTCTCTCATTYAATGACCTTTTAAAATAGCTGGAGAGATTCCAGAACAGTGTTCTGCTTGGGCAGGTCAGCTTGCCAGGCAGGCTTTGTTATTTAAGACTGAACTAAACAGGAGCTGGAGACTTTAACTGGTAAGTGTGGTATTTTGGTAGATYTGTCAGAGATGGAGAGATGTGACTAGAATGAAATCATTTTCCTCTAGCCAAACTGAAAGCTAAGCTGATTCAATCTATGCTGTCTTGGGACAGGCCATTTTGTGAAACACAGTATTTTTCTCTTGACCAAAACAGTTTAGTGCATGGTTACACAGAACTTTTGTATTTGTGGGTTATTTCACTTAAAAGTTGGCTTTCTGCTACAAAAAAACGAGCAATGCAATTTGATGCAGCTCTGCTGCAAAGATCCTGCATGCAGAGAACATGAAGCTTCCAGGTAAAAGCGCTGGGCCAGATCATAAGATAGAAATCATGGAAATGTAAGATCTATCTACTCTGTTCCCTTGAGCCAAAGCAAAAACAGATTGCCAACAGATTTTTCTTGAAGACCTGCCTCAATCATGACACTCCAGCCCTTCCAAACGCAGCTCCGCGGCGTCACCACCTTCACCTTGAGAAAGCTCCTGTTCTTGTCACCTGATTCTTCATTGCTGCACCTTGAACTGTCATTTCTTCTATCCATGGGCATGCTTCCTTCCTTTTTCTTTTTTTTTTCAGCAAAGATGGTATTTGAAGACAGTTACCATCATCATTCTTCTGCCTTATGCCAAGCAGTCTTTGTTTGTTAAACCTTTTCTTGATAGTCAAGTTTTCTAGATGTCTGATCACTCTTGTTATTCCGTGCACTCTCTTCAACTGCTCCTYGCCTCCCTTCAAGTGCAGCATCCAAAACCAGGCACACAAAAAATGACACCTGCATTCCTCATAGCTTATGACCTCAGCTCCCATTTATAGATCCAAGTGTGGCATCTGCATTTTTCCCAGCACAACTGCGCTGTTGGTCTATGGTCAGCCTGTGCTCCTCTCTCCTGAGGAACTGCWGTTTAAGCAAGTGTCCTTTGGTCTATCTTTATGTATATTGTGAAGCTGTTTGGGGGAAAAAGAAAAACAGAATAGKGAAGAAAAAAAGGGGGAAGGARAAAAAACAAAAAGAAGAAATTTGTCAGCTTAAAGAATTTCAATATTGGGCATTACTGGCTCCTTGTGACAGTAACAAGACTCAGCCCATTAGTAAGTCTGAGCAAGGGAAGAAGTTTGGGGAGGAGAGAGAGCTTGGGGAATGAATGTCTCCTCACCAAAGGGTCTTCTCTGCTGGTTTGGTCTCTGTGGGGATGAGGAGTTGTCTACAGGAATTCATCGTCTGGTGAAGACTGCAGTTCAAGGTGGTCCTGCAGGAGATGGGTCTGCCCATCCTCCCTAATTCCTTGGACTGCAGGATCTTCAAGCTCCTCCATGTTTCTCCCACCTGCTGGAGCCCTGCTCAGGTGCCAACAAGAAATACAAAAAAAGAAACAGTGTCAGGTCTCTGGAAGGTGATTGGAGAGGTGAGCGAGGAGGCACCGTAGCGCTTGGGCACAAGGTTGGGGTCTTGGGTACTGTACAGTGTCGTTATGTCCTCTGCAGGTAGTAGTTGGGTATCACATTTATGCTCACACTACTGTATATGTAGTGTATGTATTTATATGAAATATATGCATTGATATACTACATTATATGCATGTGTGTATGTGTATGTGTGTATATATGTGTATACTATATATATATATATATATATATACACACACACACACACACACACACACACATCTTTGGATACACACAGTTAAAACATAGGGGGAAAAATCATTTCAGGTCTGCTTTTAAGAATGACTGTAAATCTTGCAATTATATTAGCAATGATCTGCTTCATAAATTACTTTTTTCCCCCAGTCTTGTATCTTTGAGTTGTATATTTATTGTATTTTTACCAGGATATACTTGGTTCCACAGTGATATTGCCAAACTTAGGAAAATATACACATTAAAAGTTTGCTTTAAAATCACGAGGAAGGAGTTGGCCTCTAGAGCTAGAAATGCAGCTTTTTGTTAAGCTTCAAGGCAAGTATTTTTATAYATACATTTGCTAAATACAACAAAAAACAGTAAAAATAATTAAAAAAGCCTTCGTTGTGGGCGGCGGAAGGGAAGCACGAGGCTGTACCCGCCTATCGCAGAACTGTGTAATTTGGGTTGTGTGCGCCAGGCCGAGACTGATGTGGTTTGAGACGAGCACACGAGGGCCAGTTTGGGCTTGGCAGGCTCTTGGCCCGTTCGGTCTTGCCTCCACCTTGCTCATTAAAATAAGGGAGGGCTGGCTGAGGTGGAAGCGCTGGCTAGAGGCGCTAACGACGCAGGGAGGGAGATCTGCTCTGCACGACGTACCCGACGGCTTCCTCGCCCCTTCCAACCACAGGGCTGCCGGCGCGGCGGAAAGCACCTTGCGCCTCGCCTGCCTGGTTTCCCTGTGCGGGCGTCAGCTGGAAAACGAGACGAAACCCCGAGCTGGGGTGCGAGCGAAAATATTGAAAGAGTGGAATTAGCAGATTTACCCGTACAGGTTATTCTCTGCAGTTTAAAGAAATAAAAACCCAGTGAGGGCCAGCTCCGTTTTTTTCCTGTTTCAGCGGCGGACATCGGTTGCATGGGACGGACAGAAACGAGGTGACTCTCACCCTGGCTCCTGCCCAGCTGCCGAATGGTGTCTGTTCCTGGGTGGCAATGAAAAAACTCAAACGCAAGAAGAGAAGCACTTGGGTACTTAAGTCAAAAGCAGCAATATTTGATCACGGTTTTAATCGGCTAAGGCAGTTTGCAGGCAATAAGGCATCTTCTCCAACGTGACACCACCAGGACGGCTACTCTTCTTTTAGACTATGGCTTCCTAAAGACCTTTTTTTTTAAAATTTTTTTTTCTTCTTTTAGGAAGAAGTGAAAAGAAACCTGTTTATAGATTCTGAATGACTGGTACCTAACACTCTAAAACACACTTACTATGCGGTGGGTCAAATTTCCCTCTGGAGTTCACCATTGTAAATGAGAAGYGAATAAGACACGGTAYYGGTCTGATTACTGGTGCTTGCAAARCTCCAGTRTGCTCCAAAACAGAGTTACGGTTTCGAGCCACCGTTATTTAAAATGACTTTATGTTCCCTSCCTGGATGCATATAACAAAATTGTTTCTGGAGAGACTAATACACTAGGAACATGGGAAAGCTGGAGGGGAACTTACTTACTGAAGAAGAAAAAAGGATGAAAGGAAAAAATAAAGGAAAACACAAGTGTCAGGTGCCGTGTCCCTRGAAGCCTCTGCTTGTTGTCTACCAGTGAAGATGACTGTTTCCACCCAAATCCATGCTAGGCAGAAAGTGTTTGATATAGCAGAATAAATCACTGCCCCTGTAGGGACGAGGTGGGAGGGAGCAAAGCAAGTCACAGTTCTTCCAGCCCTGGCACTCGCCGCATCTGGACTGCCTGCGCCGACGGCACTAGGAGGGTGCACAAGAACCCGCTGGCCTCGCTTCTGTAAAGGCTGCGTTGCTTTTATACGTGCGTATCTTGCGAAAGATTTGCCCTGAGTTTTATTTAAATAAAAATTTGGCACTTTTGTCTGCTTTGAGATCAGACACCCCTCCACACACACACACCCACACCCATACCCCCACGTGGCAGCAGGTCTGACCACTTGGTAGGACGTTAATAAGTCGTGGGATATTCTGCAAGTTATTTCATATTCTGCAAGTCATTTCCTTGCTGAATCCCCCCCATTAAAAAAAAAAAAATCATTAGATCTGCTTGCAAAGTATTATCTTGAAGAAAACAGTGGACATGGTGTAATATCTTARTGGCGCAAAGGTTCACATTTCTGTTCTTAAATGAGCTGTCATTCTGTGCTGTTAAAATGCTATGATTTTTTTTTTCAGGCTATATTTGCTGTGGTTCTTTAAAAACTTAACCCAAACAGTCATAAAAGCAATTTTGTAAGCTGTTTTCAGCCTAAACCACCATCTCTCTTTGGGAGAAGATGGCTGTTACAGATAAAAAGCTATGGGGCTCATATACTTCCAAATCAGTAGGCRTTGCGCTCCAATTTTAGGCTTTCAATTTAACGGTATTTTTTTTTCATTCATTATCTATAGATCCAGGAATTTGTAGACCAAAGTATTTGCAACATTCCATGTTTTAAAATTCAAAGTAGTTGCCTAAATTTCTACAAACACACCAAGCAAAAATTGAAAGTATTTGAAAACTTTTATTGGCTACGATTTGCAGGTACATGCAAAACACTGGAACCAGCATTTAAAAACTTCAAATTCAGGGTTGCCTTTTTTTTTTTTTTTTTCCCCACTCTTTCCCCTCCCGGATAGGGAACAGCCCTTCCAGGACTCCCACCAAAATGCCAAGTTTGCAAAACCCTCCAAAGGAGAGACATCCCCTTCACTCAGTACGCGCTCAGAGAAAGCCACCAGCGCGGCCCCTCTCCCAGCCCTTCSCAGGGTGCTGGGAAGCCTCACGTTCAACAGCAGAAGCAGGTCTGCTCGCCCAACTGATTTTTTTTTTCTTTTTTGACATTTTAATTCCTCCTCTTAGGCCGTYGCCAGCTTGCTACGCTCTCTCACGGTCAGCCCCTCCGCCACCTCGCCGTCGGTTCGTCCGGTCCTTCCCACACTTCCTCCAGCCCTCCTGCGCTGCYGGCTCCTTCCGCCTGTTCCTTCCTACTAGCGACCTGTTTTGCTCTTCCTGGAGTAGCTGCTGGTTGGTCCCTTAGCAGCAGACCAGGAGGACCTCCCCAGCTGCTCCTCTCCTCCACATGTAGCTGGATTATTTTACTACTCAAGCCCAAGCTCTGGGCTGACTCACCCTCCACGCACACTCATAAATCGGTGCAATGTTTGTGTAGTAAACTATAAACTGAGTGAAGGAGTTTCTTTAAGCACTTTTCTAAAGCCTCAGGTACTCTATACCTCGTAAGACCGAAATCATTTTGCTGCCTAGCATTGCTTTTCCTCTGTTAAGATAGTACAGTCTTGGGCTTGCTTTTCCACATCAGCGGTAATCCCCTGGTCTTCCGCTACACTTCTCAGAGCCCCAAACGAAACACATGYGCCAATTTTTTGTAGAAGCTGCCCCAGGATGCTAAAAAAAAAAAAAAAAAAAATAAAATCCACATCTGAGGTTTATCTTTGGCCTGGGAATATTTTTTTTTAACCCTACAAATTGCCAAAAGCCCCTTAGCAGAGYATGGATTTCTTTGCGCTCGTTTGTAGCTCGTGCCAGGAGCACCAGCTCTACCGTGGCAGCTCTCATGGAAAAAAGCGTTAGTGTGAAAACAAATGATGCACAGCCCRGCACTCGACAGCGGGACAAAATCCTTTCCGGAAGCGCCGCAAGGGCTCTGTCCCTGCCCGTGCCGGGAACGCGGCCTCGACGCCTGAGCCCCTTCCGAAGAAGCCCTCTCCCCACGGCTCTGCCTGCAGCAGTCGGTACCGGCTGCGGTTGTTTTAAGGCAATCTGAGGTTATCACAGCTCGGAAATTCCTGTCTCGCTTGCTGCTGCCAAAAGCTTTGTGCGGAGCCTCAGCCCTTTGGGGTTGTGCACGCGGGTGTGAAAATAGTTGATTTACGACCCATCTAGGAAGCGCTTGAAGCCGTAACCATCCCTACAGGAAGCGGCTCCTTCTCTGTGATGCTAAACGAGGCAGATTTGACGAGCGCCGGGCKGGCGGGCGGCTGCGCAGCACAGGCAGCAGCATCTTGTCCATCCCTGTCTTCTGCCTGCTCTTCCTTGCCCCACGCAGCGGCCGGCCGACCGCCCTCGCACGGGCTTGCGCGTTAGCCCTCGGCCGCGCTCGCCTGGCGACGGAGGGTTTGGGTGAATGTTTCCTGTTGCTCTGGCCATCCTTAATCTCTCGAGGTATTTATGGCAAATTATCATTACGAAAAGACACCTGACAGGCGCTGTCCATATTTTTCATTCCTACCTTGTCCTCAGTTCCCAGACTAATAAAGAAATGGGCTCTGCTGCTTCTCCTAAYGAAGAGCCCAAAGTGAGACTCACCAAAACTAGGCGTTTACTAAGTCACCTCATCTTGATCAACTTTGGACCCAGATCAACAGCAAGAGTAACTATATTTTTTTAAAAAAAAAAAAAACCTATAGACCTATGCTGACCTATACTGATTAAGAATGTGGTACCGTATTTGTTACAGTAAGTATGGAAAAAGGCACTTACTTAAGAAAAACATTATAGAGCATGCTAAAGAGTACTGTAGGCCCGTTCCATAGAGCAAGAGTATTAAATACTCAGCCGAGGTGATTTAAAATTATTGCCAATGAATTTATATGTCTTAATAGAATGTTAGCAACGACAAAAATTAATTAACCTTGAAATCTATCTTAGACAAATTAATATCTAAACTTCAGAAATTATTATTAGTTTTCTGCAAACAATCATGAGTAAAAACCAGAAGCCTGAAAAAAGCTGAAATTAAAAAAAAAATCTTTTGAAGTGAGATCTCTTCCAATTAATGAAATATTGCAAGAGTTATGACATGGAAACAAGTCTTAAATTCTCATGCTTTGGCAATACAATGACAAAAAAGTCACCTGCACATTAAAAGAGCCAGGTTTTATACCTTCAATCAGCTACAGAATAATGCGATATGAAAAATGACCTTATGTCATCAAAATATATTACAAGCATATTTTATAGATACCAACAAACCAATAATATTTTWAAAATGTTATATTTTTTTCCTCTGCACACGAAGAAAATGGATTTCAGTCAGTATGAACCTATGATCAAAACATTAAATATTGGAACGGTGAATAACCTTATCAGTAATGAATCCCAAATGCGTATGATCAGAAATGCATGGTATCATTTTATGTTATTAGATTAACATAGCACCATAACCATCTTGTGTGCTTCAAAATCTTGATATAAAATACAAGATACAAAAACTTGTGTAGCAGTCAAGAACAAACAATTAAAAAAGTGATGCATGTATAAAAATGTGTAAAAGTCAAGCTTACTTTCTTTCCAGTAAGTGTGGTTCAGCAAAAGTATTGAACCACGTTATTTGATATCTATTGCTCCTACCTACCATGATATGTTATAATTTACAGGATAGTCTACCATCAGAAGGTGGTATAATATAATCTAGTTGGGAGAATTTTTCAGTTTATCCCTGCAACTCCTGTTGGTGGAGTCTGATACACTTAGAAGTACCCACCACTTTGTAAAACTGTGTACAGATAAACCAAAATATTGCTTTCCATCTCCCAGTCTAGTACATAGTATTCTACCTGTGAAGCTGAATTCTTATAAAAGTACTTTTAAAAACCTGTAAAAATGGTTAGCACCCAAAAAATCTAGCATCTGCGGCTTTGATGTAAAGCTCTAGATGATTGTCAAATGGCCACTTCAAAATGTTTGGCTAGAAACTAAACCTACAGATATATCTCCAGATTAATATCTCCAGATATTAATTAGGAAGAAAATGTGTATGTTTAATATTCCCAAGATTTTTGTAGCTTCTCAAACAAGTTTTAAAGCCATTAAATTGTATTCTGATGTTTCTCCTTCTTCCAAACATGGAAACTTTTACGTTCATTAATTTCTCRATGCTATTTTGGTAAGCAATGAAGAGAAATTTGGTTTTTAGGTCTAGTTGTCAGCTACAGAAATTTGGTATTTCCACGGAAGCATTCCTACAGCAACCAGAAGAGGAAGCTTTCCAAAGCAACAAACATGACCTAGATTGCTGTATCTCAACATGGAGCTGTGGTTTTTAGAGAATGCCGACATAATTTGTTGGCATTTCTTGCCCTCCTCCAGTTCCCTGGATCATTCTGCACATACAGTAAAGAGAKGTATGCACAACTTGCATATGAAGAATTGGAACAGAACCCTGAGAAAATCAAATCCATTGGAAAAATGTGTTGCTTAATAATTGTTTAATAATATCAGTTTGAGAAGTTTCAATTCTTCTGTTGGAAAAAAAAAAAGATGGGGTAGTCATTTTTTTCTAACGTGAATTATATAGAATTTATCAGATTTGCAAACATAAATACAGTTTGGGATTTTAAGTGCATATCTAGGATTGATTAGAATTAAAAATAATTCATTTGAAAATTCTACCCATTCCCCAACAATTCAACATTACTCAAGTCATGAAAATATTATTTGCGGGCTTTGAGTTCAAAACCAGCCTGACACAGAATAATGATCTCTCCGTAACTGCTGCAACACATTTTCACTCTACTGTAATACGGGTGCTCAGGGAGTTAGCTTCAGCCTCGTGTGCAGTTCTCATCATTCCCATGTATCCAGAAGCAAATCTGGGCATATTTGAGAGGAGTAATTCTGACTGCTACATTATAATCCTGCTGTTCACCATTGATATCCACCCACTGATGGCCTGAGTAAACAGCAATGATCTTGCGTTTCCACTTCTTTTTGTTTGGCTCCTTAAGACGGAGATAGACTCCYGATCCGGTGGAGCCAGGCTCAGCATCACAATACTGATAAAAGAGATCATTGGATTCATCYGAAATACTACAAAACCGATAGACCAGCTGCCCCGAGCGGTCATTGTCAAAACCTGAGAAGTGGATCATGCTCCCAGGCATCATTTTGATTGTTGGGCTGATTCCCAGCTCCATGTATTTCCTTTTGTGGGGACGCTTGAGCTCAAGAACAGCATAATCATAATCCAGGGCAATATCCCCAGAGACACCCTTAAACCAGCCTCTTGGGATGTGGGTACTCTTCACCCTGGTCCACTGGAAGGTGGGCACGCCATCTGAGGTGCCCTGCTTCCTCCCCAATCTCCTCTGCTTTCTCCCACCACCCTTGGAGCGGCGTCTTGGTTCAGTGGCAACTTCAGGATCATCGTGGGTCTCAGAAGCTTCTCTCCTACTTCTTTTAGCACCTTTGCGTTTCCTGCCATTACCTTTAGATTTTGTCTTCATCAATCCCACCCGCAGCTTTTTGCTGCCTTTAACATAATCCTTGCCATCATGCAGGCAATGAGCAGCTGTGAGCACGTGCTTGGGGGAAACGAGAATGCCACTACAGCCGGTGGAGATCTTCACAGCTGTGTTGAATGGGAAGCTGGTCATAAACCGCTTGTCATAGATGCTGAACCTACTGTCTGTTCCATATATCTGCCTCTTCTTTCTTGAAGAYGTTCGTGTAGTCATGTTTTCAGCTGGATCAAGCATTAGTCCAAGGACATTCACTTCAGTCAGGGTCCGTGTGCCGTTTTCAAAAACAGTCTCATAGGACAGGACATCTTTCAAGTCAGACAAGCTTGGCACTGGCAATTTTCTCTGACATTCAATTCCACATACACTGTTCAGCTCTAATTTGGTATTTGCTTCAAATTTAGGGCTGTCAAGGGAGAAAGTTCTTTCACTCACAATCTGGGGAACTTTCTTTAAGTGCCAAGTGAAATCTTGTTCAGTTTCTGTTCCATTAGCAAGACCCAACATAGGTATGAAAAATATGAGTAGCAATAACGTGTGCTCCATTTTGTCTATTTTTTTCTAAAACAAGAAAGAGAGATTTAAAATTATGCATTTGAAATATAYGCAATTATCTTAGTATCTTAGAAGTATAAGCATGCAATATTAACACTAACGTTGGTGGAACAGAATTCTGGCTGAAACTCAGAAATATGTCAAATATTTTTGTGTTGCCTTTGGCACTTCTACCAGTCTCCAAAAAGATGGGTGCAGACCAGTCAGCCAGCGTCCACGTTGTGTTGCCTACTGGAACCCGGCAACAGCTGAATATTACCCACTTTTCCCTCAATGGGGGCAGTAGTCTGAGTCATTCCACTCTGCACAGTCCCTTATTTTTATTTATCCCATGGTAATGCAACCTTTTTAACTTCTGCTTCTTTTCCTAACTACTGGTTGTAGGTAGGACATAGTTTAAAATGACCATTATATTCAAAAATCCTATTCGAAAGATGGGGTGACAACAAAGATGGTCAAACAGACTAAGCCTCTTAGATTCATTCCCTTAGGAAATTAGGCTGATCACATCCTTTGACATAATGGCCAAAAAGCAGATGCTTTAAGTGACCTAAAAGCCACCAGTGGTTTTGCATGACCCATCCAGCTGAGATCGTTGAATCTGCCAACTATGGAAAATGGTACTTTGAAGATTGCTCTCCCCTGGAACCAACTCTGAAAGATCTCCTTTCTCCTTCAAAGGTTATATTGTCTGGGAGTGACAAGGGGAGCAATTTGGACACCTAAACAAGGTGACCGGTGCCATTTTACGTGCCTTCAGCTGCTGTTGTATCTCCCTATGTGCTGTGACTACCAAACACTCTCAGGATGTCAGATGCCCTCAAAGGCTGTGGTCAGATGGGACACAAGAGTGAGAAAAGTAGAAGGTGGTTGGTCTAGAGGAGTGTCCTGCTTATCTACATGCAGGAACGCCTAGCCAAGCAGGAGGGACAAGTCCGGTGAATCATCGCATGCTTCGTCCCCTCTGGGATCCCACAAAGGCTGCAGAAACCGTGCTGTCTATGGGCTGTGGCCACATGCGGAGAGCCCCACCTAGATGGGGTGATGCACCACACAAGGAGCTAACACTTTAAATAGGCAAGACAAAAAAAATGCAGTATTATTCTGATCTGCAGCTGAGAAACACASAGAAAGAATGTGAGATTTAGAAGCCTGTGGCAGAGTCAGAAAATGACCTCACAACTCTTGATTCTCAGCTCACAACATTACTGAAAAGACCAGTTTCCTCCTTTGGCAGCAGTGAAGTCAGCAGCATTAACCAGCTTCTGATTGCTGCGACTGGGAAAGCTGAGCTTCAGTCTCACATCCCTTATTCCAATTACACAGAAACCTCAGTAGTGTAGGAAGAAATGGCCTATAATTAAACTTTAAAATCCAGGCAATTCAAGGATATGTATGTGGTTAAGGTTTCTGGTTTATACTGAAATGGCAGAGTAAATCAGGGTAAAGATAACTGCTTTGCGTTTCTTGTGTTTTGTTTAGAATAATATGAGTATCGCCAGGCAGTGAAATAGCCTGGTTCARGCTAGCTAAAGGCACAGCATGAAAAAGAGCAGTATGTATGTAACATGCAAAAAATAAGTGATAARATCACTTTAGAGGGTCTGCAATGGACCAACTCCTGTAATTTTCTGCACCATTTAGACTAAGCTCTAGACTAAGTTAGAAAAGCAACAGCTATCACTTTTCAGCTAACTTAGCACTATGGTTCAGACACAAGTTGTTGCTTTTGACACCAAATTTAGATTGGTGATTTTGTGTTTGCGGCATTTTTGGCAATTTTTACCTTAGCTGGGGTGAAACACCAGCGTCGACCCCCAGCCTTACTATGATATAGGTAAAACACRTTTTACAACATCCTATGAGGACACCCATCATGGCTTCAAAGTAGCTAACTCAAGTTCTGGAAAATGTCTAGGAATGTYAGTACAGAGCTCAATGCAGGCTCATCTACCCAGCTTTGAAAGCACAGAAGGTCCTGCACAGGATTATTTTCACCTACCTTAAGACATCTCAAAGTTAGGGTTCTGTCTTAGCCTGATTTGTGGCTCCTCTACAATGATTCAAGAGAGAGATTCAGAAAAACAATTCAGATGTTGCTGCCGAGGATGTTGCTTTGAAGGGATGGAGCCTCCTTCCGTACCACTGTGCTCCAAGTACAGAGGCAGCACAGGCGATTAGCTAAGACTAGACATCCGTTTTCTTGATGGTTATATGAGGTGAGAGGACTCCCACCTTAATATTACAGATACAGAGTAAGTTTGGATCAATGAACACTTTCACCCCTTCACTTCTCTTTAACTGCTTTATGCGTAAGTACGTACAGGGGTAAACTGATCCTTAAGTCTAGCCATAAAAGACAGAAAGAAGAGGCTCCGCGAAAACGAACCATAAGGCTACCCAGGTTCTACTTTACTGCACAGTTTGTTCCAGGCTATTAATATGCAAGTTACACCATTTTTTTTACTTCTGTTTCCTGGGAGATGACTGTAAATAGGTATACAGGAGCGTAAAGAATTATAATTTATTCTACCTAACATTTGTCTTCTGTATTTCTCCRTTCAGCTCTAAGAATACGCCTAAGGTTTGGAGAAGAAAAGCTCCAGTGCAATCACAGTGTGGCCACCCAGACTAGATCTGGCATGTTCAGCACCCAGGCTCCACCCAGGGTTTTGATTTTTCCCCTCATTTCTATGGACATGATCACCGGCTTTCCAGTAACACACCTGTACCTCACTGTTTCTGCACCTCTGACTGGGTTCTCTCTCATTCAGAACTGGGCTATCCCTCCCATTTGAAATTTTTGGCCAGACGACAAGTTTTTGAGAAGATATATGGACTTTTGTAAGACATCTGGAGATTAGAGTGACTCACAGGCCTAAGTTCTTGGGTGTATGCAGTCATACTAAAAGATATTTGTAGGTTTTGAAAGCAAAGCAGAGTCATCCCAGAAGCCAGATTTTGCTGCGACATACCAATTGGCCAGTCTAGACCACTGGGTCTAAGTTACTGCTATATTAAAATGCATATATTAAACATTAACTTTTCTATATAAAGTTACTTTCAAAGTGTTATTTTGGTTATTGCTTAATTAGTAATAAGTTTGAAGTAATCACTTTCCATGTTTTTGGATAAGTGCTGGGATGTCAAAAATAAAGAAATACTATGTTGAGAAAATAGGAATAGCTTTCCTGGCCTGACCAAAAGACAACCTAGCCTAAAATCCTGTCCAAGCTGGATGCCTAGGGTAGAGCACTAGAACAGGGCCATGATATACGACTATCCCCTCTCTTGCTGCAATAATCTCTTAGTTTACAACCATTTGCACTTCTTGGACTGTAAGTCAGAGGTAGTTTCTATAGAGAGAGTAAATCTCAATGGACTTCTCCACAAAGTTGCCTAGTGCTCCTTGAACATACATATAAAATTTTGTATCCACAGCATCCTGCTTAACTACATGTGTAAGAAAGCATCTCCTCTTCTTAATTTTTAGCTTGGCACAGACTAGTATGCTTTGATGATTAATAATGTGGTATTAATGTGGAAAAGCTGGATTTAATTTGTTTTGTCCTAGGATAACTGCTGAAGACATACAAGCTATTAAGAATCCCAGTTCTTGAGTCAGGCTTGAGAATACTTTTTCTATTTTTTTTTTTTTCCTAGAATGCTCCTTCTTTTCTAAGTCCTCCTTCTCCATTTGGATATTCGATATTTTTCTGCAGCTGAATTTTGTGAGCGCTAAGGCAAGTTAATTCTCTAACTTCATATAGAAATTCATAGAAGTTCATAGAGGGGCCCGGGTTGATCTCATTCCACCGAGATGGCTGAAGTCCTCTCAGCTAGACTCATAACTAACTTTCCTTTATATAGCAACTTGCTGCAACCAAATGGGTGGAGTACTGTGGCTCCCTGCAGCCGCTCCTTAAATAAAATCTTCAAAAGATGCATTGGAGCCTCCTGTTTGAAATATTATACTCAAGTGCTCATTTCTTATAAGGGTAGTTCTGGAAGCCAACATTTTCATCATTTATAATGAACCAGTTGTTGTTTCCCATAAATTAACTGGACTACATGAGACCTGGAAGAAGTCCAAGGCAAGGAACTTGATGAAAATGGTAATTCCCATTCCAAAGCGGACCAGGGGTGCTGGTAGGCATTACCGTCATTAACAGCCAAACACACTTAAACTCGCTCCTGCTTACTAACCTGAACTCTGCTGATTAAGCAAGGCCAGCTTCAAGCATAGGCAATTAGCAGCTCCTATGGCCCAGGACAGGCAGCTGGCAAGGGAGTTCCTCTTATCTGAGGATGGGGATTTAAATGTGTAGAGAGCTGCAAAGACACTTTTGCAGACAAGGAGAATACAGCCTTGTAATCCAGAAGAAGGAGAAAGGTCCCAGGAAAGGGCACAGGCTGGAAGCAAGAACAGACCCTCAAAATCGTACTCACCCTTTCTGCCACGCTACCATTTCTCTACTCTTCCTCCAAACCCCAAGTTGCTCTGTCCTCCTTTTTTCTCTGCTCCTTTCCCACACAAATTTTGGGTTGGCTGACAGTGATTAGAAGCTTGGAGTTAGCTCTGCCTTTGTGGTAGGAAGAATTGCTTCAGAGAAGACAAAAGAAGCTGGAAACAAGAGGAAGTGAAAGCGAGAGGTCCCTGGYCCCCCGAAAATTCCCAAATTCTCCCTCCAGTTTCCAAACACACCTGACAACCATGAGGTCTCTTTTCAGGTGGCAYTCCAGCTGCCATGCACATGCATATACGCAAAAAAAGCCTTTTCAGCTCTTCTCACTCCTTGCTTCCAACATCACAAACCTTTCTGCATTCACAGGACTAAATACACCCCACGTCCTATCTTGCCAGGATATCCTGCTCTAGCAGAGTGCACCTGTATCTCAAATGTTCAGGGAAAGGCTTGGAGCCAAGCAGCCTGAGAATATGTGTCTCTTCAGGCTACCCAGCGGTGAATTTCCTTGCCAGAAATCCTAKCTCAGACAGAAGGAAAGTGATGTCCAACTACCTGGCACCCAGACCGTTCAGTGCAGCCTCTATTCTGGGTTTTGCTTTGCTTCTTGTAGGAAGGTCAGCACATTAAAACTATATCTAAATAATTTTAAGTGCATTTTTTCAGACTACAATGAGCAGCTACTGTGCTAACCAGCTCCTTAATTACTTTTGGTCTTATTTCTGAGAAGACCTGAAAGCTGGAATTAACAGTTATATGCTAACAAAGCAAAACAGAGAACAAATTTTGCAAACCTCCAACTCCCTGAAAGTTGTCCTAACCTGATCCTCCACTGCCCCCTTCCCTCCCGCGGAGGTGCTTGCTCCGTATATCCCTGCACGTACTTTGTCCTCCACTCCGACTTACCAAAAAAAAAAAATACCCAGCGGCTCCTGGCTCTTACCAAATTCAAGCTACCGTGGTGGGCATAAGGAAAGGAAAAAAACGGGGGGGGGCAAAAAAGCAAAAAAGCTTGCGCGGCTTTCAGGAATCACAGATGCGGCTCATTTCAGCTGGGGAGGGGGGAAGAAAAAATGAAAATAAAAAGGAATGAACGGCGAGGAGGACGCGGGCTCTTCCCAGGCACGG
>NW_028185561.1:1337811-1338882 GCF_003343005.1 Rhea americana | reverse complement strand
GGGCCGGGGCCGCCTCCGCGGGGAGCCGCAGCGCCGGCCCGGGGGGCTTGGCCGTGTGTCCTCTCGGCCGCCTCCGCTTCTGCCCTTCGCTTCGGATTAACACAGTAAAGTTGTTTTTTTTTCCCCCCTTTTTTTTATTTCATGGAAGACGCCTAGAATCGGGAGGGGAAGAGCGTAACTTTCTACCGCTCCTCAGCCATCCTCCGGACACCGCTTTCAAACGGGCAGGCTCTGCTTTTCCCTTTCTGAGCCCAGCGAGTTCCCCTTCTCCCGAGGCTGCGAAGAATTAAATGCCTTGGCGCAGCTTTTGGCGATTCCCAGATAAATCTGCTCCCAGCAGCGACGGATCTGGATACAATTAGTGTCAGCTCCAAAGGAGAGCAGGAATGGTAGCGCAAATGCTGCGGGGATGAATCAGAATTAGAGGCGAGGCTGTTTTGAAGCGCGGAAAGGCTCCTCGCCTCCTGCCCGCAGCAGACCCTGCTGGCGCTGCGCAGAGGCGGAACCCCGAAAGCCTGAGCAAAACGCCCCTTTCCTCCGCCCTGTTCGTTACCTTGTGAAACAAGCTACGAAGGGAGCAGAGAGACGTGTCACCTTTTAGTCCCATCCAAAACACACCCATCAGACTAAACAGGCAACGCAGAGGATTTGGTATAAAATCCCCCAGCTGCCAGCCGCCAGGTACCGGCACCCCTCAGCCACGGCATCTGGAAGCGATCGGGGTGGAAAGAAGTGCATCGCCCTGTCAAAGCTGTCACATCAACAGGGGAAAAAAAAAAGAAGAATCACTCGATGGGCATTACCGCCGGGCTGCCCTGTGGCAGGCAGGGCCCGAGCGGCCCCTCTCCCCGCCCGCACCCTCCGCCCCGACGCCCCTCGGCMGCGGCGCTGCTCCCCGCCCGCAGCGGCCGCCGGCGCCCCGCCGCTGCAAAGCGTCTCCTACCTGGTACCTGCAGGGTGAGAGGTGGGAAAAGCGGCCACGGCGGCGGCTCGCAGGATGCCCCCCGTCGCCCCTCGCCCCCCGCAGCTCGGCGCGCTGAGCGAGCCCCGCGCTCCGGCCGGGCGCCGCTC
>NW_028185561.1:1311480-1337529 GCF_003343005.1 Rhea americana | reverse complement strand
CGCAGAGCCTCGTCCCGCTCCCTCGGGCCGCCCCG
The DNA here is from genome assembly GCF_003343005.1 of Rhea americana. NCBI lineage: Eukaryota > Metazoa > Chordata > Aves > Rheiformes > Rheidae > Rhea > Rhea americana. The sequence continues at coordinate 1,337,494 of NW_028185561.1, read as the reverse complement.
TGCTGCCCTCTCCTTCCCCGGCGCAGACCCCCCTCGCCTCACCCCGGGGGTGAGGCGCTCGGAAGTGGAGACTTTCCTCAGCCTGCTCAGCCATAGGCGGGGGGGAAGGAAACGCCGCGGAGCTCGGGGGTTGGTTTGGCTTCCTTCGCCCCCTCCCAAAAGAGAGACCTCCTCGGGCGGGTGGTCTGCAGGCTGCAGGTGCCAGCGCCCGGGCACAAGGGCCTGCTGGAGGGAGCCCCAGTTGGCACCCCATGCCCCCTTGCCCGGGGTCCCGTCCCCAGGGGACCCCACGCTAGAAGCTCCACTGCGACATAGATAAACCACCCAGAAAGCACCTTCCCGAAGGACTTTTGCTTAACCTTATGGGTTTTCATGAGCTCATCTGCCAAAACCTTGACTAGTGCTAGGTGGAGGCCACTGACTTGCCAAAAATGGCAGGAAATCTGTGGCATTGCTAGAGATCAAACTGAGATTTCCAGAGTGATACTTAGTTGTCTTGACCATAAGAATATCCTTCCTTTCTAAGACTTAACTTCTGAAATTTAGTGGAAGCAAAGGATATAAATAGGTCTGGAATAAGGCCAGCAACTGCACCCTACAGCTTCATTTCAAATATTCAATTTGGTTTCTTCAAAAAGTGAAATTTTCTGCAGTTTTCTTTCTTCTTGTTACCAATATGTACAACACTGATAGGTACAACTCAAAACCAAAGTATAGTAATTATTATTTACCTGAAAAAAATGAGCTGAAGTATTCCCAGTCTAATAGCCAAGATGAAAAACAATGTAACTGGAGAGATTTTATAAGTRATTTCTAGAAGATAAGAGTTTCTGTACTGTGTCAGACCAAAGGCTTTGCTACCTCTATATCCTCTCTCTAACAGTGGCCAAAGATAGAGGCCTMTGAAAGGACATTAGCAGAGGGCAATGTAATGTGATAGTCCCCTTGAGTGCTTTCCCTGCCAACGATGATTTCCAGTTCAGAGATTTCCTGAGGCAGATGTAGTTTCTACACATTTAGGAACCTTCAGTGGATTTCTCTGTCAGGCACTTGTCCATCTTCCATTAAAATTGTGTAAACCTTTAGCATCTACAACCTGCTGTGGTGACAAGTTCCACAGGTCAACAAACATGATGTGCAAAAACCTGCCTCCTTTTGTGTATTTTCAACCTGGCGACAGCTAGTTTCCTGATGCCMATTAGTTTTTTATCAGAAGAGACGACCTTTACATGCCACTTGCAGATGTGTAGCTCTCCTTCATGTGCCCTGCCTCTTTCCCACACTGAAGGACTCTAAGGTGGGTGTGCTTTACATGAAACACATAAAGATGTCCGTTTTTCAGTCCAGACCAGAATAGCGCCAAAAAGATGATGGGGCCAAAGTCTTCTTGGTAGTGACAAATGGTAAACAARGAACAGCAGCCACTTGCATTGGGCAGCTGCTCTGGGCAACAGSAACTGCAGCTTGGGAGGGTTGGATTGCACATCAGGAAAAACCTCTTCACCGAAAGGGTCGTGCAGCGCTGGAAAAGATTGCCYAGAGAGGTCGTGGAATCAGCGGCCCTGGTGGTTGCAACACTTGACTAGACAAAGCTACAGCTGACTTGATCCGGCATTGGCAGTAGTCCTGCTTCAAGCAGAAGGCTGGACTAGATGACCTGCAGAGGTCCCTCTCAACCAATATTTCTATGATTCCATCACCATATTCAAGATGCAAACAAAACACRGATTTCTGTGGCAGCATAAAGGTGTTGTGTTCTCTGTTGATTTCCTAATGTTTAAAGTATTCGATTTGATTTTTTTTGACAGCTGTTGAGTACCAAGCTGATGTTTTCATGGAACCATTTCCATAACTCCAACACTTTCTCTCCTGAGAAGTAATGACCAGATCAGAACCTGTCTTTTCATATGTGAAATAAGGATTTCTCTTCCCCATGTGGATCGCTTTGGATCACTTTAGATTTATCTACATTGAATTTAATCTGCCATTTTATTGCCTAGTCAYCCCTTTTCCATAAATTTTTTCTGCAGGTCTTCAAAGTTGACTCTTGTCTTTATTACCCTGAATAAGTTAGTACGCTCAACAGACTTGGTGATCTAATTACTCATTCCTTTTCCAGATCAGTTATCGATATGTTGAATAGYGCAAGACCCAAGAGAAGGTTACTTACCACCTGCGAGAATTGATGCCTTACTCCTATCTTTTGTCTCCTATCTTTCAGAGAAAAAAAGGTGAGCAGAGATTTGTTTCTGTTTATTGAATTCGATGCGATGGGCCCAGTGTGTTTCCGCTGTATCAGTCCACTCCCTCCTGCTTTCAGAATCTGTGRTATGTTATTTTATGGGTTTTTTTGGTTTTTTTATTTTTTTTAACTTGAAAGACTGGCTAATAGTAATAGATTTGACTCTTGCTTTCACACTCCTACCTGTTCCCAGATGCTGCTCAGTGAGAGCTCACAAGATAAATGAAAAGTCTATAAAAATAATTGTTTCAGAAAAATTAGAACACATTTATGAGCATAACACATATTTATATATTTTTTAATGTATAAGCAGGGTTCATTAATTCTATTTCATACTCCTGCTAATATTTTAATTCTGGTAATAATAAGATTATACATTTTGAATAGTTCTTAGTAAAAATTTAGAGACCATATTTAGGGAAAAAAATCAATCACATAAAAAAAATTATCTCAAAATAACCATAGTTTGTAAAAGGTATAAAGAGTATATATTTCAGAATACTGAGATTTAAGAAACACACTGTATAACATACATGGTAGGGCTGTAAAAAAATAATTGTTGTTGGAATACTTCCAGTATCCTAATTTTATCCTTGAGAAGTAATTTTATCTCATTAGAAGATTAGAAGCCCTTTTGGTATTTTTACATGTTCCAAAAATAAGTATAACMTCATGTATCAACTGGAAGATATTCACTTGGAAGTGAGCTTTGAAAGACTGATACCTAAAAAAATAAAGTTAGAGTAAAAATAAAAGCAAAGCTGCACTAACATCAAGAATCTATTGACTTTCTATCAAAATTCTTCCTACATATCAAAAAGAAAATAGAGTAAAGCAAGTTTTTACCATCAGGTTTGTACCTTGGATTTGAGTGAATTCACAGATCTATAATATTCTTAGCTCACTAAGTAGATAATCCACCAAATGAGCTACAGAAGGTTTCCAAATAAGATTCTGCTAGATKTTTCACCTGTAGAAATTTGAGCTAGAGCCTCGATTTTCCATTTGGGCACCATATGCAGAGYGTGGAAGTACTGGCTGGGCAGCGCTCCTGGAACGTAATCTGGCCTTCCAGCACTGCATGAACACGTTCTGCTCTTACTGTGGAGAGATGCTCGATCAAAGCAAGAAAATGCCTTGCCCGCAGTTTCAGAACTGTATTCTATGTAGCGTGTTATGTCTCAGCGGGCAGATACGATGACCCACAAAATATTCTTTCGCATATGAATTATGGGAACAGAAAATAGGCGGGTACAGTTCAGGAAAATGTTTAAAAGTGCATAGATCGTAGAAAGAATGCAAACACCTATAATCAAATTAAAAGGTCAGTGCTTCAGTGCTGTGATTCGGAAGTAAGTGAGTTTCAGTTTCCTTTCATTCAATCCCTTATCTTCCACACATGTACTTCATGCCAAAACTGGTGATGATGTGGGCAGTGCAGGTAACTACCTTTCCTTCACRCTTTAATTCTCAAGCCAGATCTGGGTACTTTTCTAGCCCAGCTGATATCATATGTATTTCACTTCCTTTCTCCTTCTCTTGTCCCAAGAAGACTATTTTCTTTTCCCCAAACACTGTTCTTGGGATACCTCATTGGTTCATGATGAATGGATGTGAAATAATTCCTACTGCTTTCAGAACAAAGGGATGTGAAATACAATAGATCTTTCTTAGAAAATCAAGAACGGTCTCCATGGTAGTRTCTCTTCGGTGGCAGTTTGTTGCCACAGAAGCCCTTTTGTTATGTGGACCAGTTGGAGTTGGTTATTGTGCTGTTTGGAGGATGCTGTGACACAATGCTGACCGGTTAGACTAAAACCCTGAATGAAGCAGACCTCTGTTAGAGACCGTGGATTTGACGACTTGGAAAAGATGCAAGAACTGTAATAAATTGCATCATTTTCTAACAGTGCACACAGTGAGGATAAAGAGGACGGCGGCAGCACCACCAGCTCAGCAGAACTGTGCACAGAACAATGGACKGTCCCAGTGCAGCCTGGTGAGGTACTTACTGATTTTAAATTGGGTGTAGGTGTGCAAGGGGGCATGGTGCCAGAAACGTTGCCAGAATTAGCAATGACTGCAAAATAGTCAACACAAGAACTCAGAGATGAAAAAAAGGGGGGGGGATGGGAAACTCAGGGCATCTGGTTGTGACCTGACTTTCAAAATATGTGTCTATGACCTAGATTTTGGGGTAAATAACAGGCTAGAAGAAAATACTTTGTAATAGTACAAAGAAAAGAAGCTCCCATTTCTGAGTTAAAAGTTGTTAAGCTTGGGGTCAGACCAGGAGAATGCTCTCTTTAGGGAGGCAGCAAGCAAAAATAAACGTGGAAACRTATAAGGATACTACCTATAGGAGAGAGGCTCTATAAGAATGGAAGTGAAKTAAGAGCCCAGCCAACATAATTCCTGTCTTTTAGACTTTTCATCCCCCCCCCTCCAAAAGAGGCTAAGAAGGCAGCTGGACAGGCTCGTTGTTCTGAGATTCRTATATTTAGTAGAAAAGCAGAATGGCTTGTTCACCCATCATTGCTAAAAAAAGGCAAAAACTCAAAATCTTACCTGATATTTTGCATCCTGGAAATTATATAAATTCTTTCCTCAAGGAAAATTTCCACAAGCAGAAGTATTTCTGGAGATATGTCAGATGGCAAATATTTTTGTACACATGATGTGCTGGCAGGTTGCAGGCAGGTACTCTAAAGGGAAAAAAAATTTTTTTGTGAGCATACTACTTTGAGAGGAACACTTTCCTCTGACATTCTCAGGGTGCTTAACAGTTTTACTGGAAAATACACTGAATGGTGGATGGTATGGAGAGTTCTAGGATATGCATAAATGACATTTTGATACGAGGGGAAAAGAGTAGAAGTACATGACCAGAGACTCTGGAAAAAGCCTGATTTTGCCTGGCTAAAGCTGAACATTTCTTCTCGACCCAAGCCTCTAAATTCCTATAATGGAAACAGCATACTCAAGGGAACGTTAATAGAGTGATGTTGACATATTAGATAAAATAAGATCTTAGCTACCGTCAGTGTGATGGACACAACAGAGGAGTATGGGATTCCTAATCTCACTACTCGAACTAGCAGAGGGTCAGCATGAATGAAATGCACATCTTAAAAAGAGCTTGAGAAATCCGAGGACTTAACAGCAACATCTGCTACCTGAGATAATGTGACACTGGGAACGTCCATGCTGCTGCCAAAGAAGTACTTCCAAAGAGGAGTCTGAAGCAATCTCTTTTAGAAGTACAGTCAGAAGGAGCAGTTGCAGAAATTGCATTTTCAAGAGCTCAAAAAGAAATGGAGATGTTGGCCTAAATCCATGGGTAGTAAGAAATACTGTCTTTATTTATGTGAGGCCAGTGTTAACTGAAGGTGGCCATAAACCATTTACCACCATCACCAACGTGCCCAGGAGAGTACAAGATTAATTTCTCAGCTACAGCTGCTTGATTTATAAACTGGATACAAACCTGAGAGAAAAGGCATACCTTAAAGGAACCATTTACTTAACCACATTGCAGAACAGCATCGCATCAGAAGGCAAAATCTTTTTGTTTATTCGTAGTAAACTAGTTATGAACTAAGATTTGAAGGAAATCTGGTGATGCCATTTTAAAATTCCATTCATATCTCCCAAAGAGCTGAAWGTTTCTGCTAAAATTATTAACAGTTTAATAGGTTGTAATGTTGAAATTTATAAGGTTTCACTTTAGACTTCAAACTTAATATTCCACTGAAGTGAGCATGGACATTTTATACCTCTCAGAGTCATAATTATCATCTGCAGACTAGGCAAAAGCCATGGGGAATGCAGCCCTGGGGTTGCCACGTATGCCCTGTTGTTTTCCAGAAGGTGTTGAGGATACGTTAGCTCTGGGTCTCTGAAGCTGGCAAGGGCCAAACAAGGGCCAAAAACCATTTAGGACACATTTTTAATGTAGCAGCACATCTTTTCTTTCGCTACCCCACATAGCTTTCTCCTGTTTGTTCGGTTCCTAGACGCTCGCTGACCTCCGCTGCATTAGACAGAGATGAGTGATCCAGGGTTCAGCCGTGCTGTTGACTGAGGGGAAGTACAGCTGCAGCTGGAATAATAGGGGATCTTTTTTTGTGGGCGCCACTATGCAGGAGATTCAAGCAAATGCTCATAACTATCCTTTTTGGCTCAAAAATCTCTACATATTTCTCATAGTTTTYGAGCTGTTTGTAGGTTTTCAGCTTGCTGTTGGAATCATTTCCACATGCTAACAACCCAGCGAAGAGTTCAACAAGAAAAGGGAATGCAGAAATGCTTACTGCTAATCACTCTCCTTTGTACCTTCTCAATATCCACTTGTGYGAGAGTATTTGCACAGAAGCCCATATCCTGTCTGTCAGTCTGTCTGTGCTATTGCCCTAAGGATTTCTGAAGGTCTAGTGTCATTCTCAAGAGGTTGCAGGCAGAAGTGTCCTCCAAGGAACCCACGAATAAACGTGAATAGCTGCTGCGGGCTGGTTTAGCGTGCTTTTGAAAAGCCTAATCTGACCTAAATCTGACCTTTTCCTTAGTCAAGATGTGTCCTAAGACTCTCCAGCAACCCATGCGCTTTCCCTGTCACTTGTTACGCTCCCTTGGTTCAGGCGAGGTACAACCCTTTGCGGTCACAAAGCAGCTTACTGGTGCCTCTCTCAAAGGCGTATTACTGTGACAAGGGAGAGACAAAAGGAGCAAGTTACAGCACACATTTTTTTTCCTGTAGTATGCAAAGAACTGGCAGAATATGTTAATTGCCCTAGAAAAAAAGGAGATCGAAGTTAGAAAGCCTGTGACTGTTGTCCCATTCAGATGCTGTTTGGGAAAACTGTAAATTCTGGAGTAAGTCTGGAGGCAAATTAGAAAAACGAGCTGAGTTAACCATGACCTGACCTGAAGTTTTGGGAGAGAAAGTTCTGCTTCTATTCTTTCCTACYCCAAAGCTCTCTAGTAAAGCTGTCGAGCTGTAGCACTCAGTGAATCGTGCAATGCAAGCAGTGCAGAGCAGGGCAYTGAGTCTATGTCAGGCTAGTGCTTTCAGAGGTGTTATCTATACCACATCAAATCGCCAGTAGTATAYTGGTATCTTTAGTATTCCAGTGCACCCACGCTTTTCATTGCGAATGCCATTTTGAATTAAACATACCACGGAAACCATCTTTGGTGGGATCTTGCACAGCTCGATTCTCTCTTACCAGTATAAGATTCATCCCAGTTGATAGTTTGGTCTGCCTGCTGGTGCAAGTAATAAACTGTGAGAGCCAAAGCCCAAGCCCATGTGAGATAGCGGAAGGCCTTTTGTTCGCTTCACAGGCTGTTGTGTCAGGTCTCGAGGGAGAAAAGTGGTTGTGGAGATTTAATAACCACACAGATTCTCTTCCTCTACCCATTAAAGTTTTTGGCTCCTGATTAACTACAGTCTCCTTGCATACTTTGACTATATTAAAGCAAAACAGATGCAAGGCGATTGACTTCAGTATGAATTTCATGCAAGTTTAAATAAATGGAAAATTATAGCCACAACTTGTAATGGAAAATTGATACTCATCTTAAGAATTATCACCCATCTGCATACCTCTGCTCAGCCAAGATTTTTAAAYGAACAATTGCACATGACTCAGTTACCAAATCCTTATTAACAGTGTGTTTACTCAAAACTCCCTGAGGTGGGGTTTGTCTGGCTCTCGTGTTTGTACAGACCTCACCTCATTTTCGGCAAACGTTTGCACACGTTTAGATTTTCTTACCAGAAGCTGTGGAACCAGCCRCTCACGGGATGCTCCTTCTCCAGCTCAGTAAGCAGGAGCTATTTGTCTYCGTCGGTGGCTTGTGCCTCGGCGCTTCGCTCGCGCCGAGGCGCTGACGATGGCTGCGGTGCTGCCTCCCGCCTGCAGCGACAGCCGGGSGCTTCCCGCCGTGCTGCGGCCGAGCGAGCACCGTCGTGCTTCCCCTGCCCTCCCATCCTGCGACACCTCCRGAACGGTCATCACAGGCTGTCAGTGGGCTGAAGCACCCTGGCCCTTACCATTTTACTATCTCTCTGTAGACTCTTTTCCGTCCATATCCCATGTATGATATGTATCAGGCCTGGTTCAGGATGGAGATCCTATAAGCAAGAGTAATCATAAATTATTAAAAATAATTTAATAAACCAATTTTTGCAGCATGGGACGAAGTGCAGATGTGTGTACATACACTGTTTCTGTTGCCACAATAGTGTTTTTTTGGAAAAGATTTAAATAGGTGCARTTACTCTGCTTATGTCAGTAAGCTATTCTGTTTTAGTCATAATATACTGATAGCACTCTGTTGCAGCAAACACTCTGCATTTCCACTTGAAATTTTTGATTTTAGCAATTTATGAACTGCCTCTAAAAATATGTCTTCAGTAGAAAATTGGCATTCAAGCTACAGCCTAGGTGCAGTCCTGTTTAAACATTCTACTTCATGTATTTTATCTAAGAACATAAAAAAATACCTTTGCTGTTCCAGAGAGTGGTTTTTTTCATTTTTACATGTTCAAAACTGACTTTGATACATTATTTTGAATTTCAATTACCTCTAATGTCAGCTTTTCAAAAATGTAATGTATTTACTGTGTATCAGCTTTGCACCTCCTTGCCCTCTGCCAGTTAGCCCTGAGGGGCGGCTGGAAGTCGCTGGCTGCAGCCTCATAGGTTGGAGAAAGGACTTCAGAACGCCAAGAGTACCTGGAAATGCCCAGCCCTTTGATTTATTTTGGCAAATAAATGCTGAAGACTATATGCCTAATTTACAGGCTTACAGCAGAACAAAATGCCACCGGCCTTCCAAGTTAAACAAGCACCTCGCCAGGAGAAAGGCTTCCCGTTTGCTAACAACGGCATAAACGAAAGGGAGTCTTCTCCAACACTGTAAAACTCTTCCAGAAGGTGAGGGTCCCATGTCAATGAGCTCCTCTCCCTGTTTGTTTGTAATGCCTTGTTCAATTTTATTTCCCTTTTTTCTCAGTCCTGGAAGGCCCTACCGCATTTACTGCRGCCTGTGATGGGTCGTACAAACCCCAGAGCAGCCAAGTGAAGCTACGGAGCAGTTTGAGTGTCAACTCCTTTGCACTTTTCCCGCAAGATCTGTCAAATCACAGGGGAGAAATTAAAAAAGGAAAGACTTGGGCTGGTTGGCTTGACTTGGGCTTAGCACATGACCAGAGACTGCCAGATGCCCACATTTTCCAAGGTTGGATGCATCTGACTTAGGACTAATATGTTTGCTTTGCTACCTGGAAYCTGCTGAAAATCTGAACAGGGATATGGCAGGCAGCAGCATCTACCTTCTGTAAATATGTTTAATCCCCGTTGAAGTTCATTCAGTAATTTATTCAAACTCCCCAAGCAATATGGTTACATAGGCCTAGAACAGGAAAACCATTGTCCACGTCGGCCGACCTATCTGTATAAATGGAGCATTGCACAATTAATACATATAATGTGTACATTTGCAAATAAACCCAAATAATGCATGCATATGCTATCTGTAAKAACATTAAGAGTTCAATTTAATCAAACCATCTCGTTCATTTCCATTTCCCGTGGCACAGAAATACATTACTCGTTTACTAACAGCAGTGATGTGAAACTAAAGAAACAAATGTAATGGGTCGATTTTCCAGATAACAGCCCTCTAAATATTTTCAGATCGTGTGTACAAGCAGAGTCTACTACAGACGCAATTATGTATGCAAACAGAGTGGAGGTYACACCACCTTCTCCACAGGAGAATTCCCCTAGGGAAGTACACTACTCATCCAGGTTATTCACTGGGCTTCAGAAGGCAAAGTTTATTCAACAGCATTTGTTAGCAATTGTCTCTTACTACATGAATGTGAGTCAAGTTAAAATCTGAAGCTCAGAGAATAAAATCCAAAGGGAATAAGACAAGACCAATGGGCAAATGCARTGTCTTTTAATTATTCTAGCATACTTTAGCACAGGCATACTTCGTTGATTTCAGCAAATTGCATTCCTGCTTAGTAGCATTATTATCTTCACTCTAAAATATTCAAGTAATATTTTCCTGAATGAGTTTTATTAATAAAATATTACGGTATTCCTGTATATCCCCAAAGTATAGTATTTACTTAATTTTTTGTTTTTTTTTTCTTTCATCTGACAGAAAGAATTAGAAACACTTGATTCAGTTCCACTGACTCAGCTCTTTCTAGTAAAATGTACAGAATTACAACCAGTTAGTCTTAATTTATTGATTCCAGAAATGGGTCTTTTTGAGATGAAATGCTTTTTTTAATGAAATGCTCCTACTTCGCTTCAATAAATGATTCTTTTTCACTTCCAACATATACCTGTAAAAAGAGAAAAAAATAATAAATTATTGCCATGAGCTACTAAAATAATAAAATGCTTTTGGATAAAGGTTTTAATCTGTGGAGCGGGTCAAACTTTTCTCAGCTAATTCACTTATTTTTTGTTATTAAAGCCCATTCTGCTATCCAAAGAATAATCCAGTTTTGTTAATATTTGCAAAAAGCAAATTCTGCTACTTTGTAATAAGCAAACCTTACTAAACTGACAATATCACTAGAAATTTCAATATTCTCCTTAGAAATTAAGATTTTTTTAAAAAATCAAGTTTAAAGTGATATTGAATCAGTAGYTCAGTAGATTAAAAATGTTATATGGTTATGTCATCATTTGGCCAGATCGCCAAACTAAGAATGGAGGCAACCAAATCAGAGAAGTAAAAGGAAAAAACAATGATCTATTATTAACCCTGAATCAGATGATCAAAAAAAAAAAAAAAAATCAAATCAAACCCTTCCTGTTCCCTCATTTCTATCTAAAATGTCTTACACATTGCAGTACAATTGAAGTAGTTGATAGAGGTCATTTCTATCCATGTTGATTTTAGGTGCTAGCAACAGATACTGCCAAAAGTGGTAAAATCAATTTAGCTAGTCTTGCAAAGCACAGTAGTTCCTTAAATTACAGACTCAGTGCTATTACACAATTACTTCTTAAATCACGCCTTTGTATTAAATATTGTTTTTATTTTCCTGCATATGCTTCATGTAAGTTGACCGAGTTATCACAGAATAGATGTTTCAGTAAATAATACATCTGTTTTTRCAGTAGCAGCTCTGATTGATTGTACTTTCCTTAACAAATAAAGTACTTGTTGATTCAACAGAAGAGCCATTGACATTATTAAGGCAGATTTTTAAAAATACTTACATGTTTTACTGGTCTTCATAATGAAATAACTTTCTATCAAATACAAACCTAGATAAAAAATGGGTTGGAGGGGGAGAGGAAAAGGAAAAATAAACTTTGGGTGTTACAGTTTTGTAATCCTTCTGCTGCATCTTACAGGACTGTGAGCCTGCAATGGAGCACGTTACGCTTTCAATTCTGCRTAAGAAAAGGTACTTCTTTGTCTTTCTCAAGTGTTTTATATGATRAGCCTGAAAAATTTATATGTTTCATACATTGCTGATTGATCAAGAGAGCATTTAGGCCCTTATTTACGGGGAGCATCGCATTTGAGAGGCCAGCTGGAGAGCTCTTGAGACAGTCACTTCTCMTGGAGATAGAAAGTAGCTGTAAGAAGTTGCATTCGGGGTGACTTACCTGGGACATTCACTACTGCAATCATCTGGTCTCTGAACATGGGGAGAAAAAAGAAGCAGGGAGTCTAGGCTGCCTTTGCAGAAAAAGGCCTCCTGCCTTCAGTTACTGGTTGATAGCTATAGGATCTACTTTGGGCATTAATGTCTGGTTTGGGCCTTCACAAGCTCACAAAAATAGCTGCAAGCCTCATCGTGTCTTGCCATTCACCCAAAAGCATCTTACGTTCTCTAAACACAGTGGAAATAAACTGAACAAAGCCACTATCACAGCACCGGGCATGAAAACTGAGGGAGCCTCACTTATCTCTGTACAATATGGTTTATACTCAATTWAAAACAATAAACTAATAGCAAAAGTCTGTTTTTGCATTTTATCAACATAATCACTATAATAATATAAAATCATTAAAGTATATGCCAAGGAAAAAAATCTCATTTGAGTTATTCCTCTCCCAGCCTGTTGCTATCATAACTGTCAGTTTTCCAGTGCATGCTTTAGAAATGAAATTGCACAGGGATTGAACTCATAATAGTTTAAGCATCAAAAAATAAGAGCTTACAGAACTTACATAGCTACAGCATATCATAAATCACAGCTTCCATAAAAACATTAAAATAACTGAGCCAATAGTTTCATAATGTCTTGAAAATGAATGTAATAAAACTAATTATGTGCAGTAGGCTTCATTTAAAAATTAACAACAGATTTCTCATTTTGTTAATACTGTTTTTATACCATTTTAATACATCAGTATGAGGGTGTGGGAGTAAAGAGTACCAATATAAGACTCCTCACTGGTATTACTGTATGTTTTAGTGATTGTTTTCAGTCAACAGTTTCAGTACAAACTGACCATTAACCTTATCCTGATACGTCCATTTGCTTCTGTATTTCTGGTAAAACGAGAATCCAGTATTGCAAGCCCCTTTTTTTTCAGTAGAATCCCAGGCATTCAATTTTGATAGAAAACTTGAGAAAACTGAGAGACCGAAAGACTGAAAATCTGAGAGATATATTCACAAGCTACATCAAGACTGTCAATACCTCTGACACAAACTTTCCATATGCCTGAGCTCTCTGCATCCTGAATTGCTGCAAAGACTCTCCAAATCTTTCAGTAAATTTAATCAACTTTCTYTGTATTTTCTCCAGAAATTGTATTTATCATTGGAGGAGGAAAGTGACTCAGGCTGAAAACTCACAATATTCTGCAGTTCTGTCTACTCCCAGCCGTTGGAGGGTGAGGTGATAGCCCCTTTTCTCTCTCCGGTGGCTATCAGAGGAAACTGTATGACTAGCGGAGAGACAGGGAAAGACAGCAAGGCATATGGCACGGAGGAGAGGTATTAACCAAGGTTTTCTAAGACTTCGGGGCAGAGCAATTACATTGGGCTTTTTGGCTCTGAATCTGTCAGAAACCATAGAGGGAGCCTAGAAAAGATTAGTCTGAATGGCTAAAGTTACATTTTCTGAATACTCTTCATAGATGCCAAACTTTTAGGCGGCTAAATTTAGATGAGGTAAATCCAATTCTCAGTATGGCCTCATTTCAACAGTGCGCTTAATCATGAACTGCTTTAATACAAATGTCTCCCACTGATAAAAAGGAGGAGAGGCATAGACAGATTTTTGCTGAATGAAGGGTATGAATAAATTAAGGATAATTCTGGACTCTCATTTTCTTGAAATTATATAAAAATGTTAGAATTAAAAGATTCATAAAGAATAAATATTTCTGCTAGATTAAAAGAGAACAAAGCAGCAAGGTGACAGTCATTGGTTAGATAGCTAATAGTTTGAGATAGTTGTGATGGGGAAGTGACTGTGTATCTCTGATTAAAGGATTAAAAGTCCAAAGATTTTTGGATTATAAWCCAAAAGCTCAGTTTTGTCCTCCTGTTATCTGCTTCATTTGATTTTAGGATACTTTAACCCATTTCTGTAAATGGAAACTTTACCCAAGATCTTTACATAAAATAGAATCTCTCTCTCCAGGAATTTTGCCTTTTATGGATGCAGGTCCTTCTATCTTTTTTCCAAATATGTAGCAGAGATTGTATTTTGAGAATAAATCTCCCATAATAAATTTGAAGATTATTGTTCTGCTTTCCCATGTCAACATTTTACATTTCTATTACTAGTAAAAAAGAGCTGATTGAGAGGAGAAAAATTCCACTACTTAAGACACAAATTCCTTTCTCCCCTCCATTAATTACAGATAAAACTGAAATATCAGTGTTCTGCGCTGCCTGTTTTACTCCTTATCAAACTGTGCATCCAAATTCATTGCAGGGACATTTTGAGCTTTCGTATTTTCTGGTTGAGCAGAAATGGCAAGATTTCTTTCTTTCCTTTTTTTTTTTTTTTTTAAAAAAAAAACGTTTCTCATATTGTTTTGCATTACATTTGCATCTTTCTGTTTCACACTGTTCTGGAATTCCAGTACAAGATAATCCTATGCACAAAARAAAAACAAAAGTAGAACTTCCCATGATACTGTAACTTTTGAAGATGTTATGCTATGAACTGTGAAAGGTCTGTATAAACTTCAGAGATGTCATAACATCCAGCTGCTAAAAAGAGAAAATCAAATAGCAATCTTTAGTTTATAGGCATATGCAGTCTTGTGATTTTAGAGAATGCAGAAAATCTGCATAAACGTYGCATATGCTTGATGCATTCTTACAGAAATTAGTATGATCAGGATTAAATACAGAAATCTGTAATATATTCTACCTGTAATTCTTCCTACAGTACAATTGATTATGAGGAGGAAAGACTCTTCTTTTTGCCATTTCACCAAAAGAAGCCAAGACTGTGTTTACAAATAAACTATCAGATCTTTGTGCTGTATCAATACCTATGTCATAGCTGAGAGCAAGGCACAATATGAATATGGATAGACAGTTTCATGAGCTGCTTTAACTGTACAAGTGTTTTACACAATAACTGTTGCTTTTGCTATCTCTGTGGTAAGTATTTACTTTGAAAAATGTACTTGAATTTTCAAGTTTCAAATGAAGACAGCATTGGTTTTAATCTGAAGTTGGAATACTCTCCTATTCTTACTGTATCAGGCTGTCAAGCTGTTTCTCACATAATAGTAAATGTTCTGAAATTATATGAAAACACTTTCATAATTAAGGCCTAAAGCTGAATACCATTTCCCAAATGTTTCAACAACTTGTATTTTAATGAATTAAGTAACTATAATTCTGCTAAAAGCTACAGAAATTCTAGTAGAGTTGTCAATGATAGGAAAAAATAATAGTACAGTAATTAAGCAGACAAAATGCATCAGCAAATTAAGACCCTTTTCAGGTTTGCCAAGAAAAACTGTGGATGGTGAAATTAGATACTGGATCAAGGACTGAATGCGGCACAGCCCAGCACAAGGGAGTCAGAGAAAAGTAATGAGTCTGGGAATCCTGTGCCTGAGAATGTGGATGGGATTAGTAGCGGCTAAAGCCCGTAAGCAGGCCTGCTTGAGAGGAAGATGTAGGAAGTCCCCCCTTGTCCCTTCTCCCCAGAAGAAAGAGGACTTGGAAATCTTTGCCCTGTTGTTTTGGGATAGAGGCTGCCGAGCTGTATGGATAACGAAGGAAAAGGAGCGAGGAATTAGCTTCCGTGTACAAGGTCAGCATTCCTGCCATGCCAGAAGGGGCAAGGGCTGCTGCAGCGGGGAGCAGGGAGCTGGGGAACCTGGGCAAGGGCTGCTGCAGCGGGGAGCAGGGAGCTGGGGAACTGAGCGCCTGCAGAGCGAGAGAGCAGGCCAGCACCTTGGTGCCGGGATGTGAGAGGGTGCTGTTCCCAGGGTTAGCCATTGCATTTGGTCATTCATCAAAGAGAACAGCCAAACTCCCATTCAAATCACTGAGAGCATGTTTAAACGCTGCCTTTGCTTTTAGCTTTTTGCTTATATACTCTGAATGTTGCATTCTTCATTCTCAGCTGGGGGCATCTGCAAAAATAACTTTTTGTGTTTTTCAGGGCATTTCCCTGAAGTTGGATTATAAACTTTCCTGGCAATTTAGCTTGTAGAGATGCTGTCTGGAGACTGACATATCTCAGGTCTCTCTGACCTGAGAAGAAATCTGATTACCTATGGAAGAAATGGGAAAGGTTACCAGTGATAGCTAAGTGTTCCTCTGAGCTTCCCCAGGACCTTCCTTTTGTAAGAGCAGCCCAAGGCCAGCTTGGAAGGGAAAGGGGAACACTTTCCTTCCATGAGCAGGATGCCTTTTCTTTAAAACCCTTCCAATGTAAGCTACAGGCAAGAATGGGCATTAGAAACAAATGAGACATTATTTGTAGGTGACACTAAGTTAGTCAATGAAGTAAAGATGAGGCTGCTATGAAGAGCTGCAAAGGCTATAACAAGTGTGATGCAAGTGATACTCACTCAGTGTACAGCTAATAAAACGGTGGATAAAATCCAGCAGAAATTACTCTGAAGTGATACGTATAGCACAGAACAGTTTTGGCTTTTTACATACAATGATGGGCCTCAGTTGACTATTACCCTTCTGGATTGAAATCTTGCAATTTAATTAGATACTTCTATGAAAATGTCACCTCAGTGCTAAGCAGCTGTCAAAATAGAATGTTAGGTGTTATTAGGAAAGAATAGAGCAAAGGTGGAAAGCAGTACAATAAAATAAAATAAAATAAGTCTAAGATGTGCCCACATCTTGAATACCATATGTAGTTCTCGTCATCCATCTCAGAAATGATATAATAAAACAAGAGAATGGCAAGAAAGAGGATGCAAAGTATCAAATGGTTCCATATGAAAAAACGGAAAAGTCAATCTAGAAAACAGTTGCTCTAGAAGAAAAAGATACAGGTTTTTAAAATCCTGCATGGCATAGAGATAGGGAAAAGAGAATGAGCTATATAGGAATGATGTCTATAAATGAACTATATAGGAATGATGTCTTTCCCAGAGGAAAGGCATCACATGAAGCTAGCTGGTGAGAGGCTCAAAATAAACAAAAGGAAGTACTTTTACATGCATACGTAGTTAAACTGTGAATCTTCTCACCATGTAATGTTGCAGGTGCTAAAAGTTCAGAGGAATCAGAAGTGGTTTGGATAAATTCATGGAAGAAAAATCTGTCACGAGCTGTTAAATGCAAAAGCTCACTTAGCTCCTGAGCTGGAATTCACTCAGGAGAGTATCCTGGGAAGTATCACCACAGCGTAGTAGCACCACAGTGCTAGTAGCCACTGTTTTTGTTTTTCTTCCTGGAGTGACTTCTACTGGCAGCAAAAGAGAGACAGAGAGCAGAGTTCTCCTTAAAGTAGATGTCTACTGACATATATAGATTTTAGATATAAAAGTACTTCACTCGATAGAGACATAAGAACTAAGACAGATGATTTCAGTGAGTTTTCTCAGAAATGGGACAAGCTGCATAAAAAGACCAGCTCTGGGCATGCTTGAAGGAGAGGGTGCATCATTTTGCCACAGAAGGCCACATATCCTGATGAGGTCCTATGACTCTTGAAGATGTAGCTCAAAAAAAGCCATCATTCATCATATATATTTTTTTAAATCCAGAATGAGGCCTTTTATAGGGAAACTGTAACCACCAGGCTATTATCTGGATGGTGAGTACTTAGCACAGTTCAAAACAGTATCTACTATTTTAAGAAACCCAAAACTGTAGGTCAGAGTAGACTTGGAGGATTTCAGTGGAGGAATGGCTTGGTACAGGTTCCCAAACATCCCTGAGTATCCCCAGGGGCAGAAAGGCGTAGTTCTGGGAGAAGGCAGAAGACACCCTGTGCCCTGCAAGTAATTTAATGGACAGCTTTAGCCAGCTTAGAGGAAAGCTGGATGTGGGAGGGTGGGTCTCACTACAGTTTAGGACTTTGGCCTCCCAGTTCAGTACATGTCTGCTTTTGTTGATGTACCTTTTGATTGTAAATTACTCTCTATCATTTCATCTTTATTGATGGGGAKAACTATATAGGAAAGATTAGGGAAATATAAATAAATAAATAAACATACCTCAGGGGAAGTTATCTGGGCCAATCTCTAGGTACAGTCTAAACTGTGCATAGCTCTTTTAATGAAAGAGATGCTTCTAAGCACATGTCCTACTAMAGTCAAGGACTGAAAAGGGAAGTGCTACCTCCTTTAGGGAGTCATAATAAACAAAGTCATTAAGCCTTGATGCCTGCAAAGAGAATCTCAGATTCAGACCTATGTTTGCGGAGAGCCTCACTGAATGAGACCAACAGCAGTGCAGAAAGTGCCTGCGTGGAAAAATCAGGGTTTGTTTATTTGTCCAGAAGAAGACTAATCTCTCCTGCCTTTCTTATAATCTGCATGTCTTTCCCATCTGCTAAGAGAGTACTCAAAAAAATTCTAGATATAGGGGGAACAACTCCTCTACTGAAGAAGTTAATGATAAAGTTATTTTCTCCTTAATGGGAGCAAGAAAAGATCCAATATTGTGGGCTCTGTGGGTTATTTTCTGTCTTCCTACTTCAGTGTGGTCAGCAGCCAAGCAATTACTTCAAAGCTAGAAGTTTAACTAAAATGCTTAGGATTGCCAAAGTTGATAAAACACAAACTGCATGGCATGGAGATAGGGAAAAGGGAATATCATTTAATATCTAGGTGAAGTATATAATAGATATGGAATACATGAACACTTTGTAACACTGGAACTCAACAGCCTAAGCTAACTAATATCTACAGACTATAGATATAGATGAAATCTGCATAGTCAGACTAAGAGACTCTTCAGAATAGAGTTCTTAAATTTGCAGTGATGCACATTATGCTGTTGATAAAGCAGTATCATTATCAAACTGAAACACTCAGCACGTGGTTTAAATCAATCACCACTAGGTGTTTCGTAGACAGCTGCAAAATGACAAATATTGCCAATATAAACAAATTAAGGAAGTGTAGTGTTTTAAAAAACAAGATGTCAACATTGCTGTAATATTACTGATATTAAAATGTAAAATATTAAAAGTGTGGTACTTGCAACCCTCAGTCGTAAAGCATCAATTAATTCCTTAATCTAATCCCTATATAAAGTCACAATGCAATAATTGTTATGGGATTAATGCTTATGGCTTCAATTTTCACTTGTACTACAGAAAATCTCCATCTAACTTCCTAATTAATTTTTTTCAACTTTGTAGACTCTGACATAAAACTGTGAGAATGACAGTTCTCTATTATTCTAGAGATAAATTTTGTTTCATGTTTAAGGGGAAAACACAAAGAATAATGTTTAAGTTTTAGAATATGAAAAAAATGTGTTTTCCCAAACAGATCTTTTCTTTGTGACTTTCTTCTTTGATCAAATACTTTGTGTGTTCAAATAAAAATGTTGAGAAATTAAGTATATAACAGCCTATTCACTGTATGTGTGTGTAGCTTATGCTTTTGTTGAGGAGCTGAGGCAGGCATTGGATGTGGGAAAAAGTTTATAGTGCTCTTGAAGAGGGAGTTTTCTAAATTCTCCTCTCAGCTTCAGTGTTGGCACCTCTGCAACTCACCTCATTTCTGCTGCTCTGCTTCCCTTTTGTCTAACTTTGGTTTGTGCAGAAAGTGAGATGCTTGAGCATTTTGCTGAACAAAAGGCCTTTTACATCAAGGCAGGAACTGTATCTTACGTTTTGCTCTTTTTGTCCAAAATAAGCCTCAAACGTGGCTAAGGGTTTTGGCTGCTGTTGTTACACAAATGAATTACAAAAATCCCCTTGTACAAGACACTCCAGTACCCAGGCTGAATAACACAAACTCATGCCACTGCTCCAAAGTACAGTGTATCGCTATACCTTACCTACCTGCCGGTTCCTCCGAGCGCTGGCTGTCGCATCTAGGTGAGTCCCAGGAGGGATCCTGCATTGCTGTGGAGCGAGCTGGAAGCTGGTGCTTCTGCATTCCTAGCAAGCAACATCTTAGCTATACCTCCTGGCACTGTTTTCACAATTCTCACACTAGTTACATTTTCATTGCTTCTACTAAATATATTACGATCCAGGTGTTGCTACATTAAGTTTTCCTAAGTAGCTTTACACTCATTTGTCAAATAAATGAACTTGATAAGTTTCTTAAAGCCTTTGTTTTTGTTTTGTTTTTATTTTTTTTGCTAGCTGTAAATTCATTTGTCCTCAGKCAAATGGAATCTTAAAAGCTCTGTTAGACATTAATCAAATCATATAACTAGAGAAACAGGAACAACAACAGGATTTCAAATGTCTACAAATTGTCAGAATAACATTACAAATGCTTTCTTGTCACAWGCCCTAAGATTACACTTGAAAAATGTCTTCTTATTAGCACTGTGCCTTATCATCCAATTGGATAACCARAACCAAACTTTACATCTCTAAGTTGTCTCACTTTAAAAGCTAGAGAAGATAAATGAGCCAATGTGTGCAAATATGGTTACAGAACTGGAAGTTTCACATAGGAAAATGTTACCTSTCAGGACTACCAGCATCTCCACACGCAGCTCCTAGGGCTACCATAGAGAAAGCTTTTCCAAATACTCAGCAGGCCTGACCCTACCCAGGCACTTACAGGAAAACAAATAGTAAATGTGGCATTACCAGAGACTTCATTTGTTATTGGGTGCAAGCAAATTAGGGCTTGTTAACAACATATTTTACTGGAAAAATGTAGGACATTACTGGAGGATTGAGCTGAAAACTGAAATTAGTTAGTTAGGAGAAAAATGCCATCTCCCCAGAACAGCTGGTAAATATTAACATTTGCAACCAGCTGAGATTGCTTCCTAAGAAACAAACCCCTGTGCAGCACTATGTTATGCATTACGAACTTGAGTGCTTTTGAATGGATTTTACTTTTCATTATACCTTCTCTTGCCTGGCTGGCTTTCCTCGCTCTAGTACCTTACAAACTTTAGAAATGCATCCTTGCAACACATTGTATACAATGAGGGCTTTTCAGGTAAAGAACTGGGGCAGAAAGGAGATGAATGACTGCTCACGGCCTCAGGTAGATTCTGTGGCAGAAGCTCAGTTTATTTTCAGGGCCTGAACTACAAACTRCTCTTCTATCTAGAAATAAATGTTTTATTCAATTTAACCCCTTTTAGGTGCTGATCCAGTTTACTGCATAGCCCCACAAACAGCTTTGGCAGCACAGCAGTGCTGTAGACGCTACTTATGCCCCCACTGCTGCATGGCAAACCATGGCTTTACTTACTATTGTTAGTGCATCCACCGCTTTTGGTCTGTCTTTATTATATGAGTATATACCTGTGCCGWAAGTGAATGCTTATAGAGGCAGATCACTTCTAGAGATTACCAAAAGGGCGCAATGTTCATTSCTTCCCTTGTGGCTTGGGAAGGGGCAACAGTGGCTGGTTCTGCAGGCCACAATTTACAAGACTGCATGGCTGGGGAGGATGAATTAATCTTTTGGCAGCTACAAGAGTAATGTAGTGGGTGCTGCAGTGAAAACTGAGGTTTTCAGGTGCTCCTTAGGAAAGGATACAGAGATCGTGACTCCAGGGCAGAAGAGAGCAAAGAYAGAGGTTCTTTTTTCTCTCTGAACCTCAGGCTTTGCATTAGATGATCAAAATCTGTTCCTTTTCTGAAAAGCTTGTCTTCCYGAGTACCACACAAACTACAGTGGCACTGTGAAGTTCTCCTTTCCTTAAGTGTAACAGAGCACATCTTCAGCACTTCCAGTACATCAAGATAGAGTTTCCAGAATCACAGCAACTTTGGGCCAGTTTTAGCCAATACATCATAAGCGCGCATGGTCTTCAGCAGACGTAATGCAAGTACGCTTGAAAGTCAAGTTTGACTCTTAAGCTTCTATAGAGTGTTGCTGTGTAAAGCCTGTATTGCTCCACTTACAAGGAAAGTTTGCACATTTGAAATTGCCAGTTTGCACATTTGAAATTGTTTGTCGTTCTTTCTTCTCACAGTTCACTGTTCAAGCTGCTCTGCAAGTCCTAACTGCAGAAAAGTTATGCTGTCTTCGAAGAAGAGGTTTGCTTTCTATTGTKACTCTAGTAACCACAGAGGTGAATCAAATCTTTCATTTGTTTTTCTGTGCTGTGTACATGCTTCTGTGGTCTTAATTCAGAAATAACTTAGGAATTATTAGGTATGTTTTTAGTGCACTAGGCCAAATCCCCTTGTGGTGACACATGTGAGCAACAGTCCAGTCTGCAGTAATTTATTATTGCTTGATGAATAGCATTGAAGTTAAAATGTGGTTTCTGTACTGTTAATTATTTTAACTATTATTTTTATTTTAATTATCAATGTGGCTTTTAGACACCTATGCAGCACTTATTATAACCTCAGCATCATTGCAGAGCAAAGCAGATGGGATATTGTAAACTGAGCTAACTTTATAGTCCGCTGGTTTCGCATAATAGTCTCTTCCTGCCAGCTAAACAAAGCGGGAAGGATGGACAAACTCCTTAATTTGGGACCCATACTCTGGCAGAAAGAATGATCCTTCATGGAGTAAAGCTTTGTCCCGAAAACTGCTAAACCTTGATCTTAGTCCAGCATCTATAAGGACTTTGCTGACCGAGGGCCTGAGTTTTCAGCACCTGGCAGGACAGAGCTCACAGCGAGGCAGTCTTTCCAGGAGATAGGCTCACCGTTGTCAGAAATGCGCAGGCTGTTTCTATAGGTGATCCAGTCGGCAGGAATAAAGTGGCTGAATATAAAGGCAGATTGAAAGTCTTTAATTCATGCAGAGTCTTTTAAATAAATCTCACTGTATCCTAGATTAAAGCTATGGTATCCTGAAATCTAGATCACCAGCCCATTCAATAGAAATTATTTTGAGATATCAAACAAATTTTTAGGAAGCAAAAGGGAAGGTCATCATGCTATACATTAGTACAAATACTGCCTATAGGTTTAAGTGTGAAGATTCAGAAGCTAAACTTATGAGATGTGCTGTTCCTTTACCTCAAATGACATGATAGAGCTGTCCTAGACTATTAAGGAGTTTGGGGTGGGAAGGGAAAGGGGAGGATTGAGAGTCCCTTGTAAAGCTGACAAAGCATTCAGTCTGATTAAGAAAACTAACAGTTTCAGGACATAAATAATACCTAGTAGGCTAAAGCTACTATGAAGACATTAATACGAAGCAGTTGGAAAGAATTAAAAAAGAAGAAACATAAGACTCAGTTGCAGAGTGGAATGCATCAGACAAGATAAAGACACTTATTTCATAGTGTTTTCCATATATAAAACATCTCATAGCTGCTTAAAAACACATTGCAATAGGTTCTGTGAAAAAAAAAAAGTGGCCAAGGGAAATGACTGAGAAAGCAGAGCCAGGACTGAAACAGCACTTCCATTTTATTCCTTTTAAACTTCAAAATTAAATTCTAGTATGAAATGTCTTATGATTGTTTCTAGATCAGAAATCCTCTACTTTCTTTCAAAAGCCATAACTGAACACACAAAGTGCTTCACAGATATTAAAAAGTGAGTTACTGCTTTCTGCATTCATATACTCTCAAATCATTTCACTTTTTAAACTTCAAATGTAGCTCATTGWATATAGCCCTCAGTAAGGAATGTGCACTTTGGTGCATGTGAAAATATTGGTTGAGACACRAAGACGTTTGATATACCGCACATGCACCATTCATTAATTTTCCCCGACAATTTATACGCATAGCTGTTAGGTTATCCAAATATAAACTTGYGCATACCCTGGGAGCTTGGAAGGTTCACACCCTTCTTACATCCAGGCAACCTCTCTTCCCTGTGAATTCCCACTACGCCTCTCTGCTGGGCTTGCCAGAATGCTGAAGCTCAGCAGGTGTGGTCTTTCTGTAAATTTTTCCCAGTGAAAGTTAAATGGGAAATTCTCAAACATGTAAAAATACAGTACTCACCCAAATGTTGGCCGGATTGCGACCTCAGYTTGAAAACTGTGGGGCAGGGACTATGACTTTTAGTGTATACTAGCACAATACATCCCTGACTCCAGATCAGGGTTTTAGATGCCACAGTAAAATAAATAATGAATGGTCACTGAAATATTCCCTATGAAAGCTGCTAAGTCATTTAAAGGTTCAGTGGCTAAACAGCTTCTAGGAGGGCCATAGGCTCATTTTGTAAATCAWGAAATTCAGGATGTTCAGAGCTTTGCACAGTGACACTTTCTTTACTTGGTATGATGTCTTGCAATATGGAAGTAATAATATGCAGGTGACATGAAGACTTGGTCTTTGTAAAATAGTTTAGAGATTGAATGTTTTACAAAGGCTATGTGTTACTCAGACATGCACTCACTGCATCTCTGTATTGTCACAGTATAACATATTAATTACAATAGTGCTCTGATGACAGGGAGATTAAGTTTCCRAAAGCTTCTGTTCCTGACCCAACCATAAGATGTTCTTAAGGCCAAAATTTAATATAAAATGGTCTGGCCCGACAGCAACCACCTTATACCATTTGACTTCTTTATATGAGRAACTGTTTAAAGAGAAGTTAAAATCAGTATTTTATAATATGAGGGAAATTACCTTCCTACATTTTAGCTGAAAAATTTTTTAAAAGCCCCAAGTTCGGACTTACTGTATGTCCCACATAGGTAATTCTTAGAACAAAAAATTCTTTTGGATCTTTTCAGATCTGGATTTTTACATGCACAGAGTACTGTCTTTGACTCAGTGTGAATAACTGTATGTCTATCAGGAGAGAAATCAAATTAGCTCAGTTTTGAGGCACACACGATCAAAGTAGTCAAAGCAAGTATATAGTATAACTTTGTTAGAAAGAAGGCTGAATGCTCAATTACAAGAATAAGAATTACAGAGAAACATGCTGCTTACTCAGATATCTGTTTCTTGGATGTACAGTATGGACCATGACCTCCTGCTATCTGCAAGCCTCCTTGCCAATCCACCCAAAATTTCACTAGCTAACCTTCTGTCTGAATCATGCAGTGAAAAAAAAWTAAATTCTGGCACTTCTGCACTGGAAGTAATGAAATTCTTTATTAATGGATATTCTTGTGACAAAGAGAAACAAAGAGGGAGGGATATGACTTGAAACACTCTGGATATCTGTTTTGGGAGCTAAGATCTGTCACTGTACAATAAAGAACTATTTCATGTGATAGGAGATAATTACATTTCTCTTAAACATATGTTAATAGTGCTACCTATATTCCTTTTTTATTTCCATATGTGCACACCCACCTGGAGTCTACTTTACCAAGACAGGTTCACACTAAATCTTACATATCCATGTCCTGCCRTGGCATCTCAGCTGTGCCATGATTTCAAGGAGCATAGCCCTCATTTATCGTGCTAAACTAACTGGAATTGCTTTAGGAGTGGTGTGCAATGCAAGAACTCCTTTGTTCTTCCTACACCCCGATGCAGATGTATTTTTAAGTATTTGTCTGTTTGCCTTGTGTTCAGTTTACTATTTAATTCTCTCAAGTTTCTGGTAAGAGTGTAAACCAGTAAACTCTCTTGTGAGCTATTCCTGCTTATGTATTTATGGTGGAAGAAGCACCTGGTGAGACCATGAATGGCCTTTCAGAAGGAATTATCAACATAAAAGATTTGCAAATGATAACTATTAATTCATAGGCTGGATAGACATGATGAGTTCATAACTGCCTATAGTGCCTCCAGTACAGAAGAATGAGCATAATACAGTAGGATCAGAGCATTATGCTGATTTAAAATTACCAGTTGATTCATAAGTGTCAGAGCAGCTGATTACTATAGAAGTAAGTTGGCACTGTGCTCTGAAGTACAGCTGCTCTGAAGTGCAACTGCTGTATGTCTTCTGCAATCCAGATTGGTGTTGGTCAATCAACCATCAGAACAGCTGCTGCAATGGAGGTTTGTGTGGGTTGACAGAAGATCGTGGGCATTAGAAATACACTGATTTCTTGCTTTCAGAGAATGAGGAGCTCACATTTCATGGGGAATAATGATAATACTTGTACCAATAGTTCAGTTACCACAAATAGTGCAGCTTTTGTTCATCATTAGAGCAGGTTCATGAGAAGTGATCCGAGAACTACAGAAAAGATGCATGATGTCAGGATGCTGAGCAGGTCTATTCTGACTTACAAAACTATGCCCTGATACCAGAGAGCTTGGCA